>NC_045603.1:11957500-12272500 GCF_009762305.2 Zalophus californianus | reverse complement strand
ACATAGAGAGACAGAGACGCAGAGATGAGAAAGACAGACAGAGACAGATGTAGGAATGGACAGGTACATAGCCAAACACAAGAAGACAAAGGAGGAAAAAGAACAGGGTTTAGAGAGAAGGAAGAGACACGGGGAAGAAACAGTGAGAGAGAGAGCAAGATGGGGAGACAGAGACAGACTGAGGGCAGGGGTGCACCCAGCTCCCCTCCTCCCATGCACACCCCCCGCCCCAGCATGTGCACAACACAGCCTGCTGGCGAGAAGGGGCCAGAGGGGTGGGGGGCAGGCCAAGGTTTACCTTCCCTGGGCCTCAGTTTTGTCATCTGTAAACCAAATCCGAGCAAAATGACCCCCAAGCACTCCCCGGACTCTGATGGGTTGGGGGCATGGGGCCTGCCCGTCTCATAATGCTTCGGAGTCGAATGAAGCTCTAATACTCAATGCCCACTGAGTGACCTCGGTGGGTCACTGTGACCCACCCCATGCAGCAGTGGGAGGCTGGAGCTCAGAGAGGTGCAGACATTTTTGTGGGGCCACTCAGCAGGACCTAGGGTTCCTGCCTCTTTGTGTCTGGGGACCCAGAACCTCCTCTCCCTGTGGCTGCCCCACCGCCTCCCCTGCTTCATCCCCTCCCTGGCCCTCGGTGCTCAGCAGACCCAGCTGCACACGCGGGCTTCCCATGTGCTCCACGGACCTTCTCTTAGCAAAGAGCCAGGTGCGACGGAATGTTCCTGACCCAGGTTCCTTCTCCCCACTTCCTCCGTGAGAAACTGAAGCCTGGGGATGCTTCACAAAGGACAGAAATAAATTCAGGGGAAAGGGGCCCAGGTCCGGCCTCCAGCCGCCAGCAAGACTGCCCTCATCCCTCACTGATGGTGAAGAACAGCAGAAATGCCAGGTGCTCTTCTAGGCCTGTGATGTATGTTGCTTCCTTTGATCCTCAGGAAGGGCTTTGGGGGTGAGTCATAAGAAAATCATTATCTTCATTCACAGATGAGGAAACAGAGGCTCAGAGTTCTGTGCACCAGCTCACACCCTGGGAAGAGGCAGGGCCAGCTCCCGCGCCTGAGATGGTGACAACTAAGGGTTGTGTAACACTATCCATTCTTTCACATTCACGCCTGAGTCTGTTAAGGGTGACAGCCCGTCCTCGCCGAGCGTCCCCACATCTTAGCACCCGGCTAAGTGCCTAATGTGGATCATCTCACTTCTTCCCCTTGGCCAATACTGTTGCTTCCGGCCCGGCAGCTTTCTTGATCTAAGAGTCTCCTAGGAGAGTCACCAATGATGCTTGGGGATGCTGACTCCAGCCTGACCCCAGCCTGACCCCAGAGGCCAGTTACAGTTGCTCTCAGCCCACCTTGGTGGCCTTGCCCATGATTGGCTTGGTTAGGGCATGTGATCGTGTCCTGGAAAATGAGGGCCAAGAAGGAATCTGTCAGAGTGGACGGAGAAGGGCTTCTAGGAATGACTTCTTTTCAAAAGGCGACACGAGGCAAAGACTTCCCTTTTCTTCTCTTTGGCTGTTGGGCGAAGATGTGATGCCTGGAGCTGTGGCAACCACACTGTGAGCTTGAGGGGAAGGCGAAGAGTAGAGTAGCCAGATCTAGAGCCAAGTGAGTGACCCTGAACCAGGACGCCCCTGTTGAGTCTGGTCCATCCTGAGAGCCATGAGAGGCAATAGTGAAATATTGAACTGTTGTGTTTTAAACCATTACGTTTTGGAGTGATTTGTTATGTGGCAATAGAAATCACAACAGTAAGTGATTCATAGATATTTGGTGAGTTAAACATATTGGATACATGATTAGGATTTTTTTTTTTAAGAGAAGCCGCCATGTAAAAGAATCCAAGTTTCTACCGAGTGACAGTGACCTCAGGTTCCCCTGGGGTGGTTCACTTCTGCTCCAGAGAGTTCTTTAGTGGCCTCTCATAGACATTTTCACGCTAGGTGAGAGGTGAGATATGAGTGACCCGGATCTGGCCGACCCAGTAGCCTTTGGAACATCACCCACAGCTTAGGATTCTTGCCAGCCCAGCCTGTAGACACTTAGCGGAGGATTTGGTCTCTTGGCTTCGACTGGTGGGTTAGTGAGTCTTGCCTGGGGAATATCATCAGATGTCATCGGCCTTGCCTCAAGGTCCCTGCAGGATGGAGGGCGGGACTCCAGGACCCAGGTCTCTGGACAAGGAAGCATCAGCACCCCCAAGAGAGAGAGGTAGCAAGATCACAACCACACCCACGTGGCTAATGACAGGGGCAGCCCCAGAGGGAGCCACGGGGGGGACAGATCAGGGCCTGGGGGCCTCCTCCCGCCCACATTTGCAACTAGACTGCCCCCGCCCCCGGACTCTCGGACAAGGCAGGAGGAAGGCAGGAGGCCCCTGGATTCTCGGACAAGGCAGGAGGAAGGCAGGAGGCCCCAGTGGAGAAGTTGGACTTCCTCCTGATTTGAAAGTGGAGGCTCAAGCTGGCTTTACTTTGAAACATGTGGGAGTTGGGGGACCATCTGTCCCCAGGCTGATGAGGCATGCCACACTTCTTACGTCAGCCTGTGCATCCCACGAGGCAGGGGGCAGCTGAGACCGTGGGTGCCACCCCGTTCCCTTCTCAGCTGGGCCATCCAAGGCAAGTCGCTTATACTCTGCCTCAGTTTCTCCGTCTGTGAAGTAGGGATGGCGATTGTTATTGCAGGATCCTCAGGAAACACAGAACCAATGAGGTGTCTACAGAGAGAGGTTTATTTTAAAGAATTGGCTCCTGAGATTGTGGGAGCTGGCTGGTCCGATCTCGGCAGGGAGGGCGGGGAGCTTAGAGAACCCATCCCGACCCCACCCCCTCTACATGCTTCCTCCTACCTACTCCTTGAAGCTCTCTTCTCCACACCCTGAGTTTGAGCCTGGCACATAGGACGCCCAGCCCCCCAGAATCTCCGAAAACCGCCGCGCAGTTCTCCTTCACACTATGGGCTCCACAAGGGACCCTCTTCATCCCAACCCCGCACCATCACACGTGCTCCTCCCTCCCGCCCCCTCCCCGCCATAGGGACCATAAACTCCTGCCCACCCTTCAAGACCCAGTGTTCTTTGATCTCCTCTGGGAGTATTGATCATGTCTCCCTGTCGCTCTCTCTCTCTTCCTAGATTGCAAATTGTCTGAAGCGGGAGATTTTTGTCTTATTCATCTTTTTGTTTCTCCTTGTCTCTCTATGCCTGGCACAGGGGCCTGCGATAAATGTTGCTGATGAGTCGCCTGGTCCCAGGCAGTGGTCATTCAGTCTACTCTTGTTTGTGTCTGATGACGGGGAACTCACTCCCCGCCCAGGCAGCCAGCTTGGGGTGCAAGCGGGGTGCATGTTCAGAAACTCTAACCCATTGTAATGGTGCAAAAAGGATGAAAGTGAGACATCTACAGAATCTCCCTCTCCTGGACCTGGCAAAGAGTATCTTTTGACTATTTGTCCACTTTTTGTCCTCCTTTTCCCCTTCCTAAAGAGGAAGGCTGTTTTCTAACTGCTGAGAGAGAAGCTAATTTGTTGTATATAATATAGTCATGGAGGATGGAGAGGAAGAGGGGGAAAGTTGCACTGGCTGGGAGTTTTAAGAAGGAAGCTTCTACTGCAGTCTTTCTTTTTTTAGAGAGATTTTATTTATTTGAAAGCGAGATAGAGAGCATGAGCATGACCCGGGGGGTGGGGGGAGGGACAGAAAGAGAGAGAGAAGCAGACTCCCCATTGAGCAGGGACCCCAACTCAGGGCTCGATCCCAGGACCCTGAGACCATGACCTGAGCCGAAGGCAGACGCTTAACTGACTGAGCCACCCAGGCGCCCCAGGCTTTTTTTTTTTTTTTTTAAGATTTATTTATTCATTTTAGAGAGAAAGAGAGCGCACAGGCAGAGGGAAAGGGAGAGAATCTCAAGCAGACTCCCCGCCAAGCAGAGAGCCCGATGCCAGGCTTGATCTCACAACCCCAAGATCATGACCTGAGCCAAAACCAAGAGTTGGCTGCTCAACTGACTGAGCCATGTAGGTACCCCTCTACTGCAGTCTTGAGGCATAAAAGAAGTAGATAAAGAAAGATAATTCGAATAAGTATTGATATGGCCAATGTACCAGGGGCTCTTTTATTGTCCTTCAAGAAATTCAAGACTGGAATTTCTCCTTAATTATTTTTGATTATTGAGCTGTCTTATTTCAACATGACATTGCTCTGAGCCTGGGCCACATGAGTCTCTAAATTTATTAGGGTTATCCATTGTATACTCAGTAGTAGATTAATTGGTGTTTGGATATAGTTTTCTCCTTGATATTGTGGTCTTTCCTTGTGTAGATGCAGGATGGTGCTAATGAGCATCTAGTTTAGAACCAGTCCATGTATTTTGTGAAGGTTAATTTATTATCTATTGTGTAACTTTCATGAATATTCTCTCCTACACCTCCCATCCCAGCCCCCTGTGCTGTTTGAATACCAGAAGCTGGCACCAACCCAGACCTCCAGATCAGTAATTGTCAATGCCACCAGACCGTACCCCTCTATTTATAACAAATATTTGGTAACACCCCCTTTACTATCCTGAAATGAGTCTTGCTGATAATAAAACTTAACTATATCCATAATTTTTAAAATTCACTATCATGTCCTAACTATAATATGTATAAAGATAAAAAGAAATTTTTAATAATAAAATAAAATGTTTTCCGATATTTAATATTTTTGTTTGTTTGTTAGAGGGGGAGGGGCAGAGGGAGAGAGAATCTCAAGCAGGCTCCACGCCCAGCACGGAGCCGGACACGGGGCCCGATCTCACAACCCTGAGATCACAATCTGAGCTGAAATCAAGAGTCAGATGCTTAACCCACTGAACCACCCAGATGATGCCTAATATTTAATGTTTTTAAATATCTAATATGATGGTGTTGGGGGCCATACGCAGTGGTTAGGTGCTTGCACCTCTGCACAGCATCGCCCCATTCACGGCACTCGCCCGCACAGCTGTGTTGGGTTGGTGGCTGCGCAGTCAGGACAGGCTGGGCTTTGCTACAGACACCCCACATTATTCTCCCCACATCTCATGTTCACTGTGGCCGGCAGGGGCTCTGCTCCTCCTGGAGAGACCCAGCCGATAGTGGAGGCTCCCCGGAGACACACACGGTCATAACCTCTGTGACAGGGGAGGGGAGTGGAGACCAGTCCCCGACTCTCAAACCTTCCCCCGGGAGCGACACACACCCACTCCAATGCCACCTACTATGTGCCTGAAAGGAGAGGACCCTCAGAACCCTGCCAGACGTCCGCGGTGACTGGTGTAGGCCCTGAAAGCCCAGGAGGACACTCCCGTGGGGGTGCCATTTCTTTGAAATGGTGAACAAGTCTTGGTAAAAGTCCCAACCCAATCTTTTTCCCCTCAACAATGCAACACATTTTTAAACAAACTGTCCAGAGATAATGTATTTATAAGTTCTAGAATTTGGTCTAGAACATGGGGTAGATTTGCCATGTGTGTTCTTCCTGCACGTTCTAGAACACTGGGTATCCCTTCCTCCCTTCCTCCTACCACATGTCAGCATCCTCATCGCTGCAACAAAACACTCCCACAAATATACAAAACCCCCCATCAGGGATAATACAGCCCCACCGAGAGCCATCCATCTAGGCTAGTGGGCTGTAGAAACCTTTTCTAGCAGAATAATCCCATTTGGTTTGTTGCTAACGAATTATCATGCAGAACCCCATGATACACATTGGTGAAAAGTACCACTGCCCTGGGTGATGCAGGGACACCCATCCCACCCACCTCCTCCCTCCCCACTGTCCCCCACATGTGTCAGAGATCCTTGGGTCCCCGGGGCTCAAACCCTGAGGCTCCACATAACCCGGGTGCAAACTCACTGGGTCCACAAAATCACCTCCACTCCTTACAGAGTGTAGTGAGGAGACCATTCTGCCTTCTGAGTGTGTGAATCTGATAAATCTAATAACTCGTGTGAAAATGTTTGATGAGCTGCTTAAAATCGACATTTGCCACCATGGGGGGGAAAGGCCACCAGCCAGAATATCAGGAGCTCCATGCCTCGGACAAGGTGCCGTTTTTCCTGAGGAGACAACATCCTTTGATGAGCAGAACTATTTCCAGCGAAGATCCTACTCTTCTAAATGTGTTAACATGGGCTCAGTATTGCGTTTCTATTTCTGTGCAAAATGCCAGCACAGAAAGAATTTTCACGGTTGTGGGTAATCTGTGGTCAGACGGAAGCAACAGAATTGATGCAGGGCGATGGAAGGGGAAAGTTTTGTGGCCTTTTTTTTTTTTTAGATACACCTTTCACTTGTTTGGGATCACACAATGGATGGGGTGTGTGTGTGTGTGTGTGTGTGAGAGAGAGAGAGAGAGAGAAAGAGACCACACTAGGAAGTATAAAGTGTAAGATATAATTTAGATTACCAAGAAAATGGCAAACGCGGGTGTGTGTTGTGTGTTGTGTGGCACCCTCCAGCATTTGTTGTGACAATACCTGACGCCTCTAGCTTGATTAGCTAAAGGTTTGCCGAGAGCGTGAAGGAGTCGTCACGCACATGGCTCCTGACAATTTACTGCTTCTGCTCTCCAGCTAGGACCCAGGCCCTGGTAGCTCTCCCGTCCTACAGCCCCCCAGCCTGGCTGCTCCCAGAGAGCATGGTCCTAGGCGGAGGTGGTAGAGATGGCCTGCGCGTCCCTGAGTGAAGGTCATCACCTTGGCTGTCCTGGGGGCATGACTCCCCCGTGGATTTCCAAGCAGCAGGGAGGGGAGAAGTTAGATGGGCGGTCACTGTCACACTCACACACACAAATGCACACACACCAGGTGTCCTCACCGAGACATGGCGCACACGGCAACAGACACACACACACATACACACACACACAGCTCAACTTCAGCAACCAGATTTTCAGAACCAGGCTCCACTGGGGCCTTCTGAATCACTTGTTTTAAAAAATGTTCTAGGGTTGACCACATACTTTTACCCCCACGAGAGAAAGAGGACCGTGTAGCTCACGTCCTCAGCTAGCACTCACTGAACTGCTGGGAGGGGGGGTGTGGGGCCAGCAGCCAGGGGTGCAATGGTGAGTGAAACGCAGGGGACCCCTGCCCTCTGTGTCCGATATGGGAGGAACAAAACAAACAAGGGAAACAAAATGGATTTTAAAAAGCCAAATTCCTAATTAGAAATTCTGACACAGATTTCCATTTCTGGAAGCACAGCAGATGAGGTAGGGCGAAATACACTCCGTGCCTGATACCAGATGACTCCAGATAAAAAACACTGGAAAAACTTCAAAAATGTAGAACTCAGCAAGGAAATAAGAGATCCTTACTCCGAGGGCAATAGAGTAAAAAGGTGGGAAACAAGAAAGAGCCATGGAGGAGAGTATGAGTCAATCTAAAAAACAGCAATTCTAGGGGCTCCTGGGGTGGCTCAGTCAGTTGAGTGGCTGACCCTTGATTTCAGCTCAGGTCAAGATCTCAGGGTCCTGGGATCCAGCCCTGCGTCAGTCTCCCCGCCTCAGCGGGGACTGTGCTCCCTCCCTTCTGCCCCTCCCTCTGCTTGCTCTCTCTCAAATAAATAGATCTTTATTTATTGTTTGGGATCACACAATGGATGGTGTGTGTGTGTGTGTGTGTGTGTGTGTGTGTGTGTGTGTGTGTGTGTGTGTAAGGTAAATATTTATTTGAGAGAGAGAGAGCATGGGGAGGGGCAGAGGGAGAGGGAGAGAGAAACTTCAGCAGACTCCTTGCTGAGCTCTGAGACTGATGTGCGGCTCGATCTCAGGACCCTGAGATCACGACCTGAGCTGAAATCAAGAGTCAGCCGCTCAACTGACTGAGCCACCCCAGGGGCCCCTCAAATAAATAAATCTTAACAACAACAACAACAACAACAAAAACCCAGGAATTCTAGAAGGTGATAATAAATGTAGGAAAGGCAACATTTGAATTCGATATTCTATATTGATATTTTATATAGTTTATTATCTGTATTTTAAATATAAAATCCTCAAATGTGAATTCTTACACATTTATATTATATATACTATATATAAGATATATATTATAAGGTATATTATATATCAAAAAATAAATCCTCTTGGTTTGTTTCTATTATATATAAAATACATATTATATATAAACATAAATCCTCTTGGTTTGTTTCTCTGGAGAGCCCTGACTGATCTTTGTGACTTTGCCGGGACGGGGCCCCCATCTCCCCAGATGCCTCAGGATCCAACCTTACGGCCTCCCTATGCCCAGAGCCCTACGTGCATTCCCCAAATGCAGGGGCCAGGCCTCTGTGCTTCACCACGGCCCCCCAGAGCCGAGCCCGGTGCCTGGCACGACGCAGGCCTCAGTAAATACTGGATGAACGTGCCGTCGAGTGAATTTATTTGAAGACCCTCTCCTAATGCAGTTCCCTGACTCTGACACCGTCTCCCACTTTCTCTGCATATCATCCCACACCATCCTGAGGCCCTGACACAGACTCTTTCCTCCCCAGTCCCGCCCCACAGAAGATCCGTGACAGCAGAGACCACGTCCGGCCTCCTCACCGCTGGGAGACTAGTCCCATTCGGGAGCCCTGCCCACAGTATTGGCTCAATAAATATTCGTTGAATCAACGCAGAATAAATGCCATTGTGGGATTACATTTGTAAAATATTAGCCCCTACTCCCCCACCCCCTGCCCCCCTGCCCAGGATTTCTTTTCTTCTTTTGCTCTTTCCTTTTCAGTCAGCAAGGCACTTCTGAGCCCAAGCCTCAGGAAAAGACGTGGCAGCTGAAAGCAAGAAGAACACGTCTCCTGTGTGGATTTGCGGATTCAAAAGCTCAGGCCCTGAGAGGACCAGGAAGAACACACAGAAAGGGCAAAGATTTGGAGGAAATCGTGAGATGTCCCTGCTTCCCGGGCTAAAAAATAATGTTCTGAACAGTCAGAAGGAAGACACAGATGGCAGTTGGTGGTGGTCCCCAGAGAAAGTAGTTTTGTCCCTGCTGGAAGCCACTGCTAGCTCGGAGGGCACCCTTGTGTGAATTAGGAAAAGTCACCCCTCCCGGGCTCACAGCTTGGCACCTGGAGCACAGACTGGATGCAGCCTGTCATTGGATCCTTCCCCCAGGTGCTCTTGTGGAGTGCACAACCTGTACAACTGTACAGGACAGCCCTGCACACCTCTGCCAAACCCTGGAGGAGGCTAGGGAAGCTAAGACAGGCCCATGGGGTCTAAACACAGAGGAAATCTGTGCCTCCTGTCCCAGGTGAAGGCCTCATGGGGCAGGGGTGTCCCAAAGAAGAAGTGGCCCAGGCAGAAGGAGCCTCAGACAGCCTCAGGGTTTCCTCAAGTGCCTGGTGAGGACACTAAGTGAAGACCAGGTGGGGTGCAGCATCCCTGAGGACCACCGGGAACAGATGACAGCAACAGATAGCCACCTTCCCACCCTCACACACCACAACTTGGCACATTTACTAAGCCCTCTCAGAGTTAGCCAAAACCCCAGGGAAATGTGGAACCGGAGAGCAACCTCCAGGAGACTGTGATTAAGTATCTGCCACATAGCCACCGTGAGGATGCCAAATAGGAAAAACCAAGTTGCATTTTGTGCACGTCAGGGGTATAAACTGAGATTTTTCTACCGGCTATTCTCAACAAATATGTGTTGGATGCATGCTGAATGAATGACAAATGGCTGGTACTTCTCGGCAACCCTAATTTTCTTGTGCTCTGATTTAATTATCAGAGCACCCGGTGCCCTGACTAGATTGTCAATTGCTTGAGGGCAGGGCCCAGCCCATTCAGCTTTAAATCCTGCACACGTATCTACATAGAAGTGCTCCTGGCCTGGGCATTCAACTGAAGGACTATATAAATGCATGGAATTTTCCCCAGACTCCATGATCAAAAACCTCCCCTCCCTTTGAACTCCCCTCCCCTTCTCTCCCACCATCTCAGATAGCAGAAGAACTCCCAAAGCCCAGAGCAGACCGAGGAGGGGGACACTTTCATGCTGTTGTGGATACCGCAGCATAGCCAGATGGATGAGCCTTTTAGGATTTGAGACATGTCTACACTAGCCGATGATCTCCGCCCTGTTCAGCTGCCGAGAACCTTGGTGTGGTCTGAGGTCAGGCTCATTGCAGGGGTTTGGGCCCCGGGGATTCAAGGCAAGGGTGACTAGCTCCCTTCCTGGAGCTTTACGGGGCTGAGGACTTGTGGCTTCCCGGAGTTGGTATACTGAGTCTTAGGTGCTGTTTGAGCTCCTCCCGGCCTGGGCGCTCCAATGGACTCAGGCCACCTTTTCCGTGGCCCCTGTCCACGGCCTCGGCTCCAGCCTGCTGCCTGGCTGCCACGGTCACATGCCAGTGTTTTATTCTGGGTCCTCACCGCAGTATCACACATTCTGTCCGTGTGCGCGGCATTTGTAGATATGGATCGTGGCCCCTGGCCTGTGTTTGTAAGTTATCCCCCATGCGTCTGACCTTTCTCTGTGGCCACAAGGTCAGTGCCCGCCACCGGCTGGCCACCTTTTCGTCTCCCCAGCTGGAGTCCCTGCTGCCTCCCCAGCTTTGAACCCAGCTTTGCCGCTCACTAGCCGGGGTCCGTGGCGTGTTACTGAAGTTGCCATAACCACAGTGACCGCCTCCCCCTGGGTCCTCTCCTCTGGGCACCCTGCAACTATTTGCCTCTTACTGCACAGGTCTGCTGAGCAGCCCACCTCCCCCACTGGCCAGGGCTGTCCCCCCTCCTTCCCCGTGCCCAGCACTGTCGCCGCCACTGAGGGGTGATCTAAGGCAGGCAGCTTCCCGTCCCTCTCTCCCTCCTGCCCCATTCCCCTCCTCTCCTCCTCTCCCTCTGCCTCCGCCCCCCAGGGTCGTCTGTACACACGATCCCAGCCATTTCTTCCTTGGGGGCCCCTTCACTTGCTCCAGGAGAGGAAGAGCACCAGGCAGAGACTGTGATGCTGCAAGGTATTTTATTAAAACCAGGTGAGTCACTACATTCGCTGAGAAGGCACACTTATGTTCCAGACCCCCGCCGCCTCTCTTGGGATGCGTGTGGCTGTCCCTCTCCATCCACACCTCTTTCTCACTGCAGACAGACTTTGGGGCGGGGGGTGATGGGAGAACTTCTTTATGGCCGAGCCTTGGTTTATGGCTTGGATTTGTGATTAGAGGTGAGGGTGAAGGTGTGGTTGAGTTTGGAGGTTGGAGGAATTGGGTTGGAGTTTAGGAGAGAGGCGAATTAACACTGCGGGGCCACAGTGAGCAAAGGGTCACATGTCTCCTGGTTCCCGGGATGATGACCCTCCACAAGGACCCCAGTCCCCAGGCAAGCGAAGCCACCCTGAACAGCCTAGCCCAGCCCCTCAGCCTCTCCCACCCACCTCTCATAAACAAAGCAGACACTCAGAAGCAAACTCTACACGGCTACAGGAAATCTAGGCCCACCTGACCCTTGGCCCCGGGGCCCGAGTGGGTGGGGGTGGGAGTGGGGGCGCCCAGGTGCTTAGCCCTGGAACCCCAGCTCCCTGTATTTGGCAGCGATGTCATTCCGGAACAGCTCCAGTGCCTTTTTCATGGCCGCATGGGTGTCGGCGCCGAAGTCCCCGGGGTGCTTGCTCTGCAGGACGTGGATGATGGCTTCTGAGATGAACTGCAGGGGGGAGACAGAAGGGGGTGCCGGTCACAGGGGCGCGCACGCCAGGAGCCAGATGGGAATCAGACTGAGTCCCACCTTCTCTTTACTCCACGGCCATCTATCGAGGGCTTATTACACACCAGGCGTGCTTCCGAGGGGTCTCTATGGATTAATTCCTTCTCTCCCTGCCACCCTGGGAGACAGGTGCCGATGGGGAGCCAGGCCCACCTCGGTGCAAGAGCCCAGGACACCGCCTCCATGCTGGCAGCAGAAAGGAAGGGAAATGCTCCTATTCCGTGGTTTTACCCAGGATTCCGCAGTCGGAAAATCTAGAAAGAAACTATTTCCATCTGTGTGTGTTTAATTTTTGCATTCGATGGATTAGTGTGGTTATTGCTCTAAGTAGCCTACTTGGGGCCTGGCGGGGGTGGAGGGCAGAGCATCATATTTTCTGGGCCAAGCACAGAACTGGTGCTCAGAATTACTGGTGGGCGGGAAGGAGGGAGGACGAGGAAGGAGGGAGGCCTACAGCTCGTCCCGGGGCCCATCCTGTCCCATACCAGCCTCACTGTCCCCACAAGTCCTCAGACACCCACAGCGTCATTACCAGGAACATCTACAGCATGGCTGCTTTAGCGACTGAAAGATCTCATGGGTGTAAAATGCTACGGGGCCTTTTTGACAGTGGGTCAAGATTTGATGCCAACCACAACTCTGGCCAGTGGACCAAGTGGTGTCGCTTTACAGAGGCCCAGATGGGAAAGTAGCCAGACTGAGGTCACACAGCAAGTGGACAGCAGAGCTGGAATGTGCACCCAGCGGGCTGTGGGCAAACGGCTGCCAGAGCCAGGGACAGAGGCAGGGACAATACCTTGGTTGGCTTTTCCCAGTTTCTCAGGGCGCCCCGAGTGCGAGTGACCACAGGCCGGTAACGGGGGGCACATGGTGACAGAGGCCTCAGGAGGCACCCACGGCAACAGCCCGTAAACACGGTTCTGCCTAGAAATAGGGACAGCGGGGCGCCCGGGGGGCTCAGTTGGTTGAGCGTCAGACTCTTGATTTCAGCTCAGGTCATGATCTCAGGATCGTGAGATCAAACCCCGCATTGGGCTCCACCCTGGGCATGGAATCTGCTTCAGATTCTCCCTCTCCTTCTGCCCCTGCACCTCCCCCATGCTCTCTCTCTAAAAAAAAAAAAAAAAAAAAACAACAACAACAACAACAACAGAAAGAAAGAAAGAAAAGAAAAGAAAAAAAAAAGAAACAAGGACAACTCCACTCCTCCAACTCCTGCCTTTGGGCATCGATCTGGACATATGTTTAAGTTCACCTCTAATGTCATAAATGTCACAAAACAAAGTGGGGGTTCGGGCTGCCATGAAGTCAACCCTGCCCCTGGAAAATGTGGGAGACCCAGGTTCTAGGCTCCGCTCTGCCGTGACCCCCATGGGTGACTTCACCATAAAACAGGGGCTCAGCTGACCCCATCGGGTCCCCTCACTCAGCCTTTTCTGAGTCTGGGGCACAGCCACTAATATCCAGGTAAGGGTGGGCTCAGGCAGCCGGACAATTGAGAAAAGTTGCCCTTGGCACCCAGCCCCCTCTGCGGCCCCCTCACTCCCCGCCGGGAAGTAGCAGCCCCCTAGGAAGAGCACGGAAGGAGGTCCCACAGTGAGCCAGGAGAGCAGACATGGGGCTCCGCCTTAGATTCTGCAGGGATTTACGCAGTAAATGAAACTTGTTTTAAGTAGACCTGGGTTCTACTCCACTTGGATACATCGTTTTCTCTTTCTGAGCCTGCTTCCTTGTCCCCCTAGAGGGGAGGGGTCATTCAAGTTATATTGTGAGCCCACCACATGCCACCAGGGTTCAGAAATGGGAGAGCCAGGGTCTGCCCTTGGGGAGCTCATGCCCCAGCCAGGAGACAGCTGGGTAAAGAGATAAATCCCAGTATAGCCAGGCAGGCGCCATGACAAGGGATGAGGATAAAGCGGCTTTGCAGGGGGGAGACGGGGGGCGCCAGTGGATGGAGCAGCTGACAGCCACGTGCAGAGGGGGTGGCTTCTAAGTTGGGCCCTGGAGGATGGACAGGGGTCTGTTGCCAAGAGAAGATGGGGAGGGCAGGGGACGCAGCATACGCGGAGTCTCAAAGGCAGGACCCGCTCCTCAAGGGCAGGCAAGGTTGTCTCTGTGTGATTTGTGGGGGCAGCTGGAGTGCAGGGAGGTTTGGCTGAGAGGCTGAAGACAGGGGCGGTGGTGGTTGATGGGAGACATTGTGCCACAAGGGATTAAGAGCTTGAGTTCCCGAGTACCATAGGTCAGACTGTACCTACTGGCTTATTAGCTGTGTCACCTTGGGCAAGCTACTTAACCTCTCCGAGACTTCAGTTTCCAAATCTGTAAAGTGGGTATGAAGAAGGGTACCTGCCTGGCACAGAGTCTGCTAACTGCCTGCCCCATGCCCCTCTTCTCTTTCTTCCTTGGTAACAGAACACCAGTTGTAGTTGGAGTGGCAATAGACTACAATTCCCAGCTTTCCATGCAGGTGGGTGTGGTCTTATAACTAACTTCCGGCCAATGAGATGTAAACAAAACCCCTGGATGGGATTTCTGTGACTCCTTAAAAGAGAGCTTTCCTCTCTTCTCCTGCTTCCTGTTTGGAACATGGACCAGATGGCTGGAGCTCTAGCAGCCATCTTGGCCATGAGTCAACTTTGAGGACTCATGCCAACTTTGGCAGCATGGAAAAAGCCTGCACCCCTGGTGGCGGTGGGGCCCCCACACCGGCTCTGGACTCCTTATCTCTGAACTTCCTTTGTGTCAGAGAAAAAGAAGACCCTGAATGCAGTTCCTCACCTCGGGGAGACGGTGAGAATTCCATGCAGTGATCCAGGCGAATGCTTACCAAGGCCCATCCTCACTGGTAGCTATGACCATGATCTCTATGCTCATCACTGCACCAGCCTGTCTACTGCTCCCATCCCCAGGGGTTGCACCTATCCTAAGGCCCTTTATCCAGATCTCAGTGCTCCCTCCTGCCACACCCCTCCTGCCTGCATCTCAGGCTCTCCCCTGCCCACCCAACTTCTCAGCCCATCAAAGGAAGTTCAGACCAATTCCCCTTGCCTAGGACACCATGGCTCTCTCTCTTTTCATCTGTAAAGATGCTGGAACCAGTGGCGCCAGCCTGCTGTCCACCCCCACCCCCGGATGGAGCCCCACCTACTCTACTGCGGCTCCCTGTGGCACAAGGGTTAGGAGCGAGGGGTCTGGAGGAACAGAGCCCTAGTCTGAATCCTGGGAGTGTGCCAGGGACAAGCTATCGCCCTCCCTGTGCCTCAGTTTACTCATCTGCCCAGTGGGTACGATAGTGCTACCTTCCCGTGAAGGGGAATACAAGGGGTGCTCCCAATATCTGCTCTTCCCTTCTTCCCCTAGATGACAGAGTGATTTGGGAGAGAAGTGGGTTTACTCTCAGTGACCCCAGGAGGAAGGCAAAGTGGGCAATAGCCCATTTTACAGATGAGGGCCCTGGGGCACAAGGAGGAGCATCGTGGGCCGAGCTGGGACTCGAACCCAAATCGCATCCCTCCGAGGCCTGTCCTGCCACCCTCCCACCCGCCCCTGCCCTGCCTCCTACCTCCAGGTACTTGATGGGGATCTTGTGCTTGGTGGCGTGTGACTGGGCCAGGGGCTTCAGCTCAGCATCGTGATGTCCCTTCTTCTTGAGGATGCCCCCCAGGGCCGTAAGCACCGTTTTGCCATGCTTCTTCAGGTCCTCTGAACGCTTCATCTCGTCCTCTGACTTCAGGTGCTTGAACTTGTCAAACTTCTCCAGGGTCTCAGGGTGGCCCTTAAAGAGCCTGCGGGCACAAGGAGGGCAGGAATCAGACACAGGAACACGCCGTGGGGTCTGGAGGCGGCTGGACACGAATGCCAGCCTGGGCTCCCCTACTTCCCAGCTGTGTCACCTTGGGCAGGTCACTCTACCTCCCTGGGCTTCTGCTTCCTCATCCAAACAAAGGGGATAACGGGTCCCTGCCCATAGCAGCAATGCTGTGACTAAATGAGAGCATATGCACCAAGCACACGCAACGTGCTATACAAAGGCTCAGCTTTATGATTTTTCTCATCCTCATTATCTGCGTCTTCTGCATTGCTACGGTGAGAGGCAGGAGGGAAGGATGTGTCTGTGTTGGTCCCTGGCTTCACCCCTATTTTCTCTAAGTTGTTTGGAGAGTAGGTGACTAACTGGAATCGGGCAGAAGAGGGGGACATGGAGGCACCAGGGCCGGAGGACCCTGGATTTGTTGAGTACCTCCTGTGTGCACCTCCCTTTAGGGTCCCACTATTCCCATTTTACAGATGAGGGAACAGAGGCTCAGAGGTGGGAAGGCGTAACTCAACATTACAGGGCTGGTGTGTGGAAGGGCCAACTGGAAACAGATCAGAATGACTCAAAAAATAGACCATGCAGGGGACTACCTTTGCAGTTTCCTACCCAGGGATTATCCTTCAGTTGCTTGAATACTTCCAGATACAGGAGACTCACTACTACCTGTGAGGACCATTCCACTCCAGATTAGCTCTTGGGCTCAGAAAGCTCTTGCTTGTTTTGCTCAGACTCCCTGTCCCTCCCAGGCTCCTCACAGTACAGACAGTGAGGCCCCGGGGTCAGAGGGGGAGCCACTTGCCAAAGACCAGGTCCCCGCTCCTGCCAGGGAGCCAGTGATCTGGCCACAGAAGGACTCTGCCCATGAACCTGAGCAGCCACCTGTAACCTTGGACCTCAGTGTTTCCTGCTGTGGAAAGGTGGGTGTTGGTTAAAGGGAGTCCTACCTGCCGCCTAGATGGGAGTGGTTCTCCCCATTTCCCTTGTGGGTGAATGGACCACAGAGGTAAGTGACGTGCTCAGGGTCACACGGCTGGCTGGTGGCAAAGCCCACAGCAGAGACTGGATGGTTCTAGAACTCATGCTCTCTGTCTCGTGTCACACCCGGAAATGTTTCCAGGAGTGACCCTGTCTGCCCAGGCTTTCCCTCCTCCTGTCTAATGGCTTCAGGTCCTCAGAAAGTTCCTCTTTCTCATAGCTTCTGCCACACCTTCCAGCCCTGCTGCGGACACACTCCAGTTTGTGGAAGCATCTCCTAGCACACACCCTTATTCACATGCGTGCACACCCAGACACACACAAGCGTGCACAGGGCAGCACCAACAGGGAGCACGCCCTTCTCCCGGGAGCGAATCCCTCCTGCTTCCCCAGAATGCTCAGGGCTGTCCACGCCCTGCCCAATGTCACCACCTCACCACCCCCTGGCCCCGGCCCCGGCCCTGGCCCCACCAAGCCATGTGTGTCACTGACAGCTCATCTCTGGCACTTTTCACCCAAGGGTCCCTGAGCTCCTATTCTTATCCGGTGACAATGATCCCTGCCTGGCAGATGCGAGACCTAGTACCTACAGGGGAAGGTCGGAGGTCGGGACACTGGAGGGAGCTATCCGGGGCAGATGAAGGCCAAGGGCTGGTACCCAAGGCAGCCAGGAGTCTCAGATATTCTGGGAGGCCCCCAGATGTATGGGAGAAAGAACACAGGACTGAGAATTATGGAAGCTGAGTTCTGGTCCCTGCTCTGTCTCCAATGTGCTCTGTGACATTGAAGAAATCACTCAACTTCTCTGGGTCTTGGTTCACGCATCTAT
Source organism: Zalophus californianus (assembly GCF_009762305.2). Classification (NCBI taxonomy): domain Eukaryota; kingdom Metazoa; phylum Chordata; class Mammalia; order Carnivora; family Otariidae; genus Zalophus; species Zalophus californianus. The sequence continues at coordinate 12,255,130 of NC_045603.1, read as the reverse complement.
AAAACAAAAGGGTTGGTCTAGCTGATATCTCAGCCTCCAAATTCGAAGGCTTGACCCCTGCCTCACCTTCCACTCTCCACCAATGAGCTGGCAAGGGAGCCCAGATTTACTTTCAACAGTGCAGGAAAATTGGGCTGATCCATGCCCACCAGATCATTCTGGCACCACTCAGCCACCTCTCTCCCTCGGCCCACAGTCCTGCCACTGGGAGCGCCAGGCGGCCACAGAAGGCCACACCTGGATTAACCTAACGACAGGTCCCTGCGAATGGACAGAGGAAGCCCTCACCGCGAGGAGAAGGACGGACGGATTTTCTCTACTGTTGCAGAAGCCCTTCCTTGCCTCGGGTTGTCATCTTCCATCATATGTCTACCTGCCTGGCCTATCACAGGCCTCAGGCAAGTCAGCGAGAAAGGAGGCCACCTCCCAGCCGTCCTCTGAACTGAGGCCTGATTGGACGCCCACATGGAAGCCTGGGGCTCCAGAGCAGAGGTGTGATGAGTGAGGGTCCACGCTGCCTGGATTTGAATTTCAGCTGTGTGACTTTGGGCAAGTTACTTAGCCTCTCTGTTCAGAGTGCTGATCATAATATTTACCTCATGAGGCACTTGTGAGGCTTAAGTGAGTTAATATGCATGAAGCGCAGAACACAGGGCCAGGCGGTGTGTACCGCGTAAATATTTGCTGTCCTCCTCCTTCCTCATTGTCCCTACCACCATTATCACCGGCGTGGCCACCACCGTCTCCGATCATTATCATCATCGTCATCAGGTTTGGGGTTCTGTCTACAGCCGCCCCTGGCTGGCCGAGACCCTCAGGCCATGTTTCCTCCCTGTAACATGAGAAGTGTTGGCCACCAGCGGTGATTTTCAAACTTTTCATGGCCTCAAAATTCTTTGTCCAAATGCAAAAATAAAACAAGCAGAAAGTTTGGGCAGGAGAAGGAACGGCAGGGGCACACTCAGCAGCCCCCTCCCTCCTGGACCCCCACTCCTGGAGCCAGGCTCTCCAACCGACCTTCTGGCTTTTATGTTCTAGACCTTTATGATCATGTACTTGGAGTGAAGCCCTCTGTGTTTTATTAGCAGGCTCAGCCAAACAGGATTTGCTGTCTTTTATAATCAGGGGAGTAGGAGAAATGACCTTGCCAAGGTCAGTAAGGAAGCCCAGGCTCAGCATCTGGAACACAACCAGGAGCCCAGCTCCCACAGAGGCACATGCAGCCCTGGGAGTTAGCATCCTCCCCCCCCACCAGCCCTCTCCACACAGGGAGGCCCATCTCCCCAGACCCCAAACACTAAGAAGGCAGAACCAGTTGGCATGGTCTCTGCATGTCCCACAGCCTAAGACGTGACAAGACATTGGGCTTTCTGGGACCTTCCAGGGGCTGGTGTCTCAGGCATCACATCTCATCCCTGGCCCTGGCCCTTGGCAGGTCTCCCTGATCCACCCTGGGCAGGGAGGGAATGTTTCCCCTGATGACCTAATACCCCCAGTCTCCTTCAAGTCACTGTGTTGGGGGCTGGCAGCCCCCAGATTGCCTTGGAGAGGCTCGTGCTCGGCAAACTGGTCCCCAACCCCAACTACCCTCCCTCTCCTCTTCAAAAGCAGGGGAGGAGCATGGGTCCAAGGAAAGCCAGGGCATGAGAGCAGAAATGGACCCCAGAGACTCTGGCAGACAATCGTTTCATTCAACCAATAGGCAAACAGGACCCAGAGAGGAGGAGTGATTTGTCCAAGGTCACCCAGCAAACGTGGCTGAGGAGCTGATATGTCTTGCTGTCAGGGACAGGAGGAGAAAGACAGAAGGGAACACCTCCATGATGCCAGTCAGAGGCAACAGAGAACTTGACCATCCTTCCCCAGGTGTTTTTAGCATGGACCACTAAGGGCTCCGACTTCGCATCACAGAGCTCACGGGACTGGCCGTTCTCCCCAGACGTGGGACCTGGAAATGAGTGAAGCCCAAGGGAGACTGAAAACGCGTCTGAAGGGGGAGGAAAACCTGGCCCACAAAGAGGGAGGAACTCATCTGTAAATTAAAGTGTGAATGACAATCCATGCACTTTTGGCAGCTCCAGAGCCCACTTGCTCCCAGGTACAGAAATGTTGACTTACGCCCCATTAGATATTTGACTCGCACTGGCCCAGAGCATGAGAGAAGGGACCAGAAGCGGGGTCTAACACCATCTGTGGTTGAGGGCAATGGGAAAATAAAATCCCACGCCATCCTTTATGTACAGAGCTTAGAATTTTGTTTTCTTTTGTTTATTCAGGAACCCTTTGCTATAGCAGTGAAGATGCGCTTAGAGACCACCCCACTCAGAGCTCTCAAATTCAAGACTTCCTCAACATCAAATGTCACGAATGGGCCTCTGTCTTCTGTTTTCTAAGTTTAATGCTGTGAAGGTCCTTAGTCTGGCTCCGTCCATAACAATTACTAACAACCTCTAGAACCTGCTATATTCCACGAACAGTGTCAGGCCCCTTACATGCATTATCTTATTCAATCTCACTTCCACTCTAAAATGTAGATATTAGCATATCCCCCCATTGTATAGGAGAGGAAATGGACTCCGAGAGCTTGTGTACCTTTCCAAAGGTCACACAGCTGCTCGGTGGCAGAACCCGTTCTAGAGCTGCGGGTCTCATCTTGAAGACCACGTCTTAGACTTGACAGTTCATAGCCCTTAACAGACTTGTGATATGGGGGAGGTCCTGTCCCTCTCAGGTCCATTTTGTCCTCAACCATTAATTGAAGCGGCTGGACAAGATGTCTCAGGGCCTGAGAGATAACCTGTTAACTCTGTCTACAATTCTAGGATTCCTCTTGGTGGGTGCTAGGCATCCAGCATTTGAGCACCAGGCTTCTCCTGCTGCTGACACAGGCATGAGCTGGATCTCTTTTTCTCTCTTCCTTTCTGGACTCAAGTCCCTGACACAAGCAAAGGAGAACCCAGCAGGGGTTTTAACAAACTCAACTGACGCAGCCAACTGGTCAACCCCAGGCAAACATTCCACCTTACAGGCACACACCCTTGATCTTTGGGGAGTGGGTGACAGAGGCGATGGGATCTCTTCCTTTTACCTGATGAGGACCTCCTGCCCATGGCCCACGAGGTCAGCCTCTACCTTCCCCCAGATGTTCAGCACCAACTGCCATTCCCCGTCGCTGAGCCCCATGGCGCAATCTGAGGAAGACAAAAAGAGCAAGTCCGGTCTGACTCGGTGTCCTGGCTCTGACAGCTGGGGTTTGAGATCGCCTGGCCCCAAAGGGATTTTATACTTTCCCAGAAGCTTGACACATATCACTTGACAGCTTGCTCACTCTCTCTCCTCCTCCTCCCCCTCCCTCCTTTTCATGCGGGGTCTAATCTTTTCCTTTCTGTAGCTCTCACATGGAAGCTATTTTGGGGCAGGTGCCATTTGGGGGGAGGTAGGACAACTCAGGCCACAGGGGCGTGGGGGTGTTTGTGTATGTGGCAAGAGCAGGGAGGAGGCTGGGCCACCGTCTGGAGTCTCAGAAGCCAGCAGAAAGGGCACCACCAAGGCCGACGCCAGCAGCCTGAAACTCAACGCTCCCTGTTGTCAACCATCCCAGGAGGAACTGTCATGTTTACAAGCTCGGGCAGCAGCACCCTGTCTGGCCCTGGGGCTGTCCTGGCCCTTAGCGGTCTCCTTGTCCACAACCCGCTCATTTTGCCAGAGTGCCCCTCATCCAGCCAGCAGTGGTAGGGAAGGAGCTGAGGTGGTTCCTGCTCATAGCTGGATGAACCCAGACGAATCCATAGCCTCATGGAGTCTGAATTTTCCCACTCCACCCAGAAAACTCCTGGCTTCATGGCCTTCATGACCTTGCTCAAATATTTCCTTCTGAGAAATTTTGCTTGACCTCCCCCCTTGAGGCACAATTAATTTCTTCCTCTTTCCATTTACTTGTAGGTACTCCTGTTGTGCTGCTTCCTTCATGGTGCCATATTTCGTAGTTTCCATGCTGGCTCCGCCATGAGTGTATGATAGCAGCCGATACACACTCTGAGCACTTCACATTTGGTAACTTGTTTAATCCCCCGACAGCCCTATCTCTATGATAGATATGACATTATCCTTGTTGAATCGAGGGGAAGTTTGGGAAACTTGCCATGGTCACATAGTTGATGGTAGAGAGTTGGGATTTGAACCCAGAAAGTCAGCCTCTTGAGTCCAGGCTCCTGAATACCTTATTTTTATTTTCAGGGCAGCAGAGAATTTATTTTATTCACTTATGTATTTTCTGGACCTCACACATGGCCCTGTGCCAAATTGGAACTGAATAAATGTTTGTTGAATAAAAAGATAGATGGCCTTTGTATGAAAGGCAAGTGAAGATGGTTGGCCTTCTTTATATTTACCCATCATCCATCTATCCATCCATCTGCCCATCATCCGTTTATCCATCTGTCCATCCATCCATCCATCCATCCATCCATCCATCTATCCAACCATCCATCCATCTTCCCAACATCCATTTGTCCGTCTGTCCGTCCATCCATCCATCCATCTCTCCAACCATCCATCCATCTTCCTATCATCCATTTATCCATCTGTCCATCCATCCATCCACCCGCTAGTTCACCCATCCATCATCTGTCCATCCATCCATTCATCCATCCAACACATAGTTACAGAGTACCTACTGTGTGGTGGAAACTGCTACATGCCGAGGACAACAAAACTAGATGCACACATCCTTGTGTTCAAGAAACTCACAGTCCCTTGGGGAGATAAAAGGAATAAGCTTACAGTACAGTTGATACAGTGCTATGATCTAGGTGCACAGGCCCTTCCTTCCATCTACACAGGATTTTACAGTTTACCAAGTGCCTCCTTGGGCAGGATTACATCTAATTTTCACAATAGCCTTGCAAGGTAATGAGCATCACCCCATTTTATAGCCGTGAACAATGAGGTTCAGAAAGAAGCAAGTGTCCTGGCTGTCCTGGGTCTGTATTAGACATGTCAGGTATGACTATCCCACATACACAGCTCTTTCTAAAAGCAACTGCCCAGCCCTAGCCCCTCCATGACCACGTAGGTCGTGTTCTTCCCCCTCGCTACCCCAGTCAAAGGTGACTGGCCCGGGGCTGGCCCGTAACCTGGGGTAGCCAATGGCAGGGCTCTGTCCAACAGCCAGTGTCTACTAGCCACACCAAATCAGATCCTCTCTGCAAAATATGAACAGGGGCCTTTGGCAAGAATTGTCTAATTGGCAGGAAATGTGGCAGCGAAGAGAGTCCGTTTCATGGCCAGCCCTGAGTAAGAACCCCAAACCGAGAGCCCTTTAGTGTAACCTAGGGGTCCAGAATTCACTCCATTCTCTGTCAAGCCCGGCCCAGTTACCATTTGGGGATCCATGAACTGCCACTTCTTATAGGACCCTCGTGTGTCCTTTCGGTGAGCCCTATTTCTTTATCGAATCAGCTCATTCCTAACCAGAGGTGTCCCTCCCCGACACCATGTTCCAGGAGTCCCCACACGAGGCTCCTGTTAACCCAGGGATGCGGAGCCCATCCACCGTTCCCAGTGGAGGATGCCGTAGTAGAATGAGTAGCTAAAGATGCCACAGGAATGGGGCGAGGGGACGGAGGAGGGGGCCATCATTTATCTCTTCGTTCAGCAGGCCCATACTAAGGGCTTACTCCAGGCGAGGTCCAGGAACAAGAGGAAAGGCCACTTGGAGAGGGTCTGCCAAGGGCTCAGACCCTCAGCAGCTGCAGTGCTTCGTCCCAGTCACTCGCTGGAGGCTGAGCCCCACTAAGTGGCAGGGCAGGGCAGGGCAGCGTGGTACCCCACCTGGCGGTAAGGGAACAGGGCCCTGGAAAGGATACACACCCACCACCCGGGGCTGGTAAGCCACAACTCTGCCATCTCCAGCCTCCAAGCTGTCTAGGGACAGCCTGAGCATTTAAAAGCTCATCAAATCATTACCGATGCTAAAGTGTTTAATACTTAGCTGTCACCCCTTGGCAGTCGCCCCCATTAACTGGCGTGCTCCTGGAGACCTGTGGCTTTGAAGTCGTTGGACCTTTTAAGTTTTACCATTTAAGCTAATAAGAAGGAGCCGACATCTGTTTGCACTCATGCATCTCTACAACAGAACAGGCATTACCTAACGGTTGCCATGGCTACCTGGAGTCGCCAGCTTTGTTTGGGGGCTATAATTATCCCTGCAACAGTCTTCAAATGGCCGGGGCAAGGAAGCTGGAGATGCACGAAATAGGAAAAACTCCAGCAGCCTTACACTCGCGTGTCACACACGCACACGCACAGAAGCGGGCTAGTTTGACACCCAGCGGGGCAAAACTGCATCCCTCCAAGTTGGATTGCCCCACCCTCTTTCTCCTCTCATGTCACAGGATCCTTTGAATGCACAATCTCAGACATATAGGATCATTCTCAAGTCTTCAAATTTTAGAGTCTTGAGATCCCAGAGTTGAAATTCTGGGGCGCCAAAGTCTTCAACTTTGGCCACTCTGGAAAGGGACTCTAGCTAGACTCCAGAGTCATAGACAGGCCGAGGTAGAGAAGTGTAGAAGGAGAGGGCCATCGTGTCCTGAGGCGAGCAGAGGACTTTGACGGCATCTTGTCCAAGTTCCCACTACATGCAGGAATTTTCCCTACGGATCATCATCCAGCATCCGCTTGAATATCCTAGGAGCAGGGGGCTCACTACCTAAAGCTTTAAAATGTCTCCTTTATATTGAACCAAAACATGCCTTCTGGTCTCGCTCGCTCACTCCCTTGTCTGTGCTCTGCTGGCTCTTTGGGGATACAGAAGACCAGTAGAGTCTCTCTCGTGAGGGAAGCTGCAGGCTCACCGAAGACTTTTCTGGTCCGTACTAACCATGCCCAGGATTTGAACTGAGCACCCTCCCCTGGCAAGGTAAACCAGGATCCTGTCTGGTCAATCTTCAAGGCAGCAATTCTCGCCTCTCCTCGAGCACAGAAAGAGAACTCTCGAGCAGGGGGTTTCTAGCACCTCCCCTCTCCCACTTCCACACACACACAGGTTTGAGTCCCCAGGTGGCTCTCCCCCAAGGACCTGGGAGTTTGCTGGCCCTTGGGCAGCCAACAACTCCCCACAGTGAATCTGGGGGATTAGACCTTAAGACTCCAGTGAGGGAGGATGTGACTTTGGCCCTTCAGAGCCAAGGGCCCCATCAACCTTGACCACCTCCCTTTCTCCTCCTCCTCCTAGGAGCTGCCCCTTTGGAGGCCAGCCTGGGCCGTGCCTCCCCGCTGCCCAGCTTAGCTTGCTCCTTCCTGGCAGTCTGCCCTCCTGGTCCAGCGCCAGGCCAGACTCAGAGCAGACTTGAAGGGGCATCGGGACCCCCGAGCTTGCCCGAGACCCCACTCCTCCCAGCCCCTTGGCAGCCATAGTACTGACCAAGCCTCCCCTTCTCCCCAGCTGTCCTCTTGGAGCCTCCAGCCAAGCCGTGGGGCTGGGGGTGGGGAGAGGTGTCTTATAGCAGCCAGAGAAAGGCACAGGGAACTAAAAATACGGTTTACATGGCAAGGCTCCTCCTCTCCCTGGAGGCTTGGAGGGGCTTTATTGGAATGGGGCTGGCAGGGACACAAAGATCCCAATATCCCAATAACAGGTGTGGCCTGAGGACACGAGCCTTCCTCCCCCTTCTCTCCCCTCCGCAGCAGGCTTGGAGGCCTGGGGTGGCTCCTCCAGCCCCACTTTCCACCTGTCCCCTGATGCAGCCCAGCCCCACCTCCACAGCCCTCTCCCTCCCTTCCTGCCTCCCCTCCAGACCCATCTCAAAGAAACAGCTCCCCCTCCATGAATCCTCCCTGAACTCCACCCCCTTCCTAGCAGGTGTGCCTTCTCCCCAAGCCCGCCCCAGGCTCTGTGCAGCCTTCTCTCTCCCACTTTGGGCTGAGCTCCCCATTTCTACCCTGCAAGTTTCCTCAGAAGCAGGCATACAAAAGCAACAGACACTCACTGAACTCCAGGGACACTGCCCCTCCCAGCAGCCCTTTTTGATAGACACATGTATCAACCCCACTTTCCACAAGAGCAGGCACAGAGAGGTTAAGTAACCACCAAAGTCACACAGCTAGGCGATGCCAAGCACAAAATTCGAACCCAGGCAGTCTGGTTTCAGAGTTTGTGCTTCACAGCTAGGGACCAGTCTAACTTTTGGATGCTTCTTGTTCTCCTCTCTCTCACCCTTCTGACAGCACATCTAGCAGAGAGCTGGGTCAGTGAGCTCTTTGAATGTGTATTTTACTGAACTGAGTCCATCCCAGGTCTTGACTTCCCCCGGAGGTAAAGGCAAAGGCAGTTGGGAGGCTGAGCACCAGGTGGCCCTGCTGCCATCTCGTGGCGGTGAGGAGAAAAGTCTCCACCTCTGGCTCTGCCCCTTCCACCAGGTCCCTGCCTTCACCCATCCACCCTGCCCGCCAGCCAGGATGGGGTCTCTTTCAATCTCTATATTCATGGCACTGACCAGGGATGGCTCTCCAAATGATTAAAAGATAAATAACCATGATCTTTGCTCTCAAGGGACTCAAGGTCGAGTGGAGGAAAGCTTGGTGGGAGGGGGGATTTGGAATGCAGCAGAGATTTGAGCAAAGGGCTTTGGGAGGGTAGAGGGTGGGGCGGGGCGGGGGGGGGGGGTTGCTACACGGAGAAGACCTGCTGGCAGAGGTGACCAGGGGGCTGGATCTTAAAGTATGAGGGAGCATGCCCTCTCAGCAGAGGTAACGACCTGTGGGCAAAAGCCCAAGGCATACAGGGGCCGCATGGGGAAAGGAGTGCTGGGGATATGATCCAACCTGGGAAGGCCTTCCTGTGCCAGAACCAGGATGGGAGACTTTGAATCGACAGTGCAACTCCGCGGACACGTGGCCTCACTGGGGGCTGGGCTCTGGCTGGGTCCCAGAGAGGCCAAGGTGAATGTCACACAGTCCCTGGATTTTAGGGGGTGACAGGAGGGATGGATGTGTAAACAGGTGATGCAGGGCTTTGTAATAAGGGTAGTAGTGGGATGGTACAGCATAGGAGCACAGCACGGGGAATCAGATAGCTGGATTTGATGCTTGGCCCGGCCACCTGTTACTTTTGTGATCCAGGGGGAGTATCATAACATTCCAGGGTTTTGGGTTTTTATCTGTAAAGTGGGAACTTTGAAAATAATTACCTATCCCAAATGTCCTCATGAGAATTAAAAGAGGGAGTGCATGTACAGGACTCATTTTTGGTGCCTGGTATACAGTCAGTGCTCCATAATTGCTCACTGTGATATAAGGAACAAAGGAATCATTAAGGAGGAAATGATTACTCTCACCAAAGCACATGGAACAGGGAAGGTGATATCTGAGTAGAAATATGGAGGATTATTAGGGGTTTGCTAGTAGCAAGGTGAGGAAAGACTATGCTAAGCACAAGGACCAGAACATTCAGGGATATGGTAGTTGGTGGGTTGCGATCAGATCTGGTTGTAAATCCAAAATAACGTGGCTTCAACGAGTGACGTTTCATTTCTCTTTCATATGGAAGTCCAGAGGGAGTGGTCCGGGGCTGGTAAGGCACACACCCAGCCGCCGTCTCCTTTAGTGCTCTGGCAGTTGGGAGGCTGAGCACCGGGTGGCCCTGCTGCCATCGTGTGGCAGCGAGGAGAAAAGACATCACACACATGGCCTCCACCTCCTGGTCCAAGGTGGTTGTTTGAGCTCCAGCCATCATGTCACCATTCCAACGAGCAGGAAGGCAAAAGGGGTAAAGACAGTTTTGCCCCCTACCTTTAGGGACACTTTCTGGAAACTGTAATCAATGCTTCCTCCCATTGCACATTACACAGCCACACCTTTCTGCAAGGGAGGCCTGGAAATGTAGTGTTTATTTCTATATGGCCATATCCACAGACGAAAATTGGGAGTTTCTATTACTCAGGAAGAAAAAGAGAATGAAAGTTGGATGAAAACTAGAAATTTCTGCCACAGGATGTGTAAAGAACACGATATAGTCAGGCAAGGAGAAGTATTTTGGTGTTTCTGTGGTGGGAAGAGGGAAGGGGGAAGGAAGGAATGGGAAAAAACAACCAGAAAAATAAACAGTGGCCAACCACGGATGGCCTCGAAAGCCACAGGGGTTAAAGTTTCTCCCCAGTAGAGAGCCACTGAAGGGGTTTGAGCAGGAGAGGGCCAGGGGCTTTGTGTTGTCCTAGGAGCACCCAACTAGTTGCAGTGGGAATCATGTCATGCGGGGGACAAGTCTGGAGGCAGGAGACACTGTGCCCCGATATTTTATTCTGAAAATGTTCATACATGCCGCAGAGGTGAAAGAATTTTAGAGCAAACACGCTATGCCCACCCCCTATGTTCTACCACTGACATTTTACTAAACTAGTTTGATCACATATCTATCCGTCCCCCCAGGCGCCCACCAGTCTTTCCTATTTTTGTGGCATTTCAAAGTGAATTGCAGACATCTGTCTGTCCCCTTCCCCCCCCTGAATCCTTGGGCTTGCAGGTCATTCATGAGTGTTCAATATTTGTTTGCATTTTGTTTCTTCCGATGTGAAATTTATATCCAATGAAAGGCGCCTGTGTGAAGCGTGCATTCATGGAGTTTTGGAAGTTCATACACCCGTGTAACCCACACGCCTATCAGGATACAGGACGTTGTCATCGCCCCAGAAAGTTCCCACGTGCTCCTTGCTGGCCAGGGCCCACCCCCACCACCTCCCAGACGCAACCACTGTCCTGATGTTTTGTTTTTCTCAGGCACAGACTGGTTTGGGGAAGGAGGCCGGAAGAGGGTCTCCAAGCTGAGGGATAGAGAGGAGAGGGGACAGACTCTGCACGGGAGGCCGAGGGAAGGAGGGAGGCGAGTGGTTGACCCTGGGCCCGCAGCGGGAGTCAGAGTCTGGCTGTGTGACCGGCAGAGGGTGGCACCATTTACCAAGGTGGGTGGGGTACAGGGAGGACAGAGGAGCAAGTCTCCCTTGGGACGCAGCATCTGGACTGTCTGTGGGACATCTGTCTGGCAGGTGTAGGGATACACGTGTCCCCGAGGCTTGACTGTCATCTGGCAAAGTGGCCGTGTTGCATCCTCCCCACCCCATCCCAGTGCCCACAAGGCTTCTGCCACCAGGAAAAGGAGAGGAGCCCTTCCTCCACCTGGCCAGAAGGCAGCCAGCCACGTGGGCATGGAGGGGGCACGGGCGTGGTCACATCCAGCTAACAGGTCACAGGGGGAGGCCCTGGCCCTTCCCGACCCGCCCCAGCCTCTCTCCCGAGCATCCTGCAGCTGTGTCCTTCCCTCCTCATCCCCCACGCTGCCCAGCCTTTCCCTCAAACCTCTTCCCTTCCCTCTAAAAACAATCAAAGCCCAGGTCCTAGCTACTGAGAGCTCCTCCAGGGAGGGGGGCACCTGCTGCTGGGAAGGAACAGAGGAAGCAGAGACAAAGTGAGACACTGACCCACACCCCAGACTGCAGTTGGGCTCTCTCTAGTCGATCTGAAATCAAGCCCAACTCACGTCGGCAAAGAGTGATTCCTTTCTCAAAAGCCCGCTTCGTCCACAGGAGATATTCCCGATCTTCCCACTAGTGTGACTTCGACCTTTTCCCTGAGAATTCGTTCCCTGTCCTTATTCTGCCAGGGGAGGACTTGTCCCCACCCCGACCCCCATCCAGAATTTATCCGGAGACTTGGAGGAGCCTCCGTTTACCCTGTCGGACACAGGGCCAGAGCCTGAGCGAGTTGTCGGCGTACGGGAAGCAGCAGCGATGTTTCCAGAGAGGGTGCGGGGTGGGGGACACCCCCTCCTTTAAGCACCAGGGGAGGAAGAGAGGGACAAGGAAACTTCCAAGGGCAGTGGGGGCCCCGGGAAATTCCGAGGACGGAGGACAGGTCAGGTGTGCGCGTGGAGGATGGACAAGAGGGAAGCGGCACGGTGGGCTCAGATGAACACGAGGGACGTAGGTACCATGTTGGTGCGGTAGTTAGAGCACTAGCTGCTGTAACCAACAGCCCCCAGCCCCCGTGGCTTCCTGGCCTCAGTCGTCACTCACCTCCCGACCCGTGCAAGCTTGGGGGGAGGGCTCTGCTCCGCACAGAGATCCAGGGCCCCACGCTCTGTCCCCAAGCACCCTGAGGGCTCTGCTCCCTCCGTATCCAGTAGGAGAGACAAGGGCGTGTGAGAGGTTTGGGGGCCACGCCTGACAGTGATGCCCGTCGTTTCCAGCCCTGCGCCATCAGCGCGTCCAACCACACGGCTGTGCCAGCTTCCAGGGAGGCTGGGAGCGAGACCTCCCCGTGGGCCCAGAGGAAGTGAGACGGGCTTGGTGACACACAGCACGATGTCTGCCGCTGTCCCGGCCCGAGATAGTAAAATGCCTTGGGATCTAGTGGAAAGTTGAGAAAGAAGGGCTGGGAAGGAAGCTTTCCTATAACGGGTGTCTTAATCACCCCAGAGCACGTAGTAGGAGCTCACAGTCTGTCCTCCGGGCGAACGTGGTCGCCACTGATAAGGCGGCAGGTGCAGGGGGCTGGGGAGGGGTGGCCACTGGGTCTGGGGTGTCTAGAAGGGCATCCTATGAAAGAGGGCATTTGAGTGGGGGCTTGAAAGATGGTCCAGAGAGTTAGGGAAGCAGGAATGTATACTGAAATGTTCAGGAAAGCCTGAGAAGACTAGTTGACAGGGCCAGAAGTTTTGTGAGGCTGACTGGTCACGGGTGAGGTTGGAATGCAGTCTTGGAGCAGAGGGGGAATGACCTTGAACTTTAAGAATTTTGGCAGCTCTTGGGCAGGCCCCGAGGAGCGGCTGTGGCTGGCCGAGGCTGGGGCTGGGCCGGGGTGGGGGAGGGAGCCACCTCCGATGAATCAGCAGGTCAGTTAAAATTAGGCGCCATGGCCCAGGCTGGAGAAACCACGAGGCCAACAGTGGCGCTGGCTCATGTGGCAACCAGGGTTTGTTTTTCCTTCCTACTTTGGACTGGGGGGCGCTCGGAGTTGGAGCAGGGCTCTGGCCTATCCTGTGACCTCTGCTCTGGGCTGTTGGGTCAGCACCTCTCGGGGCTCTGACCTTGGCAGCAGGAGGCCGTGAGGCAGTTTGACCCAACTCCCCGGTGAGACCCTCGGACCACCTTGGCCTGGAATGGTCTCCCCATTCCCCTTGCCAACCCCTCCTTCTGGGGGCCTTCCGCAGCAGACCAGGAGAGAGACGCTTATACTTCACCTATGTGGCAATATTCATACGTGTAAACTGGATAATGGTTGTGAAATTTTTAAATTGTGTATTATTTAGCAGCCCCTATCCAAAGGCCCATCTCCCCTCTCCTCCCATACACCCAGGCACCATTCTTTTTTTTTTTTCTTTTTAAGATTTTATTTATTTATTTGACAGAGAGAGAGCGTGCAGAGCATGTGTGTAAGCAGGGGGAGCAGGAGGGGGGGAAGCAAGCTCCTCACTGAGCAGGGAACCCAATATGGGGCTCCATCTCAGGACCCTGGGATCATGACCTGAGCTGAAGGCAGACGCCGCTTAACCCACTGAGCCACCCAGGCGCCCCCCACCCCCCCAGCGCCCCGCCACCATACTGGGGGTGGTTAGGGGCAGAGGTGGGGGTCAGCGGAGGACACGGAGCCTGAGACACTGAACACTTACCAGGAAAGGTTGAGACCCCAGTAACTGGCTCAACCTAAGTTGCCCTCACCCCGCCTCACACACACATGTAGCAACGAGGGAGGGGTTGTTAACAAGCAGGAGATAAACATACAGGGATCAAGGGTGTGGATTCTGGAGCCAGACTACTGGGTTCAAACTCTGCTTTGCTATTTTCTATAGCTGTGTGCCTTCAAGCAAGTTACTTAACCTCTCTGTGCCGGTTTCTTGCTCTGCCAACCAAATGGCAAATCACAAAGGTACTTGCCTTACGGGACGTTGTGAAATTGAAACGAGGTAGAATACCTACAACCAGACCTGACAGAGTCAGCACTTAATACGCTGTGGGAAACCGGCCTCCGTTATGGCTAAGAAAGAAATGATGTTCTTAAAGAAAGCATCTTTTTCAAACATCTGAGTTGAGACGGTTAGAATTTTGGCCCTGTTTATAATTAGTGAATAATGGCCCTCTTCCTGATGGACTGTGGGGCCCACGAGAGCAGGAACTGTATCGACCGTATAGTTCCATGGCCTGGTACAGGCCAAGTTCATGCTGACATCTATCCGCCTGCCCCCCAGCACATGAGCATGCACTGTGGACTGGCCAGGGCCCAGGCAGGGGCCTGGGTTCTGTATGCAGAGGCCCATTTGGTCCTCATGACTCCCCTAAGGAGGAATTCTTGATAAATATTTATTGGATGAGGAAATTCCTACCACTCAGGACCAGGTAGATAATAGATGGGAAGATGCTTTGTACACTGTAAAGTACCCAACTTGTGAGGGTATAAACCCTTAGGACCTCTTCCCCTGAAGGCCTAGGATCTCGTTCTACTTATGGCCTAGCTAGAGTGCCTGTGGAGAGCATACCCTGTGTTCCAGAACTTTCCCTCCACTTGCCCCTCAGGCAAAATGTAACTATCTTGGGGCGCCTGGGTGGCTCAGATGGTTAAGCGTCTGCCTTCGGCTCAGGTCATGGTCCCGGGCTCCTGGGATCGAGTCCCGCATCGGGCTCCCTGCTAGGCAGGGAGACTGCTTCTCCCTCTGCCTCTGCCTCTCTCTCTCTCTCTCTCTCTTTGACTCTCATGAATAAATAAATAAAAACATTAAAAAAAATGTAACTATCTTGAATACCATTTTCCCCAGTGACTTGTCTTAATGGTCACTAGCTGGGATTCCACCACCTGCCCCCAGGGATTTTATTTTAACAAAGGCCAGCACAAGCTTGATATCTAACCCCAAAGAAAGACCCTGTGGCCCTGTCAAGTTGATACATAAAATTAACCATCACACTTACTACATGCAAGGCATAGTCCTAGGTAGTGGAACTACAGCAGTTAAAAAAGACAAAAATCCTACCTAGTGGAGCTTACATAGTAGTGGGGGAGGGGATGTGACTAGAAAGACAATACCCAAAATAAATAATAAAAATAGTGTATTAAATGATGATAACTGTTATGGAGAAAAATAAAGCAATAAAGCAGAGAAAAGGCATAAAGAGTGTTGGTTAAATTAATTTTTAAACTTAAATGTATTTGATAAAGATCTAAAGAGGTAAAGGAGAGATCCATGGAAATATCTGGGTGAAAAGTATTCCAAGAGAGGGAACAGCAAGTGCAAAGGCCCTGAGGTAGGTGTGCATTGTGCTTATTCAAAATACTGTCATCGTTACATTGGCCAAACATTCTGATTTGGGCACAAAGCAGTTTGAGTTGGATTTCTGTCACTTGCAATAAAAAAGATTCCTACTGATATAGCTTCCCTGATCACCTCTGAGGAGCAAACGCTCGCTCTTTCGGCTACTACTATCTGTAGTCTGTACCTCTTACCACATTTATTGTCAGTGCTCTTGGCCTCACACAGCTGCCTTTATTTTAATTTGTGCATTATTCAGAAAGAGTGTCAAACAGTATGCATGCTTTCACATCCTGGTCTCAAGATTATCTCCCTTTCATGGATGTGGTCAGGAATGTCCAGAGAGGAGAAGCCCTTTTTCCCAGGGCCATGGTCTCAGGAAAGGGCGGAGCTGGGATTCGAACCTATGCTTGTCCAGCTCCGAACTTAGTGGTTGAAGACACGGGGCACACACATGGGAAGAAAGTGAACTTCTCCTTTGGACCTCATCTGCCCTTCAAGCAACAGTTCCCGACAGGACAGTGGTGCCTTGACCCATAAATCTTCGGCCAGATGCTCCGTCGATAACTGTATGTGTATCCGCTCCTTTCAGGTCCTACACCCCTTGTAAGGCTAGGATTGCTGTGTCCAGCTCCAGAAGAAGAAACGGAGGCTCTGACCACCCTGCCAAAACTCACCGGTCAGCCTGGGGGTCTTTGCCTAGGCTCCTGATTCCCATGTCTCCTAATTCCCTCTTCCCAGTCCTGCAAAGCCCTTTGGCCTGGGCTAAGCCTTGCCATCAGCACCCCTTGCTCTGACCTGGGCAGCCTGGCACCCCCTGAGCTGAGACCTTAGAAGCCCAGAAGCCCCTCCACAGAGCCACCGCAGCCCCTAGAGAAGATGCTGGCCCTATGGCACTTCGTCCTGGCTCCCCAACCCAACTGGGAGCTTTGAGCTCCCGGGAGGTGGCTCTGCCAGAGCCAACATCCCATGCACCCTATTCTCCACCCTCTGGTTCCCGGGGACGAATCCTTCTCTGTGGTTTGAATTTCCACCCTCCCCCCGCCCCCCGGCCAGGAGCCCCACTGTGGGTCTGGGCAGCCTAGATCCTATGTATGGAAGGTACATCAATTGGAGCTTGAAATGCAGTAATTCGGTGCAGATTATGGCTTCTCAACTCAGCTGTGAGCTTCTCAGGGTGGGAGCCACGTTTGAGGCTCTTACTGACCTCTCTTAGCCCCTGGGGGACTTCCTGGCCCCCTCTGTTCTCTCAGAGATGGTGTGGTGGATTCCTGTGGCTGCCCTAAGGAATGACCACGGCTCGGGGGCTTAGAACAACAGAAGCTGGTTCCTTCTGGAGACTCCGAGGAACGGAGGAGATTCTGTTGCCTGCCTCTTTCCCACCGGCCCGTGGTTGCCAGCCCTCCTTGCTTTGTGGCTGTTATCACTCGGATCTTTGCCCGTGTCTTCATGCGGCAGTCCCCTCCTGTGTCTCTGCGTCTTCCCCTGTTCTTTTAAGGACACTCTCATTGAGTTTAGGGCCCACCTTAAATCCAGGATGATCTCGTCCAGAGATCCTTCGCTTAATCCCATTGGCAAAGATCCTATTTCCAAATAAGGTCACAATCACAGGTACCGGGCTTAGGACTCGGACATACCTTTATGGGATCACGAGTCAACCCACCACAGATGGAGAAATGCAGGCGCAGAGGAAAAGGGGTTTGCTCCGGGATCCCACGGTTCATTAGGGCAGCCAAGGGCCTGCCTATTCTCCTGACGCTGGCCAGAGCTCTGGCCCAGCCCACGGTCTGTCCCGGGTTCCCAAGATTTTCTGGGAAAGTCCTCAGTGAAAAACCATCTGGAGACTGTCTGGGCTTCGGGGAAGCCTGCCCTTTCCCGTGCAGAATGACCGAGAATATGATCGCAGGAGGGAGTTTCCTTTCCTGGTTGGCTCTGTGCCTGGGGGCCTGGGCTGGTGGACAGGCCCCACCCTGGGGAAGAGGCCCGGTCCCTGCTCGCAGGGTCCCTGCTCCCATCCTCTTCTCTGCGGAGGCCAGAGGCGGCTCTGGTCACAATGGGGAGGGCAAGCGGAATGAGTTTCCCCTGAGGCTTTCCTTCCGGGAGATGACCCTTGCTCTCCTTGGGAAGAGCCAGGGAACATTGTATAGGATTTAAACTGATGAATCCAACTCTAAATCCTCAGCTCTCAGAGGCTGCAGAGAATAATGATTAGGATTCTGGCCTCAGGGGCGCCTGGGTGGCTCAGTCCGTTAAGCATCTGCCTTCGGCTCAGGTCGTGATCTCAGGGTCCTGGGATCGAGCCCCGCTTCGGGCTCCCTGCTCAGCGGGGAACCTGCTTCTCCCTCTGTGCCTCCCCCACTGCTCTCTCTCTCTCTCTCTCTCTCTCTGTGTGTCCCAAATAAATAAATACAATCTTAAAAAGAAAAATTATTCTGGCCTCAGGTCCCAGCTCTGCCATTTGCTGAATGTGTGGCCTTGGGCACATCCTTGACTTCTCTAAGTCTCTGTGTTCTGATTGGTTAAATAGGGACAACAGCAAACTGACCCTATGCAGTTATTAAAAGGATTAACCTAAGCACAGAAAGCCATTATCACAGAGCCCATGCTCAGGGGAGGCGAGATGGCCATTGTCATTTTGCATGAAGTGTGGGGGCCGTTGACGGTGAGCTCAGGCTACGGGTAAAGTCAAATGCCTGCTGTGATCAAATTTTAATGTGACTTCTAGCCCCAAGCTCTTCCTTGTTGGAAGATTCTCTGCTCGTCCCAGGTATCAACGCGAGTCCCTCTGTGCAAATCACAGTTCAGGTCCACCCCTAGCGAATGGCCACGGGCCATTTGAGTCAATCCTGGTTTTAAGAACTTCTAAAAAGGTGGACAGAGTCGTGACCAGTCCGATGTCATATACATTCAGGGCTGGTTGGGACCTGTGAGGCAAAAGAGGTCTTTTCTGGCCTTACTAAAAGAACCTAAGATTGGTCCCTAATACCTGTGGCCGAGACAGAATCCTGGGGTCTGACCTTCTTGTAATGTGGGACCCCTGTCCCAGGGCGGACCTGAGCACAGGTCAGCAGGCTGGATCTGGGGGCCAAGCTGCCGGGGTGGGGGCTGTGGGGGTCTGATCTCCTCACACGATCAGGCTGATCATGGCCATGGGGACTGCTCCTTCTCTCCCGGAAGACCACTGGAGCCCCCTGCAAACCCACCCACCCCGTGGCCAGCAACCCTTGTGCTCTGCATAGCCCAGGATGAGATGTGAGTTTGCGTTGTTCTGTGTCAGGCCAAACACTTGCTTTCTTTCCCATGGAATTTTAGCATCTAGAACAAGGATCTAGAACCTGAGACACCAGGTGGTGTGGGACATCCCGGCAGCCAGGGTTGGCCTTCTCCAGGCAGAGCCTTGGGCCTCGCTCTGCTGGCACTTCCTGAGAACCACATCGGAGATCCAGATCCACAGACAAGAAGAATGAGCAGTGTCATCCTTACTGACGGGGTCACGGGGACCTGGGTGGGGGTGGGGGTGGGGAGGGTGGTCCTGATGCACAGCGGGGGCAACAGCTAAATTAAGCCCCATCACCAGCCCTTTTCTTCTGTGCCCTCTGGCCCTTCCCAGCTCCACATCTCTGCCACCAGATCCCAGGAGCTCACCCTCCTGCCTCAAAATGTGCTTCTCCCAGGGACTGAGCCTAGTCCTGTGCCAGTCCTACCCTATCATCTCTGGAGTTCTGGCGCATAAGCTTTTCTGCATCTCATCGGACTGGAGGCACACGTACTGTGAGCTGTGGAATTTAGGTTATGTGGGG
This sequence comes from Zalophus californianus, assembly GCF_009762305.2. NCBI lineage: Eukaryota > Metazoa > Chordata > Mammalia > Carnivora > Otariidae > Zalophus > Zalophus californianus. Next base: position 12,236,038 of record NC_045603.1, on the reverse strand, counting down.
CCAACAAAGGATCACGGTGCCAGGAGGGAATGGCTGAGGAGAAAACATGACAAAGCTCAGGCCCTGCCCCGCGCCACCTAGTGGCGGGTATAAAAATGGACCCACTCAACAGTCCGCCTCATGAGAGAGCCAGGGAGAGACCAACCCACATTTTGTGTGGATGGTCTTCTTGGGTGCAAGTGGGGGTCGGGAAAGATCCATGCGGTTAGGGAGAGAATAAGGCTTAGATCCAAAGCCATAGTCAAGGAGGCAAAATAATGGAGGTTTTTCAATCCCTAGGATCTCTGAATCACGGAATGTTAGGTTCTAAGGATCATAGAGTCACAGCCAAGAAAAGGACCCTAGCTCATCCAGTGGGATTTCCTCATTTTACAGATGTGGGTAGGGATCTGGCGGTTTCAGGGCAAGCCTCATTCCTGAAGGATGGGCTCATCCCTGTGAAATACACTCCCTGTGAGGTCACAGGGAACCCCTCACCCCTCAGCCCCCAAGTCCCCTGGCCAGCTCACTAGAGCCACCTTGCCCACCCATGCAGGGGAAGAGGCCTGCCCACAGCCACAGCAGGAAGGGAGCAGAGCTGGGTCCACTGGCCCCCAGTCCGGCTCAGGAGGCCTCCGGATTTGTATCCTTGGCCATCACAGTGCTTCCTGGAGCCACCCACAGCAGTTCCTTGGATATATAAATAAAGCCTCTGGGTAAGATGTCACCACCTCTGACCAAGCAAGAAGGCAAATTTTGATGCCAGAGGGACTGCCCTTCTGCGAGCAACTTGGAAAGACTGCCCACTGGCTGTATTTTCCAGAAGCCCAAGTCTGGAGAGGTTAGCAGACATCTGAGATGGTTGGTTCTGTTGGAGCAGAATGGGGGGCTCAGCCAGGGATTTTCAGACCCACAGGATGACCAGACCCCCCACCCCCACCCCCACCCTCTTGGAGGATCAGCTGCTTGGCAAACTGATGCCTTGCAAAATGCCATCCAGGCGGTCCCTGGGCCAAATCAACAGCAGCCCCACTTTGGCACCTGACCCCTTCATAAAGAACAGTCATCAGTTGACTCATCCAGAAGAGCACCCCCTTTGTTTGGGCCTTATTTCTTCCTCCCTCCAATCTCACGGTTCCAGGGAGAACTTCCAGAAACAGTACACTGCTTTTGCTATGGGAGAGGGGTTGTGCCCCAGGCTGGGGAATCAGGGAAACTCATTGGCCCGGCCACAAGGAACCAGGGGGATGTGGGACACAGGAGTTTTCTTACTAGATCTGGAGGGGGAGACACCCTTACATCCATAGTCCTGGAACCGGAAGGACGTGAGCTGGAATAGGCCTGAGGTTTTGTTCTCTCTGCTATGGAAAAAGCCCACCTACACTGGGACTGAACGAGGCTGGTGCCCCAAAAGAAACACAGAGCTGGGGAAAAGGAAAGAGAGAGAGATCTATGACCATGATGAGGTCCCTAATTTCAGGACCTGAAGGTCCAGGAGTGGCCTAAAACCTATAGATTTCCCTTTGATTCCATGAGCTAGATCAACAGCTCACAAACATTCTACCTACAACCCATTGCACACTGCAATCCAGAACGCACACACAAGCACGTGATGAAAGGCGTATAATTTTCATGAAGCAATATTTATACCATTATTATCTGTGATACATTCTTTTTTAAAAAAGATTATATTTATTTATTTGAGAGAGAGAGAGTGAGCATGAGCGGGGAGGAGGGGCAGAGAGAGAGAGAGAAAGAAGCAGACTCCCCGCTGAGCTCATAGCCCGAAGCAGGGCTCAATCCCAGGACCCTGAGATCATGACCTGAGCCCTAACCTGTGGGATCTGATGCCATCTCAGGGGAGACAGTGTCGGAACTGAATTAAATTGCAGTCAGTCACCTCTCTGGTGTCAGAGTCTTGCTCGCTGGTGTGGGGGAAACGTGCACGTCGGAAGCAGGTGCAGAGTTGTACGCTCCCGGCACAGGGCTCTGACGCAATGTTCTGCACTGGGCAGTTCCCATCCCTCCAATCCCTCAATCACAGAAATCTGGATTTTTCGTGCGGGGGAGGAGAAGGAAGGGGAACGTGCCCTCAAGAGTGTCTCAAGTATCCCGTGAAAGGTGAGTCCTGTGTGTGCGTATAAAGCGGTAACAGTGACGTGCATACCTGGAGATGGTCTTCCCATTGTCAAGATGAACTCATTGGACCCTTGCAGGAACCCGGGAAAGGGTGCTGGAGGATTCGGAGGACAAGCAGCAAGGACCGGGTTCAGTGCCTTTCTGCCGTGTGACCACTGCCTCACTGTTCCCCTCCGTCGAGGCCCCGGGGATTCTGGGGCTGATTGCAGGCGAAGCCGTGGGGGCAGGGATGGAACTTTCACTACATTTGGCAAATTGTGCTCCCCGGGCACGGGAGGAGGGAACAGATTCCCAGAATTCAGGAGTTCCAGGCTCATCGTGTTCCTTAACATACGACATTCCTTAACATCTCCCCCACATACGAGGGTTGCCACCTGAGCAAGGGTTGCCCAATGATCACACGATGCCTTTCGGGCTGTGAGCACTGGAGCCGTGGTTTGGAATTTTCCTAACAGTGGCCCTAAAGCGTGCTGCTCTGAGGGGCCCCGCTGGATGCAGTTGTGCCCTTGTTCCTACTGCCGGCTGCCTCGGGGTTGGGGGAGCCGGTCAGCAGCTTGGCTGTCTTCCATGTGCAATCCCGGGGGCCTCCCTGGCTGCTCCGGGAAGGAAGAGAGAGTGCCTGTCTGCAGCTAACGAGGGACCTTGGAGCAAAGAACAGCAAGTTCTATGGGAGAGTTCTACACAAAATCAACCAGGGTAGTCACTTCCAAGGGTAGAGTTCAGTGGCGGGTAGTACGTTTACGTGGTCCTGCAGCCTCCCCTCCTGCCCCTGCCCTACACACACACAACATCTACCCCAGGGAGCTTTTCATCTTGCAAAACTGAAAGAAACTGTGTCTGCATTAAACACTAACTTCCTGTTGCCTCCATCCCCCAGCCCGACAACCACCACCCTACTCTTGGTCTCTGTAAGTCTGACTCCTCTGGGCACCGCATCTAAACGGAATCATAGGGTAGTTGTTCTTTTGTGGCTGGCTTCTTTCACTGAGCATAGCGTTTCCAAGGCTGATCCATGCTGTAGCAGGTGTCAAAGTTTCCTTCCCTTTTAAGGTTGAATAGTAGGTCCATCCTACATGTTGAATATATCGTATGTAGAATAAGCCCGTCCCAGCGTGCGTGCATATCTCATTTTGTTTATCCATGGACACTGGGCGCCTTCTACCTTCTGGCTGTTGTGAATAATGCTACTGTGAACATGGGTGTACAGGATCTCTAAGACCCTGCTTCCAATTCTTTTAGATATATAACCAGAAGTGGAATTGCTGGATCATATGGTAATTTTGTCTTTAGTTTTTGAGGAGCCTTCATGCTGTTTTCCACATGGGTTGTGCCATTTCACACTCCCACCAGCGACACACAAGGGTTCCAATTTCTCCACACCCTTGCTAATGCTTATTTTCTGGAAAAAAAATTTTTAAAGATTTTATTTATTTTATTTCCTTATTTCAGTGAGCGAGCGAGAGAGAGAGAGAACACGAGCAGTGGCCGTGCGGGGGAAGAGGGGCAGAGCGAGAGGGAGAAGCAGGCGTTCCCCCCTGTGCAGGGAGCCTGACTCGGGGCTCGATCCCAGGACCCAGAGATCATGACCCAAGCTGAAGGCAGACGCTTAACCGACTGAGCCACCCAGGCGCCCCTGAAATTTTTTTACTAATAGCCATCTTAACAGGTGTGAAGGGGGGCAGGGTCATATGGTGATGGGGAGCCCAGCTGTCCCCCTGCTCATCGGCAGGAACCAAGATGCCAGTGACTGCAGCAGGGATAGGGTGGGCTGCCATCTCGCAGGATCCCGTATGAACAACAGCCCATGTGCCGTGTCTTCCAATGACCAAAGTACAGGGCCCAGAAACCACTGGGTGGAAAGCAAGTGGCACATCTTGTGGCTTATGCCACGTGCCCCAAAATGTCGCTTCCCATTCCGTGACTCGAGGCTCTACGTGTCCAGAAGTTTTGATGTTCCTCCAAAGGGGGAATATGGCCACCAGTTCACTTAATACTTGTTAAATTCAAGCTGAAAGTGTGAGCTGCCCTTTCCAAACACACACGTAGCTTTACTGAACTATAGTTCACATACCATACATTCCACCCATCAAATGGACACATTAATGGTTTTTAGTACATTCCTAGAGCTGTGCAACCATCAGAACTGTCTCCAGAACATCTTCATCCCCTCCAAAAGAAACCCCACGGCCGTTAGCAATCACTCCCCATTCCTCCCTGCCCGGGACCCCTGGCAGCCCACCATTCATTCTCCTTTCTGTCTCTACATACTCTTGCCAACTCTGGAAACGCCATATAAATGGAATCACCCTCTGTGTGGTCCTCTGTGCCTGGCTTCTCTCACTTAGCATGATTGCAAGGTTCATCTGTGTTGTAATATGTGCCAGTATTTGATTCTTTTTCATTGCCAAATAATATTCCATTGTATGGGTGGACCACATTTTATTTAGCCATTCACCAGTAGATGGACATTGGGTTGTTTGCGCTTTTTGGCTATTATGAATAATGCTGCTGTGAACATCCACACCCGAGTTTGTGATACATGTTTTCATTTCTCTTGGGTATATATCTGGGATTGAAATTGCTGGATTATAGGGTACTTCTATGTTTACCTTTTTTTTTTTCTTTTGGACCCAGAAAAGGATGCATTTACTTAACAAAATCCTAACTTTCTGGACTGAAATCCATTTTTCTGACGTTTTAAAAATTGAAATAAAGGGCGCCTGGGTGGCTCAGTTGGTTAAGCGACTGCCTTCGGCTCAGGTCATGATCCCGGAGTCCCGGGATCGAGTCCCGCATCGGGCTCCCTGCTCGGCGGGGAGTCTGCTTCTCCCTCTGACCCTCTTCCCTCTTGTGCTCTCTATCTCTCATTCTCTCTCTCTCAAATAAATAAATAAAATCTTTAAAAAAAATAAAAACTGAAATAAAATACACAGGACATAGAATTGGCTATTTTTAAAAAGATTTCTTTATTTATTTTAGGGGGGATAAAGAAAAAGAAAGAAGTGAGGGAGGGGCAGAGGAAGAGGGAGAGAGAGAATCCCAAGAAGACTCCCTGCTGAGTGCAGAGCTCAATGTGGGGCTTGATCTCGCAACCCATGAGATCATGACCTGAGCTGAAATCATGAGTCAGACATTCAAATGACTGAGCCACCCAGGCGCCCCAGAATTAGGTATTTTAAAGTGAACGATTCGTTGTTGAGTACATTCGTAATGTGGTGCAACCATCACTTCTCCCTGGTTCCCAAAAGTTTTCAACACCCCTAAAAAGAAACCCCAAACCCATGAAGTGGTTACTCTCCAAGCCCTCGTCCTCTGGTCTCCCTGGCAACCACCAACCTGCTTTAAGTCTCTATAAACTTACCTGTTTTAGATATTTCATGTAAAAGGAATCATCCAACGTGTGGCCTTTTGTGCCTGGCTTCTTTCATTTAGCAGCAGAAGGCCTTTGGGGTTCAATTACATTGTGGCATGTGTTGGCACTTTATTCCTTTTTATGGTGAATAAAATTCCATCGTATGTATATGCCATGATTTATGTATCTCTTCATCCACTGATGGTATATTTACTGTTTTGAGGGACTTCTAGACTGTTTTGGGGACTGTTGTTGACAAAGGTGGTTGGCTGTGTTCATCAAAGGAAGTAGTAGCATATTGCCAACATGCCCTGGGGGAGGGGGCGTTCCTATGCCCTAGGTCCGTGCCTGCTTGCCCTACCATGACCAGGGGGGAAGCTGCTGGAAGCCTAACCCCACCTGATTCCAGAACATGTGAAGCTTAGGGTCTACCCTTCAGAAAGGACTCCAACCTTATGAGGAGCTGGCCGAAGGCAAGGGGATAAAGGAATGGGTAATTTAGGAAGGAAAGTCACAAATAACCCCCATGACGTTGAACTAATTCTTGTGAAGCTCTTGGAACAGCACTGGCACATGGCAAGTACTCAGTAAATTCTAGCTGTAATGATTACTGCCAATATTATTACTAATATTTTCGAAGCTGGCCAAAATATTGTGAATGCCAGTTTCATAAAAAGATTATAACCAAAAGACTGCAACTCCCTGCTTGCTGTGTCAGCATGATTTTTCCCAGAATTTTCCTTCCCTCTCCTCCTCATTCCATTTCTTATCTACTAAGCGTGGTTAGATTTACCACTGAGGTCATAGATTTGAGAATGTCAATGAGGGTTGTGGTAGAACGGGAGAAGGCTGGAGACCCTAGGTCCATTGGGTAGATCCATTTGCCTGCAGATACAACCCCTGGGTGTGACTTCTGGTGCAACTCTTGGGGAGGACTGGGGACATCCAGAGCTCTATCTGGGTTGTCACATCTCATAAAGAAGACCCTCTTCAGTCCTATAACTGGAAGGACGGTGTGTTGGGGGGAAGAACAGTGCAAAAGTTAGGACGCAGAGGACACCTATTGCTTTCGCCTGCCCGACATCCTTTCTTGGTTGATTCTAGGAACAGCGCCCCCTTCCTTTGGGTAACTGCCTCTGCTCTACCCCATAGGGTTCTGGTGGGCGCACTAACCAACAAGCCTCACTCTAACCAGCAAGCCTCACCTCCACGCCTCCCAGCCTGTTAGAGTCTGAATGTCTGGGCCCCCACCCCACATTCACACGTTGGAATCCTGCACCCCATGTGATGGTATTTGGAAAGTGATTAGGTCGTGAGGGTGGAGATTTCAGGAGCAGCATGGGTGTCCTTCTAAAATAGACCCCACAGCTCCCTGGCCCCTTCCACGGGTGAGCACACAAGGAGAAGTCAGTAGTCTGCAACCCCGGAGTGGGTCTTCTCCAGAACTCGCCCATATTGGCATGAGGTGATCTCAGACTTCTGACCTCCAAAACCTCCACAGTTTTTTGTTATAGCAGCCCCAAAAGGACTAAGCCACACCCCCAAACACACCCAGTGACCTCCGCTAGGCCAACCAGATTCTCTCAAAGGATCACAAAACTTGAACAGACAAGAAGGGGCTTGTGGCTGAGTCACATGATGGAACGAGCCCCCCGAATCGTCCCCCTGGCTCCTGATGAGCTACTGGCGGCCTGCTCCCTGTCCTCTCCCAGGCCCGGTGGTTTTGCTGCACCTTTGGAGCTGGAGCTGCTTCAGGGGTGTTCCAGAAGATTCTTAAGTTACATTAGCCTGAATCAATCTCTAGGGCTTGTGTTCAAACCACAGCTCCAGGCAGCCCAGAGGTGTCTGGCTGTGAGCTCCCTAATTTTCCAGCACCAGTGACTGTGGCCAGGTCCCCAGCGGGGAGAACAACCTGGAGGGCCTGCCTTCGAGCACCAGACTAACTGGCTGGCACTCCTACCATCCTCATTTAGGTCACAAAAGGGAGGCCTTGGCTGGTTTGTTGGGTAACATAGAAACTCTCTAAGCCTTTGATGAGAGCAAAGGGGATGTTTTGAAACTGTTCCAGTGTATAGTTCCCTTTTTCTTTTTTAATATTTTGTTTTTTTAGTTGAGAGAGAGCATGAACAGGTGGGGGGGAGGAGAGGGAGAAGCAGGTTTCCCACGAACAGGGAGCCTGATGAGGAGCTCGATCCCAAGACCCTGGGATCATGACCTGAGCCGAAGGCAGATAGATGCTTAACCGACGAGCCAGCCAGGTGCCCCTATATTTCCCTTTATCTGTGCGACGTCCCCCTCCCTGACCCCCTTTGCTGTCAATCTCTCAGGGAATGAGAACAAAGGACAAGAAGTCCTCAGGATAGGGTGTGTGTGGGGGGGGCACAGACCTGACCTTAGAGAAGTCCCTACGGAGAGGGGTGTAGGGAGAAGCCTTCCCGGGATTGGGAGGGCAACAGGCAGAGGGAGGGACTCGAGCAATAAGGCAATCAAACTCTGGCAGAAGTGGTAGGAAAAGTCCGCCTGGGGGAAGGAAGGAGGCAGGCAGCCAGAGCAGAGAGGCCTGGGGCAGGGGCAGCAGCTGGAGAAGCCTCAGTGGTGTGTGCCTGGGTCAAGGAAGGGGCTGGGGCACCTCCTCCCCCCCGCCAGGCCTCCCCAGCTCATCCCCCTCCCACCCTGCCCCCTGCAGTTCCCCAGGGCCTGAGCAAGGCCTGCAAGGTGGGACATGGGCCCAGCGCATTGGAGCCTATTCCCCGGGCGTGTGGGCCAGAGGCCGGTGTGGCTGAAACCAGAGCCCGGGGGCCGCCACCAAACCGGCAGCCACCTGGATGGGCTTCCTCAGCCAGAGGCAGCTGCCGCCCGATGGGACGGTGGGACACCGGGGGCCTCTGTGCAGGCCAGGGAGACCCCGGAGGCACAACACAGGCATCCCCACCCAGGTGCCCTCTCAGGGGGCTGCAGACTTTCAAGGGGAGAGGGAAAGCCCTGATGCCCAAGTCGGGTCCGAATTTGCCTGAACATTCACCTGCCAAATGACCAACTTGACCCAACACTGTGTGTTTGAAATTGCAAGAGACTGAGGGAGCGTAAGGTAAGTTTGTTCTTGTCAGCAGGGTGGGGGCCCCCGAGGAAGGGGAGGGGAGGTTTATGAAATGAAGCAGCTCCGTCCTCTCGCTCAGCTGGGTGACGCACCACATGTTTTCTGTCTCACCCCAGAAGCGGCGTTTGCTGCATGTGACATTCTTTCGCTCGCCCCGAGTCTCTTAGGGGCTCTTGCTTCACCAGCACCGCCGTGGTAAACACCACCCTAGTCCAGTGGCCGGCTCCCAGGCCCTCGGGGGAGGCCTCAGCATCTGCGTCTGTTGCCAGGGAAAGCTGCAGGGAGGCCGCCCCAGTTGGAGGACAGCCTCTGTCCAGAGTGCGGGAGGCCAGGACACCAGGGCCCCTCAGGCCCCTCCGAGTCCCAGCTCAGCAGCTCACCGGCCTCTCATCCCCGCTCCCTGCTTGGAGGGCCCCGGGGGACGCCCACAGAGCCGGTAAGGCCTCCGGGAGGGCTGGGGAGTCGACCTGGGGCTTTCTGCCTTATCGATGTGAACAAACCACAAGGCCCACACTCACACACACACACACACACACACACACACACACACACACACACACACACACACACACACACGGAGACACAGATCTCAGCCCACGACTGCGCAGGTTATTCCCACAGACATGGAGGCTAGAACTGGGTCTGCCGTTTCCTAGCTGTGTGACCACGGGCAAGCCACTGACCCACACCGCTCCCCCGGGGTCTCAGTTTCGCCATCTGCAACTCGGGAGACTCACAACCACAATCCTGTACTCAAACCTTCGGGGCCAGATGTGTTTCAGAGTTTCCCATGGTTTGGATTTGGGGAAAGGTTCTGGAAAGGTTTTTCAACCCCCTCGCTGCCCTGTTTGGTCACATGCTACTATTTCTCAGGGAAACCATGAATATGCGAATGAAGCAGGATACACAAGAACCGTGTCCTTGCACCCGGGCGGGTCAGGGTCAGGTCCCTCCACCACACGAATTACCGAAACAGGTCTTGGTTTCCAGCGACTTCAGAAAGTCACGGTTACAGATCTGAGGCATCGGCCCTCGCCCATCCCCCAGCTCAGAGGGCGGGAGAGCCATGTGACAGCACCCACGGTGGTCACTGGTGACGCATCTGTGGGGCGCCCAGTCCACACTGGGCGCTGAGGGACTCGCTCCTCACCACGGCCCTGAGCCACAGGCACTGTTTTGAGGTCCATTTCACAGCTGGGGAATCGAGGCCAAGCGCCGGTGAGGAACAGCTCCGTGTGGTCCGCTAGACTGAGCCCTCGCCTTACTGGCCGCTACCCTGGCGCCCAGCACACAGCGAGGGCAGGGCAAGGGGGGGTTGGGCCTCCGCCCATGGTTCTACTGCTTTGCTTCCTGCACAGCTAGAAGGGAAAGAGGCAAGAAAAGAAAACAAAAGTGAAAAACATTTCTCGGTAAGCCCTGCTCTTCCCAGAAGTGTTGCTTCAGTTTGTACCATTTCTGAGCCGGCAGAGCCCGGACCAAGTTCTCAGCTGGCTCAGAAGAGGTCTGCAGAGCTTCGGGCTTTCCTCCGGGGAACAGAACCTGCTGGAGACTCTGCTACAGCCTCCCGCCAGACCAGAGGCCCCAGGGAGGTGAGGACAGAGCGCAGGGTGGGGTCCTCCTGTCCCTGGGCACCTGAGTCCTCAGCAAGACTGCAGGCAGAGGAGCGAGGCTGTAGGCACTTGGCTCACAACAGAGAGCTGGAACCAGGGCCACCGGGGGTCACATCCCCGTCCTGCCAGGGCTCTGGCCTCGGGAAAGGCCTGAAGCGCGACTTCTTTGATGGTAAATCAGGGTAGGATTCTCTCTTCCTGGGCTGTTTGAAGTTTAGGTGGAAACAGGATTACAAAGGCGATAGGACAAACCAAGTTACATCTCACCTCTGCCGGCTGGGGAGCACCCGCCTCCAACTGGTGCTAGAGGAGAGGGTCGGCCCCCAGAGTGTAGGAGGCCTCACTGGTGACAAGAGTTTCCCTCGAGGGCATGTCATCCTTGGAGAAACAAAGAGGCTAAGTGACTTGTCTCCAAAGTGCAAAGCCAACCGGCAGTGTTCCCGGGACTGTAGGTTTATTGGGCAGGGGGAGACTTGGGGAACGAAGGGTGGTGGTGAAGATTCAGGGGAGTATCTTGAAACCGTGTTTTCAGAGTGAGCTGCCTTTTACCTAGCTGGTATGTTGGAGGGAGTTGGTTTGCAAGGAAGCGGCCGCCAAATGGTAGGATCCTCGCACATCCACAGAGAGAAGGTGAGTGGGGGGTGGGGTGGGAGCAAAGGGCTCCCTGCATCATCTTCCCTGTTCATCCCATAGGACTCATAGGACATGGCGAGGTATGACAGGGTGCTGGCAAAGAATGGGGCTCCAGACCAGGGTTTTTCTTTCCTTTTCGTTTCTTTTTGAAGATCTATTTGTTATTTTCAGAGAAAGAGACCGGGGGTGTGGGAGGGAGGTGGAGGAGCAGAGAGAGAGAGAGAGAGAATCTCAAGCAAACTCCCTGCTGAGCATGGAGTCTGCGGCGGGGCTCGATCCCAGGACCCCAAGATCATGACTTGAGTTGAAATCAAGAGTCGGATGCCCAACCAACTAAGCCACCCAGGTGCCCCAAGAATTGAGGTTTTTCCACCTTAGCACCACTGACATTTTGGACTGCGTCATTTCTTGTCCTGTGCACTGCAGGGTGTTTAGAAACCTCATTAGCCTCCACCCACTCAAGGCCAGTAGCTGTACTTCCTGCCTCCCCCAGAGTTGGATGACAATTGTAAACATCTCCAGATATTACCAACATCCCTGGGGAGAAAACTCCGCCTCGATTGAGGTCTATCGCTTTCGGCTTGACTTGCAGACCTGGCTGGAATCACACTGTGTGCTTGTCTATACCGGCTGCATGGTATTGGTCTCCCTGTGCCTCGGTTTCCTCAGCTGGAAAATGGGGATAATTTTAGCATCTGTGTCACAGAGTCATTGAGAGAATTAAGGGTGTATAAAGTAGGTAGATACATGTTTGGCACAATTAAGCCCCAAAACGTGCCTCATATTATAGGCCATGGGCACCCTGGAGCCAAATCCCTGAAACCTAGCTTTATAAGTCAGAGAGGAGAAAACATTTTTTTTAAATTTTTTTATTGTTATGTTAACCACCATACATTACATCATTAGTTTTTGATGTAGGGTTCCATGATTCATCGTTTGTGCATAACACCCAGTGCTCCATGCAGAACGTGCCCTCTTTAATACCCATCACCAGGCTAACCCATCCCCCCACCCTCCTCCCCTCTAGAACCCTCAGTTTGTTTTTCAGAGTCCGTCGTCTCTCATGGTTCGTCTAGGAGAAAACATTTTTTTTAAAAAGATGATTTATTTATTTAATTGAGAGAGAGTGAGAGAGAGAGCAGGAGCAGGGGGAGGGGCAGAGGCAGAGGGAGAAGCGGACTCCCCGCTGAGCAGGGAGCCTGACATGGGGCTCGATCCCAGGACCCTGGGATCATGACCCAAGCCAAAGGCAGACACTTTAACCGCCTGAGCCACCCAGGTGCCCAAGAAAATGTTTTTCATCTTTGATGCAGGAAATAATCCAGAGAAAGACTATCCTAAGACTATCCCAAAGAAATACCCAAATGTGTGGACCAACATTTATATAAGGATCAAAAAGTATTTATAAAGCAAAAATTATAAAAGCAAACAAAAACAAAGCTCAAACTGAAGACAACCCAAAAATTCAATAGCAGGAGAATTATTAAATACATAATAATAACACCCATCTAATGGAATGTTACACAGCCTTTAAATAGCTTGTTTGAGACTATTTAATCATATGGGGTCCCACTGTAATGTAATGTTAAATGACAAAAATTCACACAAAACTGAATGTACGTCATGAGTCTAAATTTTGTTTTGCTGGGCGCCTGGGTGGCTCAGTCGGTTAAGCGACTGCCTTCGGCTCAGGTCATGATCCTGGAGTCCCGGGATCGAGTCCCGCATCGGGCTCCCTGCTCGGCGGGGAGCCTGCTTCTCCCTCTGACCCTCCCCCCGTCTCATGTGCTCTCTCTCTCTCTCTCATTCTCACTCCCTCTAAATAAATAAATCCTAAAAAAAATTTTTTTTTGTTTTGCTTATAAAATAAAATGTCCACAGTGGTTATTTTGTGAGGTGAGAATACAGAAGAATTGTATTTTTTATTTCTACATCTTCTACGTAAACCTGTATTTATTTAAATCATTAGGGGGGAAAAAGGATTGCAAGGGTTTTTGTGCTTTCAAAACATGTGTGGGGGGACTTTCTTATTTATTTATTTATTTATTTATTTAACAGAGAGAGAGAGAGCGCGCAAGCAGTGGGAGGGGCAGAGGCAGAGGGAGAAGCAGGCTCTCCCGCTGAGCAGGGAGCCCGATGTGGGGCTCGATCCCAGGACCCTGGGATCATGACCTGAGCCGAAGGCAGACGCTTAACGACTGAGCCACCCAGGCGCCCCTGGGGGGACAGTCTTTAAAAAAAAAATCAAGGTATCACAGGCAGGTATATGGCAAAAGTGATTGATAGAAAGTATAAAAGGATGAAGCGTGAAAAGCAAGCTTCCCTCTCATCCCTGACCCCCAATCCAATCAGTGTTACTAGTTTCTGGTCTCTACAAACATATGTGTCTTTCTTCAATGCAAATGGGAGCACACTATACAGTATCCTATACCCTGCCTTCTCATGTACCAATGTGTGCTGGAGAGCCTTCCCTCTGCTCATATGGATTTGCCTCATTTGGTTAAATGACTGCATACTATTTCATGGTTAGATAAACCACATACTTAACTAGTCCATTTGGGGTGGTTTTCAGACTTTTCTTTCTCTCTCTCTCTTTCTCTTCTTTCTTTCTTTCTTTCTTTCTTTCTTTTTCTTTCTTTCTTTCTTTCTTTCTTTCTTTCTTTTCTTTCTTTTCTTTCTTTCTTTTTTTCTTTCTTTTCTTTCTTTCTTTTCTTTCTTTCTTTCTTTTTTCTTTCTTTCTTTCTTTTCTTTCTCTCTCTCTCTCTTTTTTTCTTTCTTTCTTTCTTTCTTTTTCTTTCTTTCTTCCTTCCTTCTTTCTTTCTTCCTTCCTTCCTTCCTTCCTTCCTTCCTTCCTTCCTTCCTTCCTTCCTTCCTTCTTTCTTTCTTTCTTTCTTTCTTTCTTTCTTTCTTTCTTTCTTTCTTTCTTTCTTTCTTTCTTTCTTTCTTTCTTTCTTTCTTTCTTTCTTTCCCTTCCTTCCTTCCTTCCTTCCTTCCCTTCCCTTTCTTCCTTCCTTTCCTTTCCTTTCTTTCTTTCCTTCCTTTTTTTTAAACTATGAATTATGCTTGCTTTTTGCTTCCTTTTTGTATCTGCATGTTTGGCTGGTTCTTTTTTTAAAAAAATAACCTTCATATTTTAGAATAGTTTTAGATCTACAGCAAAAGTGAGGGGAAAGTACAGAGATTTCCCATACGCCCCCTGGGTCCCCCCTCCCACGCACAGCACTCCCCCACCCCATCAACATCCCAGACCAGAATGGGACCCTTGTTATAGCTGGTGAGCCTACACTGACACATCATTATCAACCAGAGTCCATAGTTTACATTGGGGTTCTCTCTTGGTGTTGTGTATTTTATGGGTTTGGGCAAATGTATAATGACATGTATCCATCCACCATTGCAATAGCTGACAGAATAGTCTCCCTGGCCTAAAAATCCTCTGTGCTCTGTCTATTCCTCATTCCCTCCCACCAGCCCCTGGCAACCACGGCTCTTTTTACTGTCTCCACAATTATGCCTTTTCCAGAATGTCCTATAGTTGGAATCACACAGAGCGTAGCTTTTTCAGACTGGCTACTTTCACTTAGTAAAATGCATTTAAATTTCCCCCGGGTCTTTTCATGGCTTGATAGCTCATTTTTTATAGTGCTGAATAATAATATTACTCCTTTATCTGGCTGGATCACCATTTGTTTCCTCACTAATGAAAGACATCTTGGTGGTCTCCAAGTTTTGGCAATTATGAATAAAGTTTCTATAAATATCTGTGTGCAGGTTTTTGTGTGGACACAAGTTTTCAAATCCTTTGGGTAAATATCAAGGAATGTGATTGCTGGATCGTATGGTCAGAGTATGTTTAGTTTTGGTAAGAAATTCCCAACGGTCTTTCAAAGTGTCTTTGCATTCCCGCCAGCAATCAGAGAGGGTTCCTGGTGCTCCATATCCTCACCAGCATCTGGGGTTACGAGTGTTCTGGATTTTATCCATTCCACTAGGTGTATGCTATGGTATTTTTAAGTTTTAATTTTGAGATAATGGTAGATTCACATGCAGTTGTAAGAAATAATACAGGGGGAGCCCACGTACCCCCTTTACTCAGATTCCCTGGTGTAAGGTTTTGCAAAATTGTCCTACCGTAACACAACTGGGAAACTGACATTGATACAAACCACCAACTTATTCAGAATCCACCAGTTTCACTCCCACTCATTTGTGTGTGTGTGTGTGTGTGCATTTGTGTGAGCATGTGTGTGTATTTAGTTCTACGCAGTTTCCTCACATGTGTAGATTTGGGTGGTCAACACCAGAATTAAGATACAGAACAGTTCCATCGTATGGGTCCCTTGCCCTACCCTTTATCAACACAGCCACCTCCCTGGGCTGCTATGACTTTGTCCATTCTTCTAGTTTTAACTTTTCTGGGTCACTGTGTTTCAGATGTATCTCTTGTAAGCCATATATATGGTTGATTTTGCTTTCTAAACCAGTATCAGGGTCTTTTCCTTTTGATAGAAGATACTTATCCCGTTTATACTTACGAAAAATGCAGGAACTACTGTCCCTGAACATTTATTGGCGTTTTTCCTTTCCTAGCTAGTTCACAGAGAAGGAAGAGGAAACAGAGCAGTGAGTTAATTTTCTTGAAATTTCAGAACTGGTAAGTGGCAGAGGGAGCTTCCAATCCACTTCACCATACTGTCTTTATACTAACGGTAGGTCAAGTTTCCTCTTCTGGAAGGTTAAAACAATGTCTCTTCCCAGCCAGACTCCCTGTCCTTCTGATACGGAAAAGAGCAGAGATGCCCTTCTGAACTTCCCAGCAACAGAGACCCCCTCAGATTTGCCAAGGTTAGTTTCCTTCCATTCCAGCCATTTTCATGAGAGGGTAAAGCAGAATCCAATGATGTCTTTGTAGGGGAAAGATGGAAAGCAGAATGCCCCCCAGAACACTTAAAAATACAAGGATACACAAGATGTGACTTCCAAAATGTCTTTGTTTTCCTTGTACTTCACTTGCTGCTCCTTCTCCGCTTCTTGCCGCTTCCTTGTCTTCTTCCTGGGCTTAACTGTTGGGATACTGCTGGGCTCAGTCATGGACCACACTTGACCTTTACTAGTACTTTCTTCCTAGGGTTCTTATGCAATTTCATGGCTTTAAGTACTTTCTATACAGATGGCTCCCAAATTTAATCTCCCAGCTGGAACAGGAATCATAGATCCATTGCCTGCTCAGCATCGCTTGGATGTCTAATGGGCACCTCCAACTTAACTCACCCCAAACTGCAGTCCATTACCTGCCCAGAAAACCTTCAGCCCTTCCCATCTCAGGAAATAGAATCTTCACCGTAACAGTCCTTCACGCCCCAAACTTGACTCACCCTGAAGTCATCCTGCACTCTGCCCTCCCACATCCCACGCCCCTGAAGAATCCTGTGGCTTCCTGCAAATACAATCTCTCTCATCACTTCTGCCAGCCCAGTCCAAGCGGCTGTCCTCTCTTGCTCTAACCACCACAGTCGCTTCTAACTGGTCTCCTTGCTTCCCCTCTTGCAAATCTGGAATCTCTTTTCCAGCCCAAGTGATCATTTTAACATCTAAGTTAGATCAGGGCCACCATTAGCCCATGTGGTGCCCTGGGGCTTATTAGAAAAAGCCCACCCAGCCTGCGAATGGATATAGCTCTGAGGATGCATGCTCTACAGCCGGGCGCCTGGGTGGCTCAGTCGGTCAAGCGTCTGCCTTCGGCTCAGGTCATGATTCCAGGGTCCTGGGATCGAGTCCCGCATCGGGCTCTCTGCTCAGCGGGGAGTCCGCTTCTCCCTCTCCCACTCTCTCTCAAATAAATAAATAAAATCTTTAAAAAATGGATAGCGGCTCTGTGCAAGCAAGCACGCATGCAATCAAAGTGCTCCTTTTTCCAGATAAGACACAGCACCTATCCCTGGCCCCAGGTCTGAACACTTGGCAAGTAGATTCTGGGATGGATTTCAGACCCCACCCATATGCTCTGGCAGGACCTTTTGCAGTTCTCAGAATATTAATATAATATCGATATGTCTGTTGGAATGTAATTTATACAAAGGGGCCTTATAAGTTGTTGTTGTTGTGAAATGATCTTTTAATCATTATAATCAATTCATTCATAATAGCCAATGACCAGAAACAACCGAAACATATCAATCAATGGAAGAATAGATCAACAAATTGCAGTGTGTTTATTTATTTATTTATTTTTAAGATTTCATTTATTTATTTGAGAGAGAGAGAGAGGAGCAGAGAGGAGCAGAGAGGGAGAAGGACAAGGAGACTCCCCTCTGAGCACAGAGCCCAACGTAGGGCTCGATCTCATGACCCTGAGATCATGACCTGAGCAGAAATCGAGAGTCGGACGTTTAACCGACTTAGCCACCCAGGCGCGGTGTATTTATATAATGAAATGTTCCATAGCAATCATTTCTAAAACCAATGATACCCACAACGGGGGCGAATTTCACACACGTTAAACTGAGCGGAAGAATCCAAACAAACAAATGACTCCATTTATATGAAGTTCAAGAACAGGCAAACTGATCAGTGGTTATGGAAGAGTGGTTACCCCCCGGGGGTGGGGGAGATGAGGACTGACTGCGAGCAGGCCAAAGAAAGCTGCTTTTTTATATCTTGATCAGGGTGGTGATTACTTGGGTGTATGTGTCTGTGAAAGCTTATTGAGCTGAGGACTTGACTTTATGTGCTTACCGTAGATAAGCGACACTGCAATATAAAATGTACGGGCAGTAGTTTGCAAATATTTAGTATATTGTCAGTATTTCATTATTACTTTGATTTTACATAACCTAAAATCCCACCGCAAACCTTGAAATTCACATGGTTTCCTGGCACCTGCAATAACCTTGTTTTCCAGGTGTCCAAGCAGGACGTTGCACCAATGACTCATGAGGGCACCTCTAATTCTCCCAAGGACCAAATGAGCTCAACTTTGGGGTGGCAGGAGCCTCTGGACAACAGGGCAGGGACAGAATGCCCGAGGTAAGGTGGAGAGCTTTGTCCCTGGGGAGGGCGGCTCCTGCTGAAATGCTCCAGGCACCCTCCTGCTATGCGATAGGGAAACAAATATTCCACGGCCTACACTGAATATTTTGGAGAGAAAGCCAGATCAGTCAGGTGCCCGACAGTGGGCAATAGGCCTGGAAGGGCAGAAACTGCCCCGCCTATAGAGGTGAGGCCCGTGAGGGCTCAGCCATTACCAAAAGGGCCCATTGGTGTCACTGCGTTGAAGAACTCAGGCCCAATGAGCCGCAAATCCGCAGACGTCACCCCACCAGCTTCCAGCACAGTGCGGACAGTCAACAGACGTTCGCAGAGTGAGCCAGGGGAGCTGTATGCGAGGGGGTGCCTTCTAGAGCGGGACCATCATGCTGCACCTGTCCCCCCGTGAGGATGCGAGGCAGCAGGAAATGCCCGCATCGGAGACATTCGGGTTCATTCAAAAGCACAAGAAGCCAAACTCCCGTTCTCTCTCAACCATGTTAAAGACAAAACTCAGTAGTGGATGCACAGTGGGGGTAGTCAATCTCTGTACCTCCTTGTCCTTCCGCCTCCTTGTCCCCATTCCCCTGAGGAAACACAAGGGCAGGGAGGGCTGGATTGTGGCATCCGTAAAGGTTAGGGGTCCTCAGCTGTGTCCCCCCTCCTGGCCTTCATCCCTCCCCTTATCCCTGCAAGCCCGTGGCAACCTTCTCCTCTGTGAATTGATTTACAGCTGCTGATTAACTGATCATTGGGCCTAAATTCATTCGTTATTAACGCTAAGGGGTTTCCTTGGAAGTATATTTGTTTTTTTACCTTTTCCATTGAGAAATTGTGTGCATGTGTTGAGAGAGAGAAAGATATTAAAAGGTGTGTGTGTGTGTGTGTGTGTGTGTGTATTTCAGTGAGGAATTCCTGACATCAGCCGACAGAGGAGAGAAAAACAGCCCAGAATGGCGGTGGGCTCAGAGCTCCATCTTCATCTCACGTGTCCCTTCGCTCAAGTCCCCTTTCCTCTCTGGGCTTCTGTTCCCTCCGCTGAAAAGTAAAGGTGGTAGCTTGGACCCTGGCTAGGGCTCCTTCCAGTTCTGAGTCTCTCCTCTGGGCCAGGGAATCCGTCATCACCGGGCCTCCCAAGCTCGCCTTCAAGAAGATGCACCAATGGCCCTTGGTTTGAGGAAAGTGCCCGAAGGAGTAGGTTTGCTCTTCCCTGACACTGTTCTCCCATAAAGGCCAAACTCCTCTGTGGTGATGAAGATCCCTTAATACTCTGTACTGTGAGACACTGGGGAGGAGATGCCCTTTGTCCCTGACATCTTCCATGAAGGACCCAACCCATCTGCTTGAGTCGTCAGGTAAAGCTGGCGAAGTGCCAAGGAGAACCTTCAAGATATTAGTGATAATTTACTTCAGCCCTCTTGGTGTTCAACTCCGGTTGGAGGCAAAGGCCACCACAGCAGCCAAAGTCAAGGCCGTGGGAGTGTGGGCTGCATTGTACAGCAGGGTGCCTCCTCCCTCTGACCTGCGGCTACAAACGCAGGACCCTCCGCCCGGTCTCCTCCTTCGCCTGCCTTTCCCACACCTGCCCCTCCCTTAGTCTCAGGTTCTTTATCTTGACTCAGATCTTAGCATTTCCTCACTGCCCCTCCTGGGTGACCGTCTCTTTGAACAAGGCTGAACATGTCCCCCAGGACTAATCTACCTTCTCCATCTCTTAGGCAAGGCTGTGTTTCTCCCATTTGTCCCTCCAGAAGTCTCTATGATGTGTGTTTCTTCTCTTCATGGAAGCAGCAGCTCCCAACAATGCTCTGGGACTCTCCATGGCTGGGTGAGAGGTAACAGAGGTGTCAGGGAGATGCAGGAAGGATGCAGAGGCAGGAGTGGCAAGAACACCCAGAAACCACAATGGGCCTAAGAATGTGACTTTCCCATCTGGGAGACTTAAGCAAAACCTGTATTTTGCTCACTCGCAGGGACCAGGATGACATTCTTCTGTGTGAGGATGTGCAGCAACAAGATGAGGATCTGTCAGCTGAAGAAATAATATTTTTGAGAGAGTTTCCCATCATCAAGGAAGAGCTAGAAGTGAACATCAGGAAGCTCCATGCCCTTGCAGACAGCATCGACACAACCCACAGAACATTCACCAAGACCAACATGGTGGCCACCTCCCTCACTGTGGTCTCAGACGCCATGAGCATGCTGGGTCTGGTCCTTGCTCCAGCAACAGTAGGAGGAAGTCTGGCGCTCTCTGCTGCTGGTAAAGTTTTGGGGACAGCAGTCGGGTTCACCAGCATCTTCATCAACATCATGGAACACCGTCAAAATCAAAAAGCCCAAACTCACGCCAGCACCCTAGTGCCCACCCATGACCATGAGGTCAACGAGGCTCAGGGAAAGAAAGTCTTCTACGTCCTGAGTGTCGGAAAGAAGGCCTATGATTATGGAAGTAACATCAGTGATATTAAGAAGAACATCCGTGCCTGTCAGATAGCCAGAGCCCACCCGCGTCTGGCCACTGCTGCCAAGCGTCTCCTGACCACTGGCCAAGTCTCAGCCCGAAGGAGCATGCAGTTGCAAAGGGCCTTTAAGGGCACAATAGTGCTGATGGAGAAAAATGTTCGCATGCTGTGTAGTGCTATGGCTGGCTTCTCCCTCTGCCAGAACGTGGTCACCCTCCGGAGCAACTGGAAGCAACTGAAGGAAGGAGAAGGAAGCAAGATGGCAGAAGAGCTGAGAGCCCACGCTCAGGAGCTGGAAAGGAAGCTGATGGAACTCACCCAGCTCTGTGAGAGTCTGCAGCAGTAAGTGAGGCTGACATCTCCTTCGTGGGTAGGGCTGGAGGGAAGGGAGAAACTTTAACTGGGGCTGATGGGCACCAAGGTTTAAGAAAAGGGTGTTAAGGGAGCCAGCGTGTGTGTGTGTGTGTGTGTGTGTGTGTGTGTGTGTGTGTGTGTGTGTGTGTGTGTGTGTGTGAAGTTTGCTTGGATGTTCCTGAGGATTTGGGGCACCTGGTGGCCCGGGGGGTCCAAATGACATCAGGTGCCTCTTGATGATAATGGCGCCTGTCCTGGACAGACCTGGTCATGCCTTCAATTTCTCTCTCAATGCTCCTTGAGGTCCATGGGCTGGGAAGAGGGTCTTCCCAGGTGTACGGCAGAGAGCACTGAGCCACAGGGAGCGTTACAGACTGAAATGTGTCCCTGAACCTTCATAGGTTGAAGCCCCAGTGTGACTATTTGGAGGTGGGGCCTTTGGGAAGTGACTGGGGCTGAATCAGGTCATAGGAAGGGGTGGTCCTATGAGACTGGTGTCCTTCTAAGAGGAGGAGGGAATACAAGAGGGCTCTCTCTTTCTGCCTGCGCCCGCACAGAGGGAAAGTCCGTAGGAAGACACGGCAAGAAGGCGGCCCTCTCCAAAGCTAGGGGGGCGGGCTCACCAGAAACCCAACTGGCCGGAGCCTCCAGAACTACACATTCCCCTTATATAAGGCACTCGGTCTGTGCTATTCCGCTAGGGCAGCCCCAGCTGACGAAGACAGGGAGCTTTGGTGACTCGCCAAGTGCTCACAGCTAAGGGGTGGCAGAGTCAGGATACAAAGCCAGGAAGCCTGCCAGGCTGCCCCCCGAGCCCTCCTTCGCAAGCCCTCCTGTGACTGGTGTTTTTGTTTCTTTACAGAAACTCTTCCAAGAGAAAAGGCCAGGGAGCTCATCTTTGGGCGGAGCCACTGGGTCTCTGGCTTGACCCCCAGGCAGGCGTGGGGAAGCAGGTCCCCAGGTGACAGGAGAGGACTCTGAGCAGACTTAAAAGGCGATAGGGTGGGGGCGGGCTGGGTTGGCAGAGGCGATGCCTAGAGACTTAGCAACTGGGAGGTCCAACTGGGGCCTGAGGGCACGGTCAGCTAGTGAGTGTGGTGAGGTCTGTCTGTCCTGCCTCTCCTTCACCACCCTGCTTCTTCATTCTCCCCCATCCCTTCTCTCGGGAGGTGCCTCTTTCCCGCTGCTTTTCCCGTGCCCCATTCACTCACGTGCACACAGTAGGTCCTCATGAAGCATGTGTCGATTGGTGTGGGCTCTATATTAAATGCAGAGGATAGGACAGGAGGGTCCCCGAGGTGAGGGGCATCTTGTGCTCACCTTTCTGTGGCCAGCTGCCTGCTCTGCTCCCTTCCTCCTGCACCCAAGGTAATGCTGGGTAAGACCCGGGTTTGCACACAACAGGACGTCACTGGAACCTGCTCGACCAGATTCCATCAGGAAGGAGAGAGGCCCCGGAACGCTTCTCTCCTCCCCAAGTTCAGAGCAACTTAGGATGTCCTCGGAAACTGTGAGGACCTCTCCAGGCTTTCCGTGTCACCTATCTTCAACCTACTTCTTTCTTAGGTTTTAGCTGCTGTTTTGAAAGCAGTGCATGGACATTAAATACAATTTTTTTAAAATTCTGGCAGGGGCGCCTTGGTGGCTCAGTTGGTTAAGCATCTGCCTTTGGCTCAGGTCATGATGGAGCCCGCATCCGGCTCCTTGCTCAGCTGAGAGCCTGCTTCTCCTTCTCCCTCTCCCTCTGCCTTCCGCTCCTCCTGCTTGTGCTCTCTGTCAAATAAATAAATAAAATCTTAAAAAATAGTAAAATAAAATAAAATTCAAACAAGTAAAACATAAGAGTTAGAAATAATGCATCGACTGGACGCCTGGGTGGCTCAGTTGTTAAGCGTCTGCCTTCGGCTCAGGTCATGGTCCCAGGGTCCTAGGATCGAGTCCCACATCGGGCTCCATGCTCGGCAGGAAGCCTGCTTCTCCCTCTCCCACTCCCTCTGCTTGTGTTCCCTCTCTCGCTGTGTCTCTCTCTGTCAAATAAACAAAATCTTAAAAAAAAAAAACAAATAATGCATCAACCAAGGGTGACGACTGTTGGCAGTCTGGTGTAGAATATTAAAGCACCTGCCTTCCATACTTGTCCTGAGACTGCCCACTGGGGACCCTCCCTCAAGGCTGCGTTACATCCTAGATTTTTTTCTGCAACCCAGTTTCCTCTCTCTCTCATTCTCAATTCTCCCCTTTGCCTACAGATCTAGAACTTTCCAGGGTGCTGTTTTCACTTTACAATATTTTCCTACCATTCTCTATTTCACTTAGTTTTTATAGACTTTTTTTTTTAATGTTACGAGATATTCTCTTGATTATATATATACAATCTTTTAAATTAGACATATGTTAGTCATCACTTTCTGTTTTAGGTAGCCAAAAGCCACGCAAACTGGCTAACACAAAAAAGGGAGTTTATTGACTTGTGTGCTTAGACACCTAAGGGTACAGCGGGCTTCAGGTGTGTCTGGATCCAGAGAACAAAAAAGGATGTCATCAGGCATTCCATTTCTCAGGCAGGCCTGCACCAGGTTCAGACAAGAGCCCTCCCCCAAGCCCCCCCCGACCCCTGCAACCCAGTGCACCCCCTTCCAGCTGGGTGCTCCCAAGGGGAAGGGGGCGGGGCAGAGGCCCAGGGACTGCTCTGATTGGTCAGGACTGGGTCACGTGCCTTTGCCTGCGCCGGATGCTGGCCTGAGCGGTGGGCGCTGTAGGGTACGGGAATGGAGAAAGTTGCCAGAAGAGGAAAAGTAAGGGCCACACTAGATGCCTTCCGCTTTCAGGGACATTTAGATTATTTCAATTTTTTTTTTATGCATAGTGGTAAAATGAATATCTGTGTGCCAAAGGCTTATTGCATTATTATTACGATTTCTTTTCTTAAAATAGAGTCCCTGACTTGGGGTCCCTGAATAAAGAAGGACCCTATGAAGGGAAAGGAGGAGTCTCCACCTACCCCCCCCCCCCCCATTACAGTAGTGAAATATATCATGGGAAACGGGAAAGATTTAAAGCGTGGAGGGGAAAGAGAGCCACTGTCCCCATTTCAGACCACAGCCTGCCAGTCCCATTTCCCACATCTTACCCTCGCGGGGGTTAAATGGTTGTCGTGCCACTGAGCTTCCTGCTTTTGCTGTTCTCATTTCTTCTCAGAAGTTCTTCAGGAGCAGAATGATGACAGAAAAAACTCTCTGAAGGCCTGAGATACTGCGGGAAGCCATTTGAGATTTCCTTCCAAGTCAACGTGACTGTGTAGAATCTTTGTTCAAACCCAAAGCCTGATTTATGGCCCGCCACGCATGCGTCAGGCATCGTACACGTGCTTTGTGAGTGAGCCACCTGAAGGAAAACCATCTTGTCCTCGAGGTCAATCAATGCTCCTACCCACCCCCCCCCGCATTCCTTTCTGGTAAACCCGTGATTCCTGCCTGCGTGCAAATCTATAATCGTTAAAGCTTTTACAAGATGTAAGAAAGGCTATCACCCTGTAAACACGGTTCATTCTCCCCGGAGCCCGTTCTCCCCTGTGAAGAGCGTGTCCTTTCTGCCAATAAAACTCTCTTTCTTACTTTTAGAGATTCTAAAAGGTGTGTTCATTGTGCGTCCACAGTAAGTAAATAAACGGCTTTCTCCACGTTTAATACTGTGGGCTTTGTGTATGAGCATCCTTGCACCAAAGAAACGCTCTGGATAGTCATGCCCGGCCCAGAGCAGATCGTCTCTCGGCGTGGCCTTTTGTTTCTTCCGACGAATGTCTGGAAGAAAACGGAAAAGAATGAATTAGAGTGGCGATTGGAGAGCCGCCTGCAACACTCAGTGGCCTGGTTCCATGTCTGCGTTTTGGTGCTTGGGCCCTGAGGTTAAGTGTAACCGGAATGAAACCCAGGGCTCCACGTGGGCGTGGATGTGCGGTGCCCACTCTCAGCAGAAATGACAGAAATGTCAGTCCTTACAGAGGCGGTTGCGTGGGTATCGAGGGGCTGCTGAGGCCACCCTGCCTGCCTCACCCACGTCTCTCAGCCTCAGCCTCTCCCTGCTGAGGGTAGGGGCTCCGGGCCGGGCTGCCCCTGTCTCTGCACCCCCTCCCTACCTTGGGGCCCCAGTGGCCTTCTCTCTCCCTCCCGGGGAGGGCAATGCCTCCAAGCTTGAGCTCTCTGTGCATCGCCGTCTGCTTCCCCAGGAGTGAGCTCTTCCACCACCTGGAATCCTGCAGAATCGGTGCCTTCACCTCCTGTATCTCTCCACTATTAAGGCTTCGCACTCCTCGCCGGGAGAAGCCCTTCGTCCATCTGTCCTCTCTCTTCCAGCTTGAGTACGGTTCTTTGTGGGGGTCCCAGGAGTTCTGAGAAGCCGATGGGATCTGAGATGTAATGTCTCTGTCAGTAAGATGAGAAAGATGCACACGTTCACATGCTCCAGTGAGAATGGAGCAAACAGCTGACAGGTGCCCCTTGATGCCACAATGGACACAAGTTCCAGGCTTTTCCAAAGCGTTGGGCCTTCCAAAGTGGCCAGTGACGTTTTCCTGCCCGTGCTGAGATCTGTGACCATAGCAAACAGGAGGTCAACGGTCCTGCTCATGCCCTGCCCCTCTAGTCGAAGGAAATTAGGAATCTCCGTCAGTAAGCTAAACCCCAAGTCGGCTGGGGATGGGGGAGATCCATCCATCAGCACCTGACTAGTTGGGGGTGGCCTCAAGGGGCCTTCCTGTGTCAGTCCAGCTCACCCAGGCCCACCCTCAACTATGAACTTCAGGTGGCCCTTGAATTCGTGATGAAATGCAAAATACGGTCATCTATAAATCACAGTCCCATGGGTCTAAAATCTAACTTTCAGCTGAAAGAAATCCAAATGGCCATGTGTTCTAGTCAATGCACATGTCATATTCAAAGAAATAGCTGTCTGGGGGAAAGTGTATCAGAAAGCAATTTGAACCCTTTCTTGGTCTCTTGAGACAATGAAAAGATGTGTGTTTGCAGGAAAGGGGGAGAAAGGGAGAGATATCCTTAATTCATAGTTATAATTCACCTAGACAAAACTACAGTGGAAAACTAACTTCCTTTCACTGATAGGCGAGACCATGTAGACCAGTACTGTTCAATGTGGCATCCACTGGCCACGTGGCTATTGAGCACTTGAAATATGGCAAGTCCAAATTAGGATGTGCTGTAAGTATAAAATACACATTGGATTTCAAAGGCATAGTGTAAAATATATACAAAATATTCAATTAATAAGAGTGTCTGAGGGGCTCAGTCGGTTAAGTGTCCAGCTCTTGATCTCGGCTCAGGTCTTGATCTCCGCGTCATGGGTTCAAGACCTGCACTGGGCTTCATGCTGGGTATGAGCCTACTTAAAAAAAAAAAATCCAGTTAAAAATTTTAATTGATCACATGTTGAAATGATAACATTTTGGACAGATTGCATTAAATTTTGGACAGATTGCATTAAATTAAATGTATTATTAAAATCAATTTCACCTGTTTTTTTTAAATGTGCCTCCAGGGGTGTTATGCTGAGTGAAATAAGTCAATCAGAGAAAGACATGTATCATATGACCTCACTGATATGAGGAATTCTTAATCTCAGGAAACAAACTGAGTTTTGCTGGAGTGGTGGGGAGTGGGAGGGATGGGGTGGCTGCGTGATAGACATTGGGGAGGGTATGCGCTATGGTGAGCGCTGTGAATTGTGCAAGACTGTTGAATCACAGATCTGTACCTCTGAAGCAATGCAATATACGTTAAGAAAAAAAAAGAAGAAGAAGATAGCAGGAGGGGAAGAATGAAGGGGAGTAAGTCGGAGGGGGAGACGAACCATGAGAGACGATGGACTCTGAAAAACAAACTGAGGGTTCTAGAGGGGAGGGGGGTGGGGGGATGGGTTAGCCTGGTGATGGGTATTAAAGAGGGCACGTTCTGTGTGGAGCACTGGGTGTTATGCACAAACAATGAATCATGGAACACTACATCAAAAACTAACGATGTAATGTATGGTGATCAACATAACAATAAAAAAATTTAAAAAAATGCGCCTCCAGAAATATTTTTAAAAGATTTTATGTATTCATTTGAGAGAGAGAGAGAGTGTGTACTATTGGGGGGGCAGAGTGAGAGGGAGAAGCAGACTCCCTGCTGAGCAGGGAGCCCAACGTGGGGCGCGATCCCAAGACCCAGAGCCAATGAAGAAGGAGACCAGAGTCAGGCAGGTGGAGATGAAAGTATCAGCTTGATTAAAGTTGTTGGAAGAAGCAGCTTTAGGTTGGATGCCCAAGCTGGTTTGCTTCCACTTCACTCCTCAGTAAGATGGCCTCACCCCTTGCCATGCGCAGTACTGGGCAAACTCGGGCCAGCCCTGTAAGCTTAGGAGCACAGATACTGAGTGCTCTGGAAGGCCAGCAGACCTCAAATTCGTGGCATTTCCTTCTGGCCAACTTGTCCGCCATATAACTTGCTCATCCTTCCTTGGAATTGGTAAGCAAAAGGATGGAGAGAGGCCAGGAGATTTCCTTGGATGGAATTCCTCCACGTGGAAACAGGACTAGGGAACAAGTGATCCTTCCACTAGTTCTAACCTTCTTTTAAATAAGCATTGGATTTATCCGTCAAGTCCATAGTCAGCAGGTGGCAAGCAACCATCCATTAAAACAGCCCTGCTCTCAGCTTCACCCAGCTGCTCCCTCTGTACCAACCACTTCTGTCTGAATTATCCTGGGTCTGCTGTTGGGCAGTATGAAGTTTGCTGCAAGAGGTTTATTTGAAATGGGACAGATCAAAACATTAATTAATTAACTCCAAGCTCTTGCTATAACCAGAATTTCTCTCATTTCCCATCCCAAGTGATAGAAAACCATGTCAAATATAGCTCTTCAAAGATTGTACAGTGAGATCAAGATTTAGCATAAAGATAGTCCAACAGTAAAAAGTCAAGAACGAGAAGCCCCACATAGCTTATTAGCCCCCTTCCATTGCAAATTTCCAGGAAAAAAATTTTTTTTAATTTGATCTGCTTGCAAATTAAAACTTAAAAAAGTTAGTCCGAAATCAAATCGTGTTGCCCTCATGAGATGACAGTTCAAAGAGATCAGAATCTTTTAAAGTCCAAAAGAACCAAAGAAGCTTAAAATCAGTTTTTCTTCTAGAGTCCAGTGCAGTTTTTAAAGTCAAAAAATCATCCTCTCCAACGTCTTATTTTGGTTCTTTTCAGCTAAAGGGGTTCTTTAAGTGTTTAAACATAGGAATAATTCCAAACATAGAGGAGAGTTCAAAAATAGTACAAAGAACTCTCGTATGCCTTCACCCAGATTCACAACTATTAGCATCTTGTCCCTGTACCGGTTATCAATACCGCGATTCAGCTCCAAACACACCGGGAGTGCTGGGCTTCGGACGGTTTCCTTAGTTAGCTGGCTGCACGTTAAGCTTTGTCGGTAGAGGGCGCACTGCAGGCATCTCCTCCTGGCTCTGGCGTGAGCTCCTTTCCTGGTTCCTGTGGCGCTCAGCCACCAGATGGAAGCCAGTGGGGATCCATCCTAGTGAATTCAACATCAACCCAGAGACAGCTTTCTGGTGAGTTCCAAGGGTCCCCCCCCAAGCTTCTCAGCTGAGACTTTTCCTGAAGGTGGCTTCTGCCCAGTTGGATTCCCAGGGAGGTCAACAGCCTCCCCACCACCTTGTGCGTTTTTGTCTGCACCCCAATGGGCAGGTGCCTGCTTCCAGTCTTGGCTAGCAGCACCTCAGCCAACTCCTCTGCCTCCATTCCTTTTAAAAATTATTATTTATAAAACCTACCATCCTTCTTTGGGTGAAGCCACAGTTTGAGTATCTGAATTCTAAAACCGTGGGGATGCTCCTGTGATGAAGACATTCATCGTGGTGAACGTACCTCGGAACCCATAGACAAGTCTGAGGAATTCAGGGTTGGCCCCTCTCTGGTACCCTCTCTTGGTCCCGAAGGTGGATGGAAATAATATTTTAAAAAAGAGGGACAGTGTTTGGGTCAGCTGCATGAACCCAGTCTACCCATGCGTGATACTAACAGATTAAAAAAAAAAAAAAACAACTGGGTAAATGGCGATTCTCTTTCTCTTTTTCGAAAATTGCAATAAAATAAACATAACATAAAATGTACCATTGAAACCATTTCTACGCGTGAGTTCAGCGGCACGAAGTGCATTCACGTGGTTGTGCAACCATCACCAACGTCCATCTCCAGAATTTTTTCGTCATCCGAAACTGAAACTATCCCCGGTAAGCACTAACTCAGCAGCCCCTCCACCCAGGGCCCCTGGTTACCCGTGCCCTGCATATGCCTGCTCTGGGTACCTTATTTGAGTGCAATCACACAATATTTGGCCATTTGTGGCTGGCTCATTTCACTTAGTAAAATGTCCTCGAGGTCCATCCACGTCATAGCATGTGTCAGAGTTTCCCTCCTTCTTACGGCTGAGTAACACTCCATCACATGTACGCGGTATGCTTTGCTTACCCATTCATCCACTGTGGCCACCCGGGTTGTTGCCCTACTGTTTCCCACAGCAGCTGTACCAGTTTGCAGTCCCACCAACAGCACCCACGGGTTCTAATTTCTCCACAGCCTCGCCAACCCTTGCTGTTTCCTCGTGTCTCCTAGCAGCCATCCTAATGAGGTGGTATCTCAGTGTGGTTTGGATTTGCATTTCTCTGATGATGAATTGGTTGAGCATCTTTTCCTGGGCTTATTGGCCACTTGTATGTCTTCTTCGGGAAAAGGTCTATTCAAAATCATTGCGCAGTGAATTTTTAACATCATGAATTTTTGATGCTCGACATCGATTTGAAGCTGCTGTGTGCAACCTGGCTGACAAACTACCCTAATAGTAGAGAAAAAATGGTGCCCCACTCCCATCTATCAATATCTAAAAGAGCTGTGAGCCAAGTTTCTCTTTCCTGTAATTGATCTACTTCCTGAACTGCACTGCTTAAAGGCCAAAGGCTGGCATCAACCAAGACCTATTCCTGTGAAAGAGAGAGAGAAAGAGAAAGAGAGAGAGAGAGAGATCAGCCCTTCATGAGGACAAGGCCACCTGCCTCTGTGAGCTGCCAAGTTCGTAACCACACACGACCTACATAACCGAAGCCAAAGGCCTAAATGTAGGCTTTAGGAACACAATCTCCATGTATCACCTCGCCCCTTACACTCTTAGTATACTTCTCAAAGTTTTCGGCCCACAGCAGCAACCCAGAGCTAGGCACAACAATGAGGCAGACGGAGATCAGAACGTGACCTTCCTGGCCGATGAAGCTGTTGGAGAGTGAGGGGAGCCTTCTCTGCAAGTCATGGGGCCTTGAGGATTTCAGCCCACAAGTGAGCAGCTCTCCCTCCAAGGCATTGGCATGCTGGGTGGCTGCCAGCCTTGGTCATGGCCTTGCCTCTCTGACACGCGTAGCTTGCAGGAGCAGAAGCCAACACGTGCTCTCCTGCAAGCAGGCAGGTCCCAAGGAGAGTTTTGAGCAACTGGCTGAGCTATGGGTGGACCAACTGCGGCAAAAATGAACCGATAAACTCCTCCTCCTCCTGGAGAAGATTGAAGAGAGGCTGGGGTGTTCCTCTCCCGGAGTTCCCTCCTTCCCTCCGCACAGGAAAAGGAAAAGGAAAAGGAAGGGTTTCCTCCTACAGAGTGAGATGAAAGAACCTGATAGGCACCCATATTTTTGTTCCTGACAGAGAATGGAGTTTTCCAAATGGCTTTGGAAACATGTATAAAAATATGTCAAGTCCTTGCCTACAAAGAAAATCACAGTAAATTAGAAAAAAAGAAAAAGAAATTATCCAGGCTGTACTCTATGACCATAGTGCAATAGAGCTGTAACTGAACAAGTAAGGATGGTGAGTTTTTGCTCATTTTCTGTTTTTTAAAAGTTTAATTCCATCGAGTTAGCATACGGTGTTATATTAGGGTCAGGTGAGCAAGACAGTGATGCAGCACATCTGGCGACGATCATCACCTGGTGCCCATCACAAGTGCGTGCCTCCATCCCATCACCTGCTTCAACCCCCCCCACCTCCCCATTTTTTTTTTCCTGAAATGAGACGGGATGGGGGCTCATTTTCTATTTTTAATTGGGTTTTAAAATGTTAAGTGTACAGCTTAATGCATTTTTACCTAGGTATATCCCATGTGACTACCAACTGATCAAGACATGGAATATTTCTGGCACCCCAGAAGACTCCCTTATTCTCCCTCCCAGTCAATACTCAGTGTATCAGTTTTCTGTGGCTGCCATTCTAAATTCATAATCAATGACCACAAACTCAGCAGCTTAAACAACACCCCATATTACCCAACGGTTGTGAAGGTGAGAAATCCAGGGAGCTTGACCAGATTCTCTGCTTCGGGTCTCACAAGGCCAAAGCTAAGTCTCCTGGGGAGTGTCCACTTCCAGGCTCATGCACAGTGTTGGCGGAATTCATTTCCTTCTCGGGCTTTCCAAGGAGGCTCAGGTCCTTCTCACACCCTGAATCTGTCCGACCTCCTTGTGCCTCCAGCCAGAGAAACTCCTCTATCTCTAAGAGCTTATGTGATTAGATTGGTCCTATCTGCATCCTCTCTTTCTTGGGATCAACTGATCAGTAACTTTCATTATATCTGCAAAGGCCCTCTTGCCATGTGACATAACATGGCTTCTGGTGGGACATCTGAGGAGGGGGTGTCATTGTTCTGCCTACCATGTCCCCTCTTCTGGTGTCCAACCCCGTTGATGACTTTTGCCTGCTCTTAAAATGCATCTAAATTAGGGGCGCCTGGGTGGCTCAGTTAGTTAAGCATCTGCCTTCAGCTCAGGTCATGATCCCAAGGTCCTGGGATCGAGCCCTGCATCGGGCTCCCTCTCCCTCTGCTTCCCCCACCCCCCGCTTTTGCACTCCCTCTCTCAAATAAAAAAATAAAATCTTAAAAAGAATTCATCCAAATGAATCGTACAGTATATAGTCTTTTGCAATCAAAGGTTTATCTGTGAGGTGGCATGTAGTCAGAGTTCATTATTTTTCTCACCACAGTGATTATTATTCCATTATATGAATATATCACCATGCCTTTATCCATTCTAATGGTGATGGACACGTTTGGGGCTGTTGTAGATAAGGCTGTTATGTACATCCTTGTTAATACGTACCTTGGTAGACCCATATACTCATCTCACTTAGATATCTACTCAGTAGTAGGATTGCTGGTTGAGGGTACATGCATAGTTATCTTTATTAATATGTCTGAACAGTTTCCGAAGTGATGGTGTCAATGTTCATTCCCATCAGTAATGTATGAGAGTTCCAGGTGCTTCACACCCTTGCCATCCCTTGAGATGGTCGCTTTTTACATTGTTAACCATTTTGCCAAGTATGTAGTGATATCTGTGTGATTGTTGACTTTAATGTACATTTCTTTGACTACCAATGATGTTGAGTACATATCCATGTGTTTATTGACCACTTGGATATCCTTTTTGGTGAAGTGCCTGTCCAAGCCTTTTACCCATTTTTTAAAAGACTTTATTAATTTATTTGTCAGAGAGAGAGAGAGAACAAGCAGGGGGCAGTGACAGGCAGAGGGAGAAGCAGGCTCCTGGAGCCCGATGTGGGACTCCATCCCAGGACCCTGGGATCATGACGCGAGCCGAAGGCAGAAGCTTAACTGACTGAGCCACCCAGGCTTCCCCCTTCTACCCATTTTTATCATGTTACTTTTCTTATTGATTTGTAGGAGTTCCTTATATTTTATAAAAATCTGTTGTTAGATATATTATCACAAATACCTTCTCTCAGGTTGTGTCTTGACTTTTACTTGCTTACTGGTGTGTGCGTATATATTTTTTTTAATTTAGTTTTTCAGTTGTAAAATATCCATAATATGAAATTACCATCCTCACCATTTTTAAGTGTACATTAAATCCATTAAGTGAATTCATGATGTCGTGCAACCATCGCCATCATCCATCTCCAGAACTTTTCCCCCTTGCAAAACTGAAACTTTGTGCTGATTGAACACTAACGCTCCATTCCCCTATCTCTCCAGCCCCTGGCACCCACCATTCTACCTTCTGCCTCTGTGAATTTGACTACTCTGGATACCTCATATGAGTGGAATCCTGTGGTATTTGTCCTTTGTAATTGGCTAATTTCACTGAGCATAATGTCTTCAAGTTTCATCCACGTTGTAGCATGTGCCAGAATTTCAGTCCTTCTGAAGACGGAAAAATACTGTCTGTATGTAACACATTTTGTTTATCCATCCATCTGCTGATGGACAAGAGGATTGCTTCCACTTTTTGGCTATTGTGAATAATGCTGCTATGAAATTGGATGTACTCTTAGCAGTACATTAGTTCTCAGTGTTAGTCAAGTCCAAGCTTCAACTTTTTTCTATTATCTGTGGTTTTTATATCGTATATAATATTTGCCTATACCAAGGTCATGAACATAGCCTCTTAGGATTTTTTTCCTACAAGTTTTAGTGTTTTACTTTATCAATGAAGTCCGTAATTCTTTAGGTGTGATGTGAAGAAAGGATTGAGATTCACTTTTTTCCCCCATATGGATATCCAATTGATCATCACCATTGGTTGAAAGATCATCCTCCTGCACTGCATTTCAGTGCACCTCTACTGCAAAGGAGTGATGGTACCAACCCAAGATGAGGCAAATAGGCCAATGGACATTACACAGTTTGTTCCTGGATTTTCCATTTTGTTCCTTTGGTCTATTTGTTTAGCCTTGTGCAATACTACACTGTTTTAATTACTGTAGCTTTACAATAAACTGTGATATCTGGTTGTGCAAGTCTTCCAACTCATCCTTTTTCAAGATGACCTTTATTATTCTAGGGCCCTTGCATTTCCATGTAAATTTTAGAATTAGCTTGTCAATTTCAACCAAACACCTACTGGGATTTTTTGTTAGTATTGCATTGAATCTATAGATCAATTTATTTTTTATTTTTTAAAAGATTTTATTTATTTATTTGACAGAAAGAGAGATAGTGAGAGTAGGAACACAAGCAGGAGGGGTGGGAGAGGGAGAAGAAGGTTTCCCGCTGAGCAGGGAACCCGATGCAGGGCTCGATCCCAGGACCCTGGAATCGTGAACTGAGCCGAAGGCCGATACTTAATGACTGAGCCACCCAGGCGCCCCTCAATTTATTTTTTAAAAAGATTTATTTGTTTTTTTGAGAGAGAGAGAGAGAGAGAGAGAGAGAGCACGTGCAAGTGGTGGGAGGGGCAGAGGGAGAGACTCTTCAAGCAGACTCCCCACTGAGCATGGAGCTCAACGTGGGGCTCAATCTCACAAACAATGAGATCATGATCAGAGTCGAAACCACGAGTTGGACTCAACCAACTGAGCCACACAGGCACCCCAAATCTCTAGATCAACTTAGAAAGAACTGACTTCTTAACAGTATTGACTGTTTCAATCCTGGTAGCTCCCCATTTATTTAGGTCTTTCATTTACTTCAGCAATGCTTTGTAATTTCAGTGTAGAGGTCTTGACATTTTTGCTGGCTATCTCCTTAGGTATTTGGTGCATTCTAATGTCATTGTAAATTGTTTATTTCATCCATTATTGTACGTTTCTTAGTATAAAGAAATGCAACTGATTTCTGCATACTGACCTTACATCCAGTAACTTTACTAAATTCATTACTAATTCTGATGGTTTACCTGTCAATTCTTTTGGATTTTCTACATATATATCAATATCAAGTTGTGACATGATGATGGGCTATCAAATCATATATCATCTGCAAAGAGTGAAAATTTTTTGCTGCAGCCGGAAACTCACTCCTGGCCTATTCACTGTTCTGATCCGGAAGTGACCCATGTATTTTTACCTCATGTTTCATTGGCCTGAACTAGCCACATGGCCCATCCTGCTGTGGGGGCCGAATCATAGGGAGCAGATGAAGTATTTATTGAGCATTGCTGTTATTAGGATGATGACTTCAGTGTACTGAGAGAAAAGAACAGTCAACCTAGGATTTGATACTCTGTGAAGATATCTTTTCAAAATGAGGCCTTAGGGAAATACTGTGAAACAAAAACTGACTCTACCCAGGGCGACAGGATGGCTCAGTCAGTCGAGTATTGGACTCTTGGTTTTGGCTCAGGTCATGATCTCAGGGTCGTGGGATCGAGCCCCCACATTGGGCTCCATGCTCATTGGGAGTCTGCTGGAGATTCTCTCTCCCTCTGCCCCCTACCACCAAATAAATAAATAAATAAATCTTTGGAAAAAAAATGGACTCTTCCCACAGCCCATGTGATTCATCACCACTGATGGGTTTCTCCATTGAGCAGGCAGGAAACTAGAGAGGGGCCATTGTCCATCCCTCCCACCCAGGGAGCCAGACTGAAGCATCATGAGGGAATGAAGCACAGTGGACTTGGGAATTTCCTGTTCTCTTAATTTCTAAAGATGAGAAAGGCAAGTGAATGAGACCAGAGCAGGGCATTTTTTTGTTTGTTTCTTGAGGTATTTTGTGTTTTGTCTTCTTGTCTTGAGCAGGACAGAGTTCTCTGGTATCTCTGAGAGAGCAGTGGTGAGCACCCTGTGGAGGGAAGGAAGGAGGGGGGAGAGAGAGAGTGAAGGAGAGAGGGAGGGGGAGGAAGAGGAGGAGGGGGAGGAGGAAAGGAAACCGAAACTGACCCTAGTGGACATTTGCAAAACATTTGGCCACCCATCATGTGAACCACAAACTCACCTTCTCAGCCTCCCTAGAAGCCAGAATGGAGACAGGTGCTCTACTCTGGATTGGAATTGGAAGCTGGTTTGGAGCTGGACGCAGGAACTGTTGTGTTTTGATCACCTTTTGAAAAGAGGGACCTTTTGTTTGTATGAGGCATAAGAGCAGCATATAAAAGAAAAGCATTTAACTTTTTTTTTTTTTTTTTTGGAATTTGTTTAACAGTGAGCGTGCGTGCGCGTGCGTGCGTGCCGGCGTGCGCGTATGCGTGCATGTGTTGATGCGGGGCAGCCAAAGGCTTTGACTGTAGTGGACATTTGTTATTCTTTTTGCCTCTTAGACACAGTTCCTCTGTTTGGGGCCGTTCTCTGCATGATCGCCCTTGGGCTGGAGAGATAGGCTTCCACTGCAGAAATCAGATACTCGTTCCCAACCTCTCCCGATGCAGAGTCCAGCAAGCAGATGTACCCGCACTAGACTTCTGATTGTAAGATCCATCCAGAACGTGTTCTGGGGACAACAGCAGCAGCTCCGTCAGCATCCAGAGCCACCAGTGGGCAAGGTCCCAGCAAGGCTGCCAACACTGGTCCCGTGGCGGCCACAGCCTGAGGGGTTTCTCGCCAGCCCACTGCTCAGGAGATCCTGGGACTCTTGTTCCTGGTACTGGCTGTTTCCACACCCATTTCTTTCTTTCTAGTCCTGAGGTGGCTCATACTCTTCTCTTCTATACGTTGCCTTCCTGATTAAACCAGGTGGCGTTCATTTAAGTTGTTGGCAGCCGGGAATGAAATGCCCTGCAAATGTATTCTTCAGAAACTCTTTTGTCATTGAACTTGGCTAGTTTTAAAATCTGACATGGTCAGATGGTTTCCTTCCAGGTACCTGGCTTGCATGGCATGCTCAGAATGGCCTTTATGGATCCAACATTGTGAAAAATAGTCTTCTGATGTTTTACACTTTTCTGTTTTATGTTCACGTGTGATTTTGCTGTTGGTTTCTGATACATTTATGTGATAGTTTTTCCTTGTATTTCTAGCTTAATGTGAGTTTTTGTTTGGATTTTATTAGGTGACTTTAAATATTTGTTCTGTGGAGGCTTGTGGCAAGGGGGTGGTGGGGGAGGAGGGCAAAGGGACTCCTGGGGGGGGGGAGGGGCTGGTAGCAACATGGGCGTGCGGGTGAAGGGGTGTCTGAGTCAGAGACCTCCAGCAGCAAGAGCCCATGTTGTCAATAGGTCACAGCTGTCTGCGAGGATTCACAGGGCATACGAAGCAGGCAGGCCCTAAATGGTGAAAAATCAGCTTGTCTGGGCTATTTTAAAAATCACTGGGTATGTAAAAATTCGAGTTTGGTGCCCATGGGCTTGGGAGTTAATGGGTCTCAGCCCGCGGTGGAGACATAAACAAGCCGGGGCCAATAGACAGAGGCCATCTCTGGCCCATTTATGCAACGGGAGCTTAGAGACCACCTGGGCCTGAAGATTTTAGTAGAAGGAGTAAGGCTGCTCCTTCCTTTGCCATGCACCGTGGTGTAGACGGAGTCTGTTTGAGGAGGGAACTGGTGGGTCCCAGGGTAGTGACAGAGAGCTGGCAGAGATGACGAAAGAAGATGTGCCACTCGAAGTTCCACATCCTGGGGACATGTGGAGGCTGGATGCCCCACACAGCGCACATTCCTTCTGTGGAAGCCCCGGGGCAGAGGCAGCGCCGGGGGGAACGCCCGAAATGAGCAATGATCAGAACACCAGAGCCAAAGGAATGCCAGTAATCTGTAAAATGATCTCGGGCTTTCCGGGGCTATTTCTCCCCTCGACAAATCGCGGAGGTGCCCTTCTCCCATTTTTAACATGAGCGCACGGGTACAGAGAGGTTGATTCACTCACCCAAGGCTGCACAGCAAGTAGATGGTAAAGCCCTTGAATTTGAACCCAGGCAATCTACCTCAGGGCCTGTACTCCTGACTCTATGCAATCCACAGAATCAGGGCTGGGGGCAAAGAGGTCCTGGGGAGGGAAGACAAGGAAATGTGGTCAGGGAATTAGCCAAGGAAATGTGGTCAGGGAATTAGCCAAGGAATCTTGCTGGTCTCATCTGACAGGTTCCAAGAAGAAAAAGCTATCCTGATCCAAAAGGATGCCTCCTGCATTGTTGCCGGAGCGGGTTTTGGAGAGACTGAATGCGGGAGGGAGGAACAGGGGTGTGGGGGCAGAGAGAGCAACCCGTTTCCACTCCTCTGCACAGTCTCTGCCCCTCCCTGCCCCCCTCCCCTCTCTTTTCCTTTTCCCCCTACTTCCTCTGCCCCATCCACAAGAATAAATAACCTTCCCTCACTCTCCTAAGTGAGAGCAAGAGGGACAGCTCGGGCTGGGTCCAGCCTGATGACCTATGTCTCCAGGACCGATGGACCTACAACTCCCCTGTCACTAAAGAGCAGGCCCCAGGGACACACCTGCAGCCCAGAGGAGGGGAGACACTTGGTGAAGACCCCCCTACCAAGCAGAGGCCAGTGCTGCAGGCTGGCCCATCTCCCCGGGGCTCCTCCCAGGCTCTCTCCCTCCTTTTCCTGGACCCTTCCCTCCTTCCAGTTTTCCTGTTGTCCTGCCTGAGGATGAATGATGCGTGTGTCACTGGGGCTGGGTCACAGGGTTCTGCAGAGCCTCCACCGGAGACACGAGGCCTGGGAGCAGCATCAGGCCCCTGGCACAGGTGGGCAGGGGTCTGCCTGCTGTTTGAAGGGTGGTCTTCACAGAGGCACAGGGAACGTGCTGACCCCCCCCCCCCCCAGCCTGGAAAAGAGGCGTCTATCATTGGGCCTTTAAGGTGCATGCACCTAGTCAGTAAGGAGCTCCAGCTCCTTCCATATATTTACAGCTACTTCCATATATTACTTGAACTCACGGCCCGGACCAAGATCAAGAGTCACACACTCTCCTGACTGAGCCAGCCAGGTGCCCCCTGAATTTTAACTTTAAATATTTGTTCTGCTCATGCTTCCACATATTACTTCCATATATTTACCGCTGAACATCCTCTTTTGTGAGCCACCTGTTCAAGTTTCTTGTCGGTTTTTCTATTATGTGTCTTTTTCTTTTTTAATTTGTTGGCGTTCTTGATATTTTCTTGATATGGGCCTTCTGTTGAGCAGGGGACCCTGCAGTAATGAAAACAGAGGTGGAGCCTGGACATAGGGTCAGGTCAAGCCGGCCAGGAGCCACAGGGAAAAGATTGAACTTGAACTTGAGAACCATGGGACAGGAGAAGGGCTCCTTGCCTCCGGGCTACTCCGAGTGTGTTCTAGCACGGGCAACATCCCAGCATTCCTGGGGAGTTTGGTTAGAAAGGCAGAGCTCCGGGCCCTGTCCAAGACGAGGGAAACCGAGTCAGCAACCTGACCAACCTGACCGGAACGCTGGGGACTCATGCACGCAGGGCCGTCTGAGAAGTGCTGTGCTGTGAGGGAGCCCCAGGATCACACTCCTGCATCAGAAAGAGCACCAGGATTAGAAAGGGGGAGGGGTGGAACTGTCCATGGTCATGGTTCTGTTCCAACGTAAATACACTCGTTCCTTTGAGCTGTTCACATAACAGGGTTGTTTTTTTGTTTTGTTTTTCTGAGGAGAGGGCCAAAATAGTTATGCACCTTCCCCAGCCTGGTGATAAGTGGCTACTTATTTACTGAGCTCTTCGTTAGCCGTGCAGATGATACAGCGGACAGGGGTCAGCTGCTCCCCGGAGCTGTGGAAACCCGGCTCAGAGCCGCCTCCTCTCATCTGCCTAAAATTCTGAAGTTAGAGAGAAGGCCCTTGCAGTTATGGGGACCCGGCATAGAGGCTCAGAGTGGGCTAACCGTGGGGTTGGTGAACCTGAACTCATCCGCTACTTGCACAGGAAGAGAAGCCCGAGTAAGTGGGAGAAACACAGACACACTTACCTTACAAACGTTGTTTGAAGCAACATGGGAGAAAATGTACAGAAAGTTGTGAAACACGCCACCCGTCAAGATATTAGTTTGCCTCGTGATCATCACGGGTGACGGCATCAAAAGGGCTTGTGTTCTCTTTCTGATGTTGATCTAAGGCACCTTGTGTATGTAGGCTTTGTTTGTTTTTTTGTATGTAGGTTTTGAATAAAAGGCTAAAAAGGTTGAAGGTTTATCAGTTTCTGGGTAAATCCTAAAAAGTAAATCTAAGACACTACGAATGAAAATGTTTCTTTCCATGCTCCTAAGAACTGATAGCATGCCAAATATATATATATATATATATATATATATATATGTTATGGAAAGTCTGAAGCCCATGTGCTTGGTGGCCCCAGGGTCCCTTTGTTCTCTCTGGAGTCTGGTAACTTTGCTAGACTCTGGCCTGGTACTACCATTCGGTAGCCATTTCTCCTGGGACATGGTGTGCTCCTTTATGTCCAGAGAGATTTCTTGAAATTTTTTTAATCTTTTTAAAAAATTTTTTATTGTTATGTTTATCACCATACATTACATCATTAGTTTTTGAGATTTCTTGAATTTTAAGTTTATTTTGTTTACAGATTTTATTTGTAAGTCTCCACACCCAACATGTGGCTCGAACTCGGGACCCCGACAAAGATCAAGAGTCGCACACTCTCCTGACTGAGCCGGCCAGGCGCCCCCTGAATTTTAACTTTAAATATTTGTTCTGTTCATGCTTTTCAGTCTTCTTTGGGAATTTCAGTTAGCAGATGTCGGAGTTTTGCGTTTATTCCATGCATTCTTGCCAGACCTTTGTTCTCATTTCACTTTGCTCACTGCCCTCATCTTTGTCTTCATTGTTGATTACTTTTTTTTTTAAAGATTTTATTTATTTATTTTGAGAGAGAGAGCAAGAGTGGTGGGGAGGGGCAGAGGGAGGGGGAGAAGCAGACTCCCCACTGAGCAGGGAGCCCGATATGGGGCTTGATCCCAAGACCCTGGGATCACGACCTGAGTGGAAGGCAGACCCATAACCAACTGAGCCACCAGGAGCCCCAATCTATTACTATTTTTTTAAAACAGTGTCTTTTCCCCCTTGTGTGAATTCTGATAAACATTTATTTTTGCGATGGCTTTATTTTTCTCATCTCTTCTTTCCTATGTTCGACCAGTTTGGTCTTCATGTCCTCCTGTTGTCTTGTTGTGTCTTCACTGAGCCTGAGATCCCTGTTTGGCTCTTGTATTGTGCAGGAAACTGCTACACTTGCTTTAAAAAAAATTAATTGCAAAATAATTGTTCACAATTTTATTTCTTTTTTAAAAAAAGATTTAGTTAATTAATTTATTTGAGAGAGAGAGAGAGAGAAAGAGAGAGAGAGCAGGCAGGCATGAGTGAGGGGAACGACAGAGGGAGAAGGAGAGGGGGAGAGAATCCCAAGCAGACACCCGGCTGAGCCCACAGACTGATGCGGGGCTCAGTCCCACAATCCTGAGATCATGACCAGAGCTGAAATCACAAGTCAGACACTCAACCGACTAAGCCACCCAGGCGCCCCCTTTTTTCCCTCCTCCCTTTTAAATGTTCACAATTTTCATCAGCTTTTGGGCAACACCATTCTGGAGAGTATTCTTTATATGCCATTTGTTTCTGTTTTTGTTTTTACTGTTTCCAATTTGACCTTGAACCCATTTTTTTTTATTGTGGTAAAATATGCGTCACATAAAATTGACCATTTTCATCCTTTTTTAGATGTACGATGCAGCAGTATTAAGTACATTCACATTGTTTGGCTGCCATCTCCAGAACTTTCTCATCTTCCCAAACAGAAACGGTGCTCATTATGCACGGACTCCCCGGGAGTTCGTCGCCCCCTCTGCTCCTGGCGACCACTCTTCTACCTCCCATCTTTACGAACTTGACTCCTCTAGCAACCGCATACAATAGAATAATATAATATTTGCTTTTGTGTCTGGCATATTCCACTGAACCTAATGTCCTCAAGGTCCATCCACGTTGTAGCACGTGTTAGAACTTCACTCCTTCTGAAGGCTAAATAATATTTCATTGTACTTATTTTGTAGATATATTCCACATCCCACATGTTTTGTTTATCTATTCAACCACTGATGGACATTGGGGTTGTTTCTTCTTTTTTTTTTTAAGATTTTATTTATTTGATAGAGAGAGACACAGTGAGAGAGGGAACACAAGCAGGGGGAGTGGGAGAGGGAGAGGCAGGCTCCCCGCGGAGCAGGGAGCCCGATGCGGGGCTCGATCCCAGGACCCTGGGACCACGACCCGAGCCGAAGGCAGACACTTAACGACTGAGCCACCCAGGCGCCCCCCCCCGGGGTTGTTTCTACCCTTTTGACTATTGTGACTGATGCTGCTATGAACATGGGAAGACAAATATCTGCTGGAGTCCCTGCTTTCAGTTCTTTTGCATATATACCCAGAAGCGGAATTGCTGGTAATTCCATACGGTAATTCTATCTTTAAATTTTTGGGTATCTGACATGCTGTTGGCTGCGCCATTTTACATTCCCACTAGCAAAGCACAAGTGTTCTGATTTCTCCACAATCTTGCCAACACTTGTTGTTTTCTGTTTTTCTATTTTTGTTTTTAATAATCTCTTTCTTAACAGGTATGAGATGGTATCTCATTGTGATTTTGACTTGCGTTTCCCTGATGATGAGTGATGTTGAGCATCTTTTCATGGGC
Organism: Zalophus californianus; assembly: GCF_009762305.2. Classification (NCBI taxonomy): domain Eukaryota; kingdom Metazoa; phylum Chordata; class Mammalia; order Carnivora; family Otariidae; genus Zalophus; species Zalophus californianus. Next base: position 12,193,963 of record NC_045603.1, on the reverse strand, counting down.
TTATTGGCTGTTTGTATGTCTTCTTTGGAGAGACATCTACTCAAGTCCTTTGCCCATTCTTCAGTTGGGTTGATTGTTTTTTTGTTGTTGTTGAGTTAATATTTTTTTGTGTAGACCTTGTTTTGGTTGCTTGTTTTCATGGAACACAGCTATTTATGGGAGACTCAAATAAGGAAGAAGCCAGGACTGTGTTCTATGCCAGCAGCACTGTTCTTCCTGCTGTGGGCGTTCTACACGAGTTTCTGTTTCTGTTTCCCTCAGACAGTGGCATCAGGCAGTTTTCAAACTGTCCACAATGCAGATTATCTTCTCCTCTGTTTCAAGGACAAATTGCTTCCTACAGATATGGCTCATCTCACTGTGTTTCTTCATTTAGTCCCTTATTCTTGGAACCAATCCGGATGTAATGCTAACCTGTACACTTTATTCTCACTATTTTAAAGAGGGATTTTACTTCTGCACTTTGGGAATGCCCTTCACCTTGAAGAGGGACCTTTTTTTTTTTCCTTGCGATTATTGGCATTGTCTCTCCCTTTCCTGCCAAAGTGCTACTCTTTTTCTGGCTTTTGGCATCCTTTAGAAAAATAGGAAAAATATTACCTATTTTTCAGTTTCTAATAGATGATGTTTGCATTTTTCCTTGTTGCTTTTGAATAATTGCCAAGAGAAGCTGACAACCTGATCCATTCATCCAGCATCCATTTCTCCAGAAGTCCAGCATCATCACAGAGTAATGGAGACAGGAAAAAGACTTCTGGGTCCCTCCCTCTACTTCCAGCTCTCAGGCAACTTCCTCTGAGTCTTTAGGAGGTCCCTTTTATTCCCCAATTCCCTCTTGTAATGTTGGCACTTCCCAGGGTTCCATTCTTGGCTCTCTCCCCGCCCCCCGCCCCAGGCTCACAGTCTTCCATGGATTCCATATGTTTACATAGTCTTAGGTCTGACTCCCTAGGTGTCAGCTCTGAAGCCACCGCCTCTCTGAATGACTGCCGGGTCTGTTTTCTTCTTTATGAGGTGAAGCTGCGTCCCTTCTGGCTCAGGACCCATTCTCACCTGTAGAGAAAGAAGCGCCAAGGTGCCGTCAGAGCACCTTGACTACAGCATCACCTGGAGTCTACCCAGGTAACACTCCCCTTCCCTCAGTAGATTCTTCTGACCATGGCACGGTCTCGATCTACAACGGGAGATGCTAGAGATTGGCAAGTGACGTGGGGCCCTAAATATGGGTAATCCTAGTTCTTAAAGTGAAGGCGAGGGTCTAAGGCCTCATTCCTACCCTCATTTCCCACAAGATGCAGCTCACACCCCTCTCACAATTTGAGACATCTCATCCAGGGCCCCTTAGCTACAGGAACTATATTTTAAGAACCCCAAATCAGAATATATATTCACCTTGAGATACAACATCCGCATGAGCCCCACCAATCCTTGCAACCCTCAACTGGTAGGTTTGTGTGGTGAGTTTGGAGGTCAGCGTTCACTTGTGTGTTCAGGAACCCAGACATGCCTGCACTTGGCCTCGGTCCAGCCACACCCCTCACTCAGTGGTCCTTGAAGGAGATATTAGCACAAGAGGCCATGGCATCTCCTGGCTTGGGCTTGAATCTCCAGAGCAGAGTTCCCTGGCGAAGTGGGTTTCATTATGTGGTTTAATCCAAGAGAACCTTTCTTTCCCTAAACTCAAACCCAGATCTCAGGAGTACTCTGGCCTCTGGCTGATGCACTGGGAGTGCCCAACCGAAGAGAGATGAGGGAGCAAGATGGACAGGCCAGTTCATCACTCCTCGGGGGTAGAGACAGGAAGCCAAGAGAGAGAGGGCTCATGCATTTGTGTGCGGTCCTTTAACGGAAGGTGGCCACAGCCATGGACCCTCAGTGTCGGGGAATCTAAGCCAATCAGAGGAGTATGAGGCCTTCTTTGGGAGAAGGGTGGCTACTCCCTCCCCGGTAGTATGACATTCTGAGCCATCCTGCCAGAAAGTACATTTTTATCTACAGATATGTTATGGAATATGGAATATGATGATTCATGAAACTTACCTCTAATCCTATGTATAAATCACAAAGTCTCAGAGGTGCTTACTAAAACTGGAGGGATACGGGCCCATCTCAAGGAGATCCAGCACTGCCAAGCCTTGGTCCCATTCACTCCCTCTTACTTGCCCCCACAAAATGAGGTAGAGACATCTCCCCAAGATCCATTTTAGGCCAAGACTGGGAAGACAGTCAGCCACAGTTTTATTTTATTTTAATTTTTAAAAAAGATTTTATTTATTTATTTGAGAGAGAGAGAGCACAAGCAGTGGGGAGAGCAGAGGGAGAGGGAGAAGCAGGCTCCCCACTGAGCAGAGAGCCCGACGCGGGGCTCGATCCCAGGACCCCGGGATTATGACCTGAGCCCAAGGCAGACGCTTAACTGACTGAGCCACCTAGGCATCTCTCAACCACAATTTTAAATAGAAAAAACTCAGTTTCGTGAATGATGAACCCTTATTCTAAATGTGCCCCCATTATGGGTCGTTCACCAGCTATACCGTAGACAGGAAAGCAAAGACATTGTACCTTCAAGGAGCTGTTAGGGGCAGCCACTCAAGAGCACTCACCACATCAGCTGAGACCTCTTCACCATGTCTGTGTGGGATATAAAGAGAGCAAAGGAACAAAAAGCAGAACACCTAAAACAATATGATTCAGATCAAAGTGGAACAATTATGGCAATAAATAACAGTTCATATTTATAGCATTAATAAGTAAAGAGTATCAAACTGGGTACAGATCGGATTTGAATCATTTCCTGCATACAGGAGATATCCTGCAATAAAAATAACACAAAAGGTCAAAATAACAGGTTAGGAAAACTTGTCACATGTGGCTTTTTAAAAAGATGACAATATTAATATTTAATGACATTAATTCATCCGACTTTTGCTTTTCTCACTATGTGCTCAGCAGTGTTCCCTGTACTAAATGCCTTACCATACAAGCTGGAGAGTCTGTCATGACCGGGGGTGAGGAATAAGTGTGCCTCGTTATTAAGGTGTTTTTATTTTACTGGGTTTTTAAAAAAGATTTTATTTATTTATTTGAAAGAGAGAGAGTGAGCGAGCACAAGCAGGGGGGAGGGGCAGAGAGAGAGGGAGAAACAGGCTCCCCACTGAGCAGGGAGCCCGATGCGATGCGGGGCTCGATCCCAAGACTCCGGGATCATGACCTGAGCTGAAGGCAGACGCTTAACGACTGAACCACCCAGGCGCCCCATTTTACTCGTTTTTATTGTGAAAGGAGCGCGTGGTTTCTGTAACAAAGTTCTGGAAGACGGATGAGCGAAAGAACAGGTATGGGTCTTCCCTCCCCTAACCTCAGCCTCTCTCCCCCAGGCTAAGCCTCCTTACCACTGGGTGTCCCTCCACCCAGAATTTTCCCCTAGTCTTAGACCACATATATAATCTTTTTAAAAATGGAGATCATGTTTTTCACCTTTTTTTTTTTTTTTAACTTAACAAATCCTGGGTCTCTTTCCAGGTCGGTTCATATAGATCGGGTTCATTCTGTTTTGTGTCCGTAAGCCTTTCTTTTATATTGGTGTGTTATAATGTAAATGGTCCCCCTACATGGATATTTCAGATTGTTTTCATTTCTCTTGACCACTTCAAGGAACTGGTGAAGGTCCTACACACGCCTGAAAATAATCCTAGTAAAAATCTTTAAATCTAGGAGTAAAACATAAACTTTATCATGATGAAGAGTAGTTTTGGTAAACCAGCTGCCAACAGTGAAATACTAGAGCCAGTTTCATAAAATTAAATAATTTAAGAATTCAGGCCAATCCAGCAAGGCATGGAACCAAAATAAGAAAAAATAAATATTGAAAAAATAAGAAAGCCACCCAACATTAGGTATTCTTGAAGCATTCATTCAATAACTATTATAATTAGCAAAAATGCACTGAAGCACAGAGGAGTGTTAAAAATGAATAACATTTCTATAGAGTAACAAAGCAAGTCAGAAAACACAGCACTGAAAGATACTATTCCTAATAGCGTTAAAACAATTTGAGGCTCCTAGGGTAAAACATTAGTATGAAATGTAAAGAAGCAACAAATCTTTCATTTTTTTCAAAGCAAAATGAAAGCCGGAGGCGCTGGGGAGCCTATGGTGCTGCTGGACAGGAATATAGCAGGTCCTTGGATTTAATCAGGAAGCTATCCTGAGCCCTCCTCAATGACCCATATTTACATATACTACAACAGCAGAAAACTTCCTTTATAAAGTTTAACTAGAAACACAAACAGCTCCTGAGCCCTGCATGGGATCTCCTGCACCCAGAACTGTAGGACGCCAGAAAGCAGAGGGGGACACCAGAGCCCATCCCCGGCCCAGTCACTGGCCCGAGCTGCTGCAGCCAACAGGACAGGGTTGGTGCCATTATACACAGAAGGAGGCATATGGGTGACGAAAACATGAAGCCCCCAGTGTGCCACAATACCGTTTCTATAAACATGAAGGTACACACGAAATAGCAGGGAGTAGCAGTATGGAAAAAGCTCATCCCTTAATATGAGTTTACCAATAACACATATAGTGATGGTATGTTATAAAAACCCCACGCAAAAGAAAATGCATTTGAAAATAACTGGAAGTAAATGAACAAAATTGATAGGTATGTTGTCGTAGTAGTGGGGGCGATCTTTGTCAAATTGTCAAATCTCTAAAATATATATATATATATATTTTTTTTAAAAGATTTTATTTATTTATTTGACAGAGAGAGACACAGCGAGAGAGGGAACACAAGCAGGGGGAGTGGGAGAGGGAGAAGCAGGCTTCCCGCCGAGCAGGGAGCCCGATGCGGGGCTCGATCCCAGGACCCTGGGATCATGACCTGAGCCGAAGGCAGACGCTTAATGCCTGAGCCACCCAGGTGCCCCCCCATTGGAAATATGTTTAAAGTGATTTTTGAGCAAGAAGAAAAGCTGCAACCTTAGAGTCTTTAAACAGGGGTGAAGACTTTCCTGCCTGCCTGTGTAGGGAGGAAAATCATTTTCCCTCTACCCTTCTGAGTTCTTAGCCCAAGACCCTGTAATAAAAGACAGATTAACAAGAGAAAAACGAACAGAAGTTTAATAACATGTATACCTTGTGTACATGTGGGAGTGACCCAAGGGACAAATGAGTAATTTCCCAAGGTGGCTTAGAATTCAGTCTTAAATACCAATTTGATAGGAAAAGGGTGAGGAGGGGAGGTAGACCTCTTAGGGGGGAGGAGTAAATGCTTTCTGGGAAAGACAAATGGGCCCTTAGAAGAATAGGCAGGAGGTTTATAGTTTGGAACAGAGTGTGTCTGGGTGTGGTGTTGACTTCCAGCCTTCTGTCCTGGGAGAAGAGGCTGCTGACACTCCCAGGGGGGAAGCTATGACAAATGAACTTCCTTTGGAGGATCTGTCTTTAGGCAGATGAGGGGAGTTCAGAGAAAGCCTCTCCCTGTATTTGTTGTATTTCAAGTGCCTTCAGCTCAAAATAATCCATATCCCAAAGCAGCGTCTTTTGGAGTCTGCTATCCTTCACCTACCGGGTTAAAACAACTAACCAGCCAATGAACTCATGGCTATGGAGGCTTAAGCAGAGACGGGACAGTCCTGCCAGGATTGTAGAGGGTTGGACAGAATGATCACTCACTTACTTTTAAGTTTACAGTGATGTCAGTAACATGACCTTGATCATCTTTGTGCCTGTTGTTGTTGGGTTATTGAGTGATTATTGGCAGACTTGGTGACTTAACATGTAAAATCACCATTTCAAAAGTCCTTCACCAATCTGCTTTGCCACCAGAAACCTAAGAGATCACAGTTTCACCACACCCTGGTTAGCACTGGGTCTTATCAGAGTTTAATTGTTTGGTTAAAATCATTAGGCCAAAATGTGAAATTTTCAAGACATTAAGATTTTTGATATTCTAACCGTGCTTTTCTTACCTACAATGTTATAACTAGATAGTCTGTTTTGCTGGAGCATCCTTAAACATTTTCTGGACAAGATGACTAGAGAAGAAATGCACTACATACTCTTTCGTCCAGAGGCTTGGGAGATGATGCTGGAGAGAAGTGGTCTGGACAGGTAATCCTAGAACAGTGATGTGTTGTGGGGGGGAAATGACCAGGATGTGCATCCTGTGAGGCCAGGGGTTTGGGCTGATGTGCTCAGTGCCCTAATCCCAGCCTCTAGAACAGCGTCTGGCACAGACCTGACTCCCAGGATATTTGAGTTTGGGAAGGAAATCTGATTGTTAATATCCAGATTGTGTCACGAGGCTGTCACCAGCTTCATGGTAGGAAATGTACAAATGTGTTCTGACCAAGTTGGCTGAGGAATTGATCATGCTGTCTCATGTACCTCACTTTGCAATTGGAAATGTGCAAAAAGAGGGGGGGGGAAAGGATTTGTACATCCTCACAAAACATTTTCTTAGGAAAGCAAATTTAAAACCTTTGGTAAGCACATTAGTAGGTGCTGAGACCCTCTGGCTATTGGCTGATGCATTACTAGAAGCGGAATTTGCTTCCTCTTCCGCATCCTTGCTCATGTCGCCAGAACGTCTAGGCCTTGAGACCCAAACTCCTGAGACTCCTCTTTCACGGCCTTTGCCTGGGCATTCAGGCTCTCCGGGAGAGCTTGGCTGCAGCATTATACTCATTGATAAGGAATCCGTAGCCAGCCTACCAGAGGCTGCCCTAACTCTTGCCCAAGTGTCCATAAATTCTATAAAATGAGCTCCAGGGCCTACCCCAAGCTCTTAAATTATAAAATCTTCCTGAGACATGCAAACCAGAGCTGCCGGCCCTTTCAGGACGAGAACAGTCCATTCCACGTACCTCTGTCCTGGGCCCAGCCTCCCTCCCCCATCCGTCCCCCTTCCACTCTTCAGACTCCTCCTCACGGTGCCCATTAATCCCTGTGCAGATCAGAACAGAGCCCTTCACGTTTGCTGCTGGCTGATGAGCCCAACTTGGACTCAAGTTAATTAGGTCACGTCCACTGTGCCTGTGCACGGGCTTGTCCCCCCTCCTTAGGTGAAGGCAGAGAGATGGTTTTCCCTTTCTCAAGGGACTAGTAGCCTTGACCAGCAGGTGAGGCCAACTAGAGGCTTCTGGAAAGCTGGAGTCTTAGCCAAATTCCATCACAAACTGGATTGTCATCTAGGGAGAGTCACCTCGCCCTCGGGGCCAGCATTGTCCTCCGCGATGAGCGGGGGCGGTGCTTGGACTCACTGATGGAGCGAATGTGGCAGATGGCCACTTTCCTTCTGCACTGGGCCTGCAGAGAGCATCAGGGCCAATGCAGCACTCCTTCTCAGAGCCTACCTGTGTCTTGAAATACTTCAGTGACAGTGGTCTGGACACCCTAAGAACTGTGGCAGGGGTGTGGATGTCTCTTTGCCATCTATGTCCAGATGATCTGGGGGAGCCTTCCACCTCTAACACCCTGAAGCTCTAAGACTTCTGTTAGAGGGGGGCTCAACTCCTAGGTGTACAGAGACGTCCCAAAGAAAACTCTGAGTATGCCTTCATTAAAGAGTGACATGGTGTTGGGGCAGGATGGTGGGAGGTTCCTGCTGCTTCCTTGGGCAGGGGTCAGTTGGCTGGTCTATCTGAGGCTGCTGATGGCCTTACCCAGGGCTCTAAAGTGATTGTCATCAATCCCTTTTTGGAGGCCTTGGGGTTGCTTGGTCTCAGTGTGGTTTTCTCATGAGCCCTGCCTTCTTTTCCAAAGACCTCCTCTCCAGGATTAAACTCATGCCCAGTCTGTTGTGGGTGCTCAAGTAGGACGAAGCTAGGAACAAACCTAAGGGTCAGACAAGTCAGATTCTGAGACGTGCTATAGGTAGCCGGTTCTGGCATCCTGCGCAGTCCACTGGTGTCCACTTGGGAAGCCTCCAATCCTGTAAGACAAATTTCCTCAGAACGGTGATTCTCAAACAGAGCCACAAGAACTGTGGTGTTCCAAATCGATTCCACAGGAAAATGGAATAAGGGTGGTCTTTTCTCCAAAATATAGGGGAAATTTGAGTTAATGGAATTTTCTGAGTTGTACATTTTTTTTCCTTCCTTATCACTTCTTCTTAAGACGATGTGCTTCTCCTACTTGCCTGTTCAGAAGCGAACAGATAGAAGCCTCTGTGTGTAAGCACAATCACCCTCTTGTTAGAAATCTACTTTCAGTTGCCAAAATAACACAACGCCGTCAAACCGAACGGCAAACAATGAGCCTTCCTCTATGGAAGAGGTCATATTTGGGGTCTCCTTGGAGGTTCTCCCTCCTTTTTCTTTGGAAGTGTAGGTTATTTTGTTCATTTTCTGAATTAATTCTAAAACATGCACATGATACAAAACTTCAAAGAAGCAGAAGAGCAAAGAGTAAAAAGTAAAATCTCCCTCAAACTGTTTCCCAGCTCTCCGGCTCTTTACTCCAGAAGCAACCACAATTTCCAGGTAGATCCCCTTTAAACAGAAAAAAGAATATCAAGCCATCTCCTCTATAGGTTGTTAGGACTCTCATTTCCCCGGATAGCATTGCTCACAAGCTCTTCTAGATGTATGAATTATACACGTATGTGTGTGTGTGTGTGTGTGTGTGTGTGTGTGTGTGTGTGTGTATAAACATATATATATATATATATATATAAACGTGGTCACCCCTACGTGACCCTCTAGAGAGGACCCTTTGTCACGATGCTCCCCTATTGTACCTTCATGCCCAGGGCTCTACTGGGGAGCCCGTCCCAGAGTTGGAAAAATAATCATGTGACCTGGGCTGTCCACAGTAATGAGGCCAACACGCTGTACCATATCCTGATGGAAGAGCTGATCCGACAGAAGGAAGCAACCATGCCAGGAAACCTGTCAGAGGAGGAAAAGATGTTTCTCTTATGTTTTCCCTTGCAGAAGTATAAGCTGGAAAAGAGTATCAGAGAACTTCACGCTATTGCACACCAAGTTGATGCAACCCATAAGATGCTCACCAAGACCAGCCTGGTGGCCAGCTCCTCAGGCAACATCTCTGGACTCATGAGCCTCTTGGGTTTGGCCCTGGCCCCCGTGACAGTAGGGGGCAGTCTGATGCTTTCAGCGGCTGGGCTGGGCCTGGGGGCTCAGGGGCTGCCACCAACATGTTGATGAGTATCTCTTAGAAAGCAGGAGCAACTCGGCAGCCAGAGACAGAGCCAGCAGACTGGTGCCTATGGAAACAACCGTGGTGTATGAAGCTTTTGAAGAATAAGGTTGCCTGCAATCAGTGCTGCTTTGTCGTGTGTCGAGAGAGGTGTCAGAGTCATCAAGAACGTCAAGGATTTTCAGGCTTGCCAGATGGCCACAGCCAACTCTGGCTTCATGGCTAAGGTCAATAATTTCATGGCCACAAACCATGTCCCCTTCTGGAGGGGAGAACAGCTACAGACAGCTGTTGAAGGCTCTGCTCTGTCCGTGACCAAAGGTGTCCGGCTACTGGGCGCCGCTGGGGCTGGCTTCCTACTTGTGCAAGACGTGAAAAGCCTGCTGCAGAGCTGGAAGCACCTGGAGGAGGGGGCAAGGGCAGAGACCACCGAGGAACTGAGGACGGTCGCCCTGCAGCTGGAGCAGGAGCTGAGCCAGCTCACCCAGCGCTACAAGCTGACCCTCCGGGGCAGGGCTGGCAGGAGAGCCCGTCCCCGAATCAGGAGGTAGGAAAGGGTACAAGGGGTGCATAAGGCAGATGTGGGCCCGGTCTTCCTGAAGCACCCCACGAGGGGAATGTTAAAGGGGTGGATGCATAAATAGATACAGGATCATAACTGTCCTTTCTGCAGAGAGGATGTTCCCCACACCCCTCCGCCAAATGAGGTCCCTCCTCTTCTTTCCAGAATCCCATCTTTTTCTCTCAAAGCGCTGTCCACACACTTCTGAAATTACAAATTTTGCGTAGGTACCCACCGTCTGTCTTCCTGCACGGTGTACCCCCTGGGAGGGCAGGGGTGTGCCCCCAGCATCCAGCAGTGCCCGGCTCACCTCAGGTGGGCCACTGACGTGTCTTGAATGACATGAGGGCGGCATTCCAGGATACAGGTGACATTTCAAATGAGTTGGGGAAGGATTTTTATTTGAAAAATATATTTCTAGACTTTTTTTTAAGAGTTTATTTATTTATTTGACAGAGTGAGCGAGCACAAGCAGGGGGAGCGGCAGAGGGAGAGGGGGAAGCAGGCTTCCCGCTGAGCAGGGAGCCCAATGCGGGGCTCGATCCCAGGACCCCGGGATCATGACCTGAGCCGAAGGCAGGCGCCCAACCAACTGAGCCACTCAGGCGCCACTAGACTCTCTTATTTAGGGACATTAAATATCTAGCTATAAAATCTGAAAACCACTACCGGGAAAATAAAGGAGAATTTCAGAACACCTCTTTAATTTTACAGGGAGTATAGAATGGGACTGGGTAGCATGGCCACTCCCTGGGGTCCCAGAGAGGGACACACTAGACTTTGCTGAGGGTGTGAAGGCTCATAATCATAAATTCATTCATTCATTCATTCATTCATTCATTCATTCATTTGTTCGTTCGTTCAACAGATTTTAATTAACTGAAGCCCGTGACAGGGGCCCAGGACTTAAGGGAGTGTTTCCAAACTTGTCTGCAAGTTGGAATCACCTGGGAAAATTCCACAACTACTGATGAGTGGGTGGGTTCCACGTGTCCCCAGGGACTGGGATTTCCTTGATCGGGGGTATGACCTGGACTTTGGGAGTTTTAAAGGCTCTCCAATAATTCCATTGTTCAGCCGAGGTTGAGAACCACTGCTTTAAGGCATGAGGTGTTCTGACTCTACTGTATCAATATCAACATACTTTTTACTCTTTGGGTACTTTTCCTCGCTTCTTAATAAGCGGGGGCAGATTTGGGGGTAAACTATGAAACACTAGGATTCATAGCCCAAAGGTCTTGCCCTCCTCCCCCCGCCCCTGCCTGTCATGGAGTACAGGCTTAGGCCAGGTCATCCTGAGAAGGGACACAGTCTGTGCTCTCATGGCCCTGGGTACCCAGCAAGGGGACAGACCCCAGATAAGCCACTAACAAGGAAGAGAAGTCAACGGTAGGACACAAAGATAGCAGGGTGCTAGGGGAGACCCTGCCAGGTGCACTTACTCCTGGGGGGAGAGAGGCCGGGGCCTTCCTGGGCTGTGTCTCTGCCAGGCACCTTGCCGAGCCCCGTGCGCACACTGGCTCTGTGCGTTTGCAGCCGGAGGGGCCGTTCATTAAGTTGGTTGATGCACAAATACTCATTGAGCACCCCTGTGCCCGACAGCGCACCAGACCCGGCTTGCGCACGAGACACACGAGGACCGATGGTAGGAAGTGAGAGCGCTACGTCTGCCAGCCCTGGCATGTCTAGACGTCCAGGTGAACCTTCTAGAAGATCCCGATTATGCCACAGAAGTGAGTAAACTACTCCTTTTCCCTTTCTGCCTGACCTGGTCCAGCTGCCTCCAGGGAACTTTGGCTTAGCAGAGGCAAAATACAAGTCTTCAACTAGGAAAACTCAGGGTGGGGATATTTCTGCTTGCAACAATCTAATGATGATGGAAGGAAGGCCTGCAGTGGCCCGTGGTAATTCCTGGGGACTCCAGAAATGCGGGGGTTGGAAGGGAACTCTGTGAAGAGACAGGATTGTCTGTGCGTACACATGGAGTTGGAGGCCAAGGAGACCTAAATATTCGTGCTAATTTAAGCTGAGGTTGGGCCACATTTAGAACACCTCTTTTCCAAATTGTATACAACTATACAGTACATTTAGACTCAAAACTTTTTTGGGGTGCCTGGGTGGCTCAGTCGGTTAAGCGACTGCCTTCAGCTCAGGTCACCATCCCAGGGTCCTGGGATCGAGCCCCGCATCGGGCTCCCCGCTCGGCGGGAAGCCTGCTTCTCCCTCCCCCACTCCCCCTGCTGGTGTTCCTGCTCTCGCTCTTTCTCTCTCTGTCAAATAAATAAAATCTTTAAAAAAAATAGAATTAAAACTTTTTTTTAAAAAAAGATTTATTTTAGAGAGAGTGCATGCACACAAGCAGGGGAGGGGGCAGAGGGGAAGGGAGAGGGAAAGAATCTCAAGCAGACTCTGCACTGAGCACAGAGCCCGCCATGGGTCTGAATCTCACGACCCTGAGATCATGACCTGGGCTGAAACCAAGAGTCGGAACGCCTAACTGAGCCACCCAGGTGCCCCTAGAATTAAAACTTTTAAAAAACCCCTTTATTTTAAAATTAACTGTGCTTGGGGTGCCTGGCTGGCTCAGTCAGTGCAGCATGCAACTCTTGGTCTCGGGGTTGTAAGTTGGAGCCCCACTTTGAGTGTAGAGATGACTGAAAATGAAATCCTAAAAATAAAATACAATACAATAAAATAAAACTGTGCTCTGCAACTCCCCCACACCCTTCCCACCCTGCCCCCACTCCTTCTCTCATTAGCCAGGACTCGGGGTGTCTTTGGCCTGCCATCTATTGCTCACACCCAGATTCGACCTTCATCCCCAGTGCCCTGCAAGGGCAAGTTAGAGATTTGTGAAAGGCTGTTACTGAAAATTATCCTTTCATGCAGCAGAATTGATCGTTGTGAAAAACTAGACACCATTAACATGGCCCAGTGCTGGGAGACTGGTCCAAGACAACTATTCATCCACTTGAGAGAACATTAGGTACCTATCCCAATGGTGCTCACCAGAGCCAGTCACTGGATTAGCACGGAAAACGTCTCTACCAAGTTAGGTGAGAAAAGCAGGGTGAGAACTGTATGCACACTTTCTCACCTCGGATCTAAGCCGGGGGAGACTCAGCAAGGTCCACGACAGCCGCCTCTATCTGGAGGCGATGTGCTTATGTTTTCCTTCTTTCCACCTGTCTAGAATTGTCGTTTTCTAGGATGGGGACTACTTGTTTTATGAAATGGAAAGTAGATAATAAGTATTGATATCAAAGTAACAGATTTTTTTTTTTTTTTTAAAGGAGACCAACCCATAGTCTGCTGGTCTTAGTTTAGTTTCTTAAATCACTTGAATGAACACAGCCTCCTCCTCCCCACTGAATGAAGCCATTGTGGGAGGAGAAGGAATGTGTTTTCTGGGAAGGCTGTTCTCATGATGTTAGCAATGGCTGAAAACCCAGGAAGTCTAAGTCTTTTGGGTTTTTGGACCCAATTCCAATGTGTGTGTGTGTGTGTATGTGTGTGTAACCACCATGGTAAGGTAGCAAACGCTGGACTGTTCTACCCTAAGAAAACTCTAGGCTAACCTGACTGATTTGTAAACTTGTTTTGCAGAAGTTGACCAACCACCAGTAAGCCTGGGAGCAAGCCAGGAAGAATTCTTGCAACTGTGCAGAAGGGACCAGGAGGAAACGAAAGTAATCTCTGTGAGGACACACCCCGAGAGGTCCCCCCATTCATCATACTTACATTTTTGAACACGTGTCCACGAAGAGATGCGCTTGCTCAGAAAGGAAGGCACCTGCCTTTCCCTCTATCCAATTAGCCTATTTCATTCAACTTATATGCTGACCCCTTGTCCTTAAACATGCCCAACCCCCAGCCCTTTGGGTGGCAGAGATGAGGTTTGTTTGGCTGCCTCTCGAATAAACTCTTCCCTTGATGCATAATCCATGTCTCAGTGACTGGCTCTGCTGTGCACCGGATAGAGCTTGGGTTTGTTTACATGTGTGTGTGCACCGGGGGAGGCTTCCGTACCCCCACAAGCAATTCTGTGACACCAGCAGCAGTCCAAGAATTCAGTTAGATTCTGACACTATCTACTCGGGAGAGAGCATCACATTCCGCAGGTGAAGGTTTGGTCCCACCAGACCACCCTCCACTTAGAGGACAGTCACGACCCCAGCTTGTTTCCTGTGTGTCCAACTGCCTGGCTGTCCATCAGAGGTTCCCACAACCCCCTCCTTGGATTTGATGAATTTGCTACGGCAGCTCACAGAACTCAAGGAAACCCATTTACTCACAAGATTACCGATTTATTACACAGGAAATTAAAGAATATGAATTGACAGCCAGATGAAGAGATGTATAGGGCAAGGACATGAACAAAGGAGCTTCTGTTCTTGCTGAAGTCTGGGGCCCAGCACGGTAGACTGTGGAAGTGTTCTGGCTCCCTGACCTGGAAGCTCTCCGAAACTCCTCCCTTTTGGGGTTTTATGGAGGCTTCATTACAGAGGCACAATTGATGAACTCCTTGGCCATTGGTTGATTCAACCTTCAGCCTCTCTCCCCTCCCAGGAAATCAGGGGGTGAGACTGAAAGTTCCAACCCTCTGTTCATGGTTGGTTCCCCTGGAAACCAGCCTGCATCCTTAGGTGTTTCCCAAAGTCACCTCATAAACGTAACCCCAGCTGTGGTGGACTCACCACCACGTGCTGTGAATAACAAGACACTCATTTCACCTCAGAGGCTCTGAAGTGTTTTCAGGAACTGAGGACAAGAGACCAAATATTATAACACAAGGTGTACCCATTGCTCTTATCACTCAGGAAATTCCAAGGGTTTTGGGAGCTGTGAGCCAGGAACTGTGGATGAAGACCAAATATATATGAAAACTATATTTTGGTCACCCGAATGAATGACCAAATAGATATATTTCTTATAAATCACAGTATTTGCTCCTATGTAGCCTCCAACCTGTTCATCCATCCCTCTCACCTATCCATCTGTCCATCACCCATCCATCCATCTCCCCATCCATCTATCCATCCATGCACCCTGGATCTACCCATCTACCCACCCACGCCCCCATCCATCCATTCATCTATCTCACCTGTCCATCTGTCCATTTGTCCATCCGTCCATCCATCCACCCATCCACCACGTACCCATCCATCCATCCAGACACTTACTGAATACCTACCACGTGAAAGGCATTTTTCTAGGTAGTTGGGATAGAGCAGTAAACAAAACACATCTCTACCGTCATGGAATCTATTGTCTCGTGGTGGTGGTGGCAAACAAGAAACACAATAAAGAAGTAAATTATACAGTATAATATAAAGTAGTGGATGTGAGGGAGAAAAATAAATCTGGGAAGGAGGATACGGAGAGCAGGGTGGGGCAAGAAAGCAGTTTTAAATAAGACCATCAGCGAAAACCTTTGAGGAGTTTTTATCTAAGTAAAGACATGAAGGTGGTGAGGGAGCCAGCCAAGAAGCTATCTGGGAGAAGAGCATTCCAGACAGAGGGACAGCAAAGGTGACACAGGTGGCAGGTTTGGGGAGCTGCAAGGGGGCTGTGTGCCAGAAGCGGAGTAATGGCTTGGGGAACACAAAGGGAGGGTAGGAGATGAGGTCAGAAAGGCAACTGGAAGCCACAAGGTACAGTGTCTTATAGGCTATGGTAAGATTTTGGCTTTTACTGAGTGAGATGGGAAAACATCGGAAGGTTTCAAGCGGCGGAGGGGGGGGTGACATAATCTATCTTAGATTTTAACAGCATCACCCTGGCTGTTGTGTGGGGAAGAGACCATAGGGGCAAGGCTATCACAGGGATGCCAGTTAGCAAGTTACTGAGCCAATCCTTGGGAGAGCGGATAGTGGCTTGGAGCAATGTGGTCGCTGTAGAGGTGGTGAGAAGTGTCGGATCCTGGACGTATTCTGAAGGTAGAGCCCGTAGGATTTGCTCACGGACTGGATGTGTGGTGTGAGAGAAAAAGAAGAGCCAGGATGAGAGGCCAAGGTTTTAGCCTGAACAACTGGTCATTGCCTAAAATAGGTTTTGTGGGGGCGGGAGTGTAGGGCAAGATCAAGTTGCTCAGTTTGGACATGAGAAGTTCGAGATACCCAACAGACAAGCAAGTGGAGATGGTGGGTAGATGGTGAGGTATGTAAATCTAGATTCAGGATATTGGGTCTCCAACAACAAATTGGTCAGAGATACAAATTTGTAAATAGATGATATTTAAAATCATAAGAGTGGATAAGGTTATCAAAGACTAGAGTGTAGGTACAAAAGAGTAAATGTACAAGATCAGTGCCCTGGGGGCCCCTGGCTTGACGAGGATGGGGAGAAGTAGAGGGGCCATCAAAGGAGACAGAGAAGGAGCAGCTACAAAAGTCGGAGGGAAGCCAGGAGTGGGGTGTCCAGGGAGCCAAGTGGAGAAAGCCTCAAGGACAAGGAGCCCTGATCTGATTTAGCAACATGGAAGCCATTGGTGGCCTTGACAAGAACAGTTATGGGGGAGTGGTAGAAGACCAAAGCTTGACTGGAGAGGGTTTAAGAGAAGGAAGAAGGAAACTGGAGACGAAGTATAGACAAAGCTTTTGAGTGCAACCAACAAGATACCATCTCCTTGACTACTTTGGCAAAAGTTAAAAGAAGAAAGCACCCCTGGGGCACCTGGGTGGTGCGGTCGGTTAAGCGTCTGACTCTTGGTTTTGGCTCAGGTCATGATCTCAGGGTTGTGAGGTCTGTGCTCAGCATGGAGTCTGCTTAGGATTCTCTCTCCCTCTCCCTCTCCCTCTCCCTCTGCCCCTCCTCCCCTCTAAAAAGAAATAAATAAATACAACTTAAAAAACAAAAAGAAATATTAACATGGTTCTGTGAAGGTGGGGATGACCCAATAATGAAGAGACGGTGGTGCCAATGCCCAGTGTCTGTCCCTTGCTCTTTCAGCTCCTGGTGCCCATGTTGGACTGCAAGCTGGACTGGAACCCTATTTCTAGACTCTTCATATTGGCTTGGACCTCTGGGTCAACTCCATCCTGTTTCCCCCACACCTCTTGCAACATGGTTGTTCGAAATACAGGGCAACTCAGCAATACGACTGGATATATGACATTCTATAGGTAAGTTCTCATTTTTCACACATATATAAAGAGAGCACAGTCCTGGGGAATCTTTGGTGCTCTTTCCATCAGCAATGAGGCCAATTCCAACCTTCTCAACCTGAGGAATCCTTGTGCACATCCAGAAACTCCTTGAATCCTGTCCCTCTCCCCCTCAAGAAACAAAAGAGGAGGGCGCCTGGGTGGCTCAGTGGGTTAAGCGTCTGCCTTCGGCTCAGGTCATGATCCCGGGGTCCTGGGATCGAGTCCCGCATCAGGCTCCCTGCTCCTTGGGAGCCTGCTTCTCCCTCTGCCTCTCTCTCTCTCTCTGTCTCTCTCTGTCCTTCATGAATAAATAAAAATAAAATCTTAAAAAAAAAGAGGAAAGAAATACTGATGGTTCACTCTGCAGTAGGAACTCTGCTAAATGCTTTACCAAAGTTATTAAGTCATAGCCCATAGTTACTGACTACTTAGCACTTTCTAGACACTGTGCTAAGTACTCTATAAATATTGTCCTATTTCATCCTTATGACCAACTACTACAGTGGTACATCTATCATCTTCCAATGTATAGCTGAGGGATCTAATGCAGAGACATTAAATTTTTCGAGGTCGACCAGTTGGCAGGTGGCAGCTCAGGGCTGAGCTCAGAAGCCTCTGGACTCTTGACTCCTCGCTCATAACCACTACCCTACGCTGCTTTGGTTAGGCGTCCCAGTTAGGAAATGGGTGAATTTCTCAAGGTCACACCATTAAGGAGCAGTAGGGCTGGAGTTTGTACATGTATGTGTTTGTAGGCCAAAGGTAGACGTTTTAAATTTGTCTATGTGAGCCAATTCTGACATGGCTCACTTTTAAACATTATGGGGAGATTTAGTATTTTTTACCCTTGCACACACATACCAAAATTAGCATCTACATTCAGCCTGTGCTTGGTGGGAGATTTTTCACAAGCACTGATCTAAACTCTTCCAGAGATTTCTGGAGTCTTGTGATCTGTCCAAGGCAAGAGTCAGCAAATTACAGCCCACGGGCCCAATCTGGCCCACCACCTGTTTTTGTAAATGAAGTTTTACTGGAACACAGCCACGCCCATTTGTTTGTGCACAGCCTCTGGTGGCTTTCCTGCTATAATGGCCGGACGTGAGAAGCTGTGACAGACCAGGTGGTCTGCAAAGCCTAAAATACAGATTATCTGGCACTTTAGAGAAAGTTTGCTGAGCCCTGGTCTAAATGTTTCAAGAGAAGCAACTTTTGAGTATCTGGAATTCTGGCTTTTGAAAGGGGACATCACCACCCGTGAACCGGGAAGTCAATTTCAGAACCCGGAAGGAACCAAGGGTGTGATGGCGAAGCCCCAGTGATCCTGAGAGCACTTTTCACACCTGTCCCCCAGTCGGCTGCAAGTTCGAGGGCCAGCCTGGAGGGCGGCTTTACTCTTGGCCTACAGGGAGGCCTGGGGACAGCTGCGCCTGGAGCTGGGCAGCCTCCCCTCCTGCCTGCCCCAGCTCACCACCCTACGTGTTCGTCGGCCTCCTTCTCCGGTAGACCCCACGCAGCCCAGGGCCAAGGATGGTGGGGGTAAAGGCCACGCCAGAGGGCCAAAGGCAAGAGGAAGGGCCGGCCAGGAGCAAAGCAGTGAGCAGAGTGAGTGCCTGGTGCAGAGGGAACCGTCAAGGAGCGTTTCCTCCTCCCTTTCTGCGGGGACAGGGCGGGTGCGCGTGGAGGAAGAGACAGGGATGATCTTCAGCTCTCTTGCAGCTTGGGTTCCTCATTATTGATTCGAAGCCTGGCAAGATGATGGTCTGAGGCCAGAATGGTAGGGCGCCCTCGAGGCCTGGCTGCGGAGTTTAGGATTTTGCTCACCGAAAACAGAAGGATTCCGTGGAGATGGAGCAGGAGAGAATCTGAGGACCCATGTGTTCGGGAAGAGCGATCAGCCGAGGTGCATGGAGCCACGGCCCCTCGCATACAGCCGCTCACTGACTGAGACGGACTGGCCGCCTCCTTCCCTGTGTTTCCAGAAAAATTCATAGACGTTATTTTTTTTGGAGGAGTCTGGAGCAAAGCTGAGTGAAAGTACAGGGTTCCCACCTGCCTGCTCTGCCAACCCACACAAGCGCGCCGTGTTTGTGCCCATGGGCCAGGCAGCACTGAGACGTCAATGGCGGCCTTTCCATGTGAGCTCCCTGGGGAGACCTCTGGAAGTCTCCCGCCTTTGAGGGGCTGGCAGGAGGACCCCACATCACCTAGTGCACAGGATCCAGCCAGGGCGCAGGCCAGCATCACCTTCCGCCTCACAGAATCCAGAGGCCCAGGCCTCTCCTGGGGCCGGCTGGGCCAGAAGCCTACGGCTGTAAATGGGGGTTCTGGTTTGCGGGTCTGGTTGGGAACCCCCAGGGCCTGGCCTAGAACCGGATCAGGGAGTTTCCAAAACTGACGTCATTCTCCTGACAAGCCCCCGGGTGGTGCCGGGTTTTGATAGCACTTGGTCAAAATGTTGGCACGATTGTCCTCCTGAGGCTTCTTTATGGGGCTCCGTGGGTGCAAAGGCCTATTACTGACCGAGGAGGAGAAGGAACTTTGCTCCAGGGGCAAGATGGAACACTTGGGTGGGCGTGAATGACCAGACTGTCCTCCGCCCTGGGACCGAGCATTTGCCAAGGCCAGGTTTTCACCTGGAGAGAAGTTCTGCTGTCAACACGTGGAATCAGTGCTTCAGCCTCTGGAGGGACGCCTCGGGCTACCCAGTCTATTGGAACATTCTATATCTACACGGGGGTGCTGTGGGACGACAGGCGGAGACTTGACCAAGAGCCCACAGCTGGCTACGGCCAAGAGAAACAGGAGACTGGGTGGTTCTCCTTGCACTTGAGTCTGCTTTTCAAACCAAAAACCATGACCTTGGAGGCTGAGGGTACAATGAAGAAACAGGAGCCTGGGGGCTGGGAGCCAGCTTTCTGACCCTCGTCTTCAAGTCACCTTGTGTTTTACATAAAATCTTTGGGGAGTCCGTGTGTGATCCCCAGAAGCAGACCCTGTGCCTGTGCCTGTCGCATTCTTGGCTGTGTTCCAGACCCTGCCTTTTTGTGGCGCCCTCTATACAGTTCATAGGACGGGAGCAGGTGCCCAGCGAGGCGGGGGATTAATCTGCTGCCCTGCCCCCCGGAAGCTTGGTCTGGTGGGAGAAAAGACACGTGCACAGTTCCCTCACAGAAAATTCGGCTTCTCCAGGTCTCGCTTCCAAATGGCGCCAGTACATGGCTGCAGGGCACCCACGTCTGCGGGATTAAGGGATGCCACACACCTGGGCTGAGCTTGGAGCAAAGAAAAGCTTCACAGTTAAAGTCTGTCGAGCGGAAAGAATGATGGGAGTGGGGGGAGGGGGTCAAACCAACAACATAAAACTTGTAAAGAGCACGCTACGTGCTAATGGCGAGCTGTCTCGGGGATGCTGTCGGTCCGGTCCCCGGTGAGCGCGTACTCAGCCAGACGCAGAGCTCAGAAGGCAGGCGCCCCGCCCGAGGAGCCCAGGGTTGGGTGGGTTCCCGGGAGCCAAGAGGGAAGGTCAAGAGGTGACGTTTGAGCTGAGCTTTGAAAGTCGAGGACAAGTTCATTTGCAGGGGGGAGAGGGGCCAAGGCAATGAGAGAGGGAGGCCTTGAGTGCCGTGTTAAGGAATTTGGAGTTCAGATTCTGGAACATGGTAATTTCTCAAGGATTTTGAGTCAAGGGATGATAGGGTCACATTTATTTCAGAAGGAGAATCCAGGCCAAAGTGTGGAGGACTAGCTGGCTAGAAGAGGAAGGTGCTGGAGGCAGGGGTCAGGCCACCGTGCGTTCACGATGCGTGCCAGGGCCCTGGCCTACAGCGGTCCGTGAGGCTGCCTGCCCCCTTCTCTCCCAGAGCTTACCTTCTAACAACCGGAATCCAGTGGAAGGAATGAGAAGCAAGAAACGAGCTGACCTGAGATAATCTCAGGGTGGTTGAGTGCTAGGAAGGTGGTCAAATAGGGTGCTGGGGCAGAGGGGCTCCCTTATGCTGGGTGGCGAGAGGTCTCACAGAGAGGCAGGGTTTCATCGGAGGCTGCAGGGAGGAGAGCTGGGGCCAGGGTTTCAGAGCAGAGGGCGCAGCTCGGCCGAGGGTCTAAGGTGGGAATGAGCTGGGCTGGGGGGGGGGGCAGGAGGCCGGGGGGCAGGAGGCTGGCCAGGCTGGGGGGCAGGAGGCCAGGGGGCAGGAGGCCGGTGGGCAGGAGGCCGGCCAGGGTGACTCCACGGGCGAAGGTGGGAGCGCGCAGGAGGCAGAGGTCAGTGCTGGACCTTAGGCGCTGGTGGGGATGCCAGGCGCCCAGGGGGTTTGCGGCGGGTCCCAGGATGAGGAGCTGGTGCTGCCAGAGGCAGGTGCGCAGGGAGAATGGGCAATGGGGCAGTGAAAGCAGACGATGAATGGGCTGTGCCCAAGACGGAGGTGGGGGGCCACCCCTCCCTTTGGCGAGATTCCTCACTCATTTCTCTTTTGGGTTTTCACGCGATGTGTTCAACTTCCCGCCCGAGGGAACAGAGGCTTTGGGAGGACAGGGCGATCTCAAGCCTGGTGAATGTGAGGGGCTGGGGGACTGCGGCGGGGCTGAGTCCAGACTTCAGGGCGGGAGAGTCAGGGTGCGGGGCCGAGTACCCCGCCGGGAGCGGAAACTGACAGCGAGTTTTCGGGAATGGAGGAGCCTGGGCCCCGGAGATTTGCGGGCTAGGTGGATGGTGGGGGAAGAGGACCCTACAGAAGGCGCACGGACAGCCATGGGCGGGATGCAGCGGGCTCTGGGACTTCTGACCAGAGAAGCGCCAGAAACACTAGAGCCCAGAGGTCAAAGGGCGCGGACTCAGAGCTGGACTGGCTGCCGGTGGATCCTGGGTCCGCCACTTCCTACTCGGGGGACTTAGGGCCAAAGTGATGACAGTCCCCTGCGATGCAGCTTCCTCAGCTTAAATGGGGAGTAACCATAGATCCGGCGTGGGGTTTGAAGCTAGGGTGGCCTGATTCGGGTTTCCTGCGTCCTGGCAGAAACACCAGACTGGGTCAGAGACGAAGGGCTTTCGTGCTGGGGACAGAGGGGGCAGCATGAGCATCAGTGTCCCCGAGTCCCATGGGCGTGGAGGGAGAGAGAGGTGACAGGAGCCTGGATGGAGGCTGTAGGTCTGCGCTGCCGCTGACGGATGCCGAGGGTCCCCCTCTTTCCTAGCTTGCTCTTCGCCCTGGAGGCCCCCTCATTCCTCACGGTTACTCGCTGCAAACGCGCCCCGATTGATGGGCTGGGAGAGCAGTCAGGACGCTGCTCCTGTGACATGCTCAGCAAGAAGGGGGGGCACGGGAGGACCCCTGGGAGGAGCGCTGCCAGGAAGACAGAAAATAACGTGGACGGCTCTCGATCGTGCTCTGCAAGTGTGGCTGTGACCCCGGGCTGACAACATACAGGAAGGCAGGGTGGAAACGGAGTCTCGCTTCATGCAAAATATTGAGAAAAGGAACTTAACAGGCATCTGCAGAGCGCTCACACGTGCGGGGCACTGGCCGCAGCACGGGGAACTCAGCCGTTTGGAGACCCAGGTGCCCAGGCCGGGCCGGGGTGCGGGCGGCCGTCCGTCCGGAAGTGCGCCCCGCACCGTGTTAGAGGCTGGGTGCGGCCTGGCCAAAGATGGAAACCGCGAGAGCAGCTCAGCACAGGAGGCGGACATGCTGGCTGGCCCGGGGGCCAGCAGAGGAGACCTCGCTCCCCTTGGCCTTGCCAATGGAAGGGTCGAGAACACCTGGCAGTGCTGAATGTGACCCAGTCAGGTAAGGGCCCGGGAGGGGCAACCATCCACCTGCTGTCACCAGAAGGGGCTGCCTCAGGGTCCTAGAGGGAGGAGCCAGCAGACTGCAGCACGGGGGAGAGCAAGTCCTTGGAGTCAGTGGGCAGAAACCTATTCCAGAAGTTTGTCGTGTAGGACAGGACCTGGGATCTTGTGGAATTATTTTTTTTTAAATGTTAAAGGTGTGTAAGCACGTTTAAATGCCGGAGGGACTAACTCGTAGCAAGCGAAAGGTTGACCTTGCAGAAAGGCACAACAAAGCAAGGTCCTCGAAGGATGGGGTGCGAGCACAGGGTGAAGACTATCTCTTGAGTAGAACAGGAGAGAGGGGGAAAGAAAAGGCATGAACTCAGGTATGTCTAGAACCAGTAGCAAAGCATTCTTCCAGGGAGCCCCTGGGCAGTGATGGCCTCCAGCTCCATGAAATGGAAAGCTAGGTGACCTGAGAGCCAAGCGAAGGGCACTGGAGACTTCTGGAACTTGGGGCGGGGGGGGAGGGTGGTTACTGGCAGGGACACCAGTGCAGGGGGTAGGTTAGAAGGCCTGCACAGAAGGGCCAGCAGGACCCCACAGTTAGGAGCACAAAGCCTGGGCGGCCAGGAGCTGGGGGAAACAGTGACCGGGCAGCAAGGCAGGAAGGTCAAACGGCTGGACGGGGAGGGCGGCGGCTCGGAGTCCAGGAGAGCATGGAGGCTGGAAGGAGGTCAGCAGCAGAGGCACAAAAACCAGCTTCTGCCAAGCCTGGAGGAATCCGGGGAGAGGCTCTCCCACGGCGCCAGCCTTTGGCCTCATTTACCCCACGGCTCAGCGCGACCTTGCGTGCCCTCCACTTAGCAAGTGTTGCGCTTTGCCTCCTCCTTCCTCCATCTTTAGAAGTCAAATCCAAGGTGTAGGTTTTGAGCCTCAGGAGGAGGCAGCAGGGATCCCCCATCAAGACACACAGGCCAAAGAACGGTGTTTCTCTCGTTTATTTAAAAACAGTGCTTCATTACCGTTTGCAAAGGCAGAGGCGGCACTCCTCCTTCGCTTGGAGTTTATAAAAGCCAGCAACATGATCAATAATTTATACACATGGATAGTAATACAAAAAAATAAGGAATAAAAGCTAAAGATCTAACTACTCCGACCTTCACAATTCCAGCTACTTGATAATAATAGGAGTAACCCAATGAATACTGTATGGTCTGAAAGCTACTATACAATAGGATTCTTAACAAGAAGGGGAGGGAGTTAGAGGCTGTCACAAAGCCCGGGGGTGCTTCTCCGGAGTTCGCAGGGAAACAGGACCCTGGGCAAGCAGCTCGGGTGTCCTAGGAAGTGACTCTGGGGTGGGGGGTGGGGAGAGAAGGCGAGGTGGTCAATTATACAAGCATCCCATGTGATGCCCCCATGCCCCAAAGGTACCTGTTTTGCCATGGCAATGGGAGGGGGCTGGAGAAGCTGCATGTCGCATGTTGGGATGGTCCAGTCCCTGCCATGGGGAGTGGGGAGGAGAGGAGAGGTTCTGTGGCATTTTTAGCCTTGCAAAGATTTGGGCTGAAAAGCTCAGAGACACAGGTAGGTCAGCCTGTCAGGGACAAGTCAACTCCACCGGCCCTGTCAGCACTTTGCAGCCCTAGCTTACGTGTGTCAAGCCCCAGGTTTGCTCCAGCTATTCACAAGCAGAATTATAACACAAGAAAAACAAAACAAAACAAAACAAAAAAAAAAACAATTCATATCCCTTAGGGAAAAAAGAGGATCAATTCATCACTCTTTGATATATAATACAGCCAAAATCAGCTGCCAGAACAAGCACACACACACGAAAATACTGTGAACAGAAAAATACAAGAAAATGGCTAAGCTGGGAGTCTCAATGGGGTGTAGACGTTGCTTAAAGCACTTATCAGTCCCCAGTAAAACCAAACCAAAAGTCACTTTTTAAAAAGTCAAAACCGCACGGACCCCCTGGGAATCTGATGTTGGTAACGGGGGAGAGGGGAGCGGGGGGGGGGGGTAAAGAGAACTGACATTCCCTTTTTGCTTGCGAGTGTGACCAAGGGAGCCCCCCGCCCCCCGCGTCCGCACCGGGTCCCCCTGCTGGCAGTCTCCTTAAAGGCAAGGTCTGAGTTTTGGCTGATGAGCAGTTCTCTCGGTTACCAATCCCTGCCAACCAGCACCACCATGGCTGAATTGATCTCCCGTTTTCCTGAGTAAACTGTAACTGGCTACAGTTGCGGTAACGTGGGTTAAGAACCGCTACAACAGCCGACTTGGGTCACTTGAGGAATCCCCTCTGCCCTCAGCTCCTCGTTCCTAGCGCGTCTACTTTGGGCACTGCAGAACTTGCCATAGGCTGGTCTGTAAGCCTTGTTTTAAAGCCAGGTGCCAGGGACTCCACTGCGCTTACTAGACCAGGGGGAGTGCACTGGCTTAGGACTGCTGGAGCCTACTTGGAAAGGGCCCCGCTTCATGCTCGAGCTCTTGGATGGCTATTGCCTGGTTGATCAGTAAAGCAAGTGTGGAGGAAGTACACAGGGAAAGGGAGGAAAGAGGCTTCTGGACGTAACATTACCCAAAAAAGAAAAAAAATTTTAGTGTTTTATGTAACAGAACCGAGTCTCACTGGTGTTATATACTACAAATGGTCAGACATTTTCAAGAGCATGACAAAATAAAAACACACAAATTTACGTCTGATGTTCATCTTGCCCACTATTCTTTTCTCCTATCTTAAAACAGTGCAAACAGGTAACTTTATGCTTTTTAAAACACCACTATCCCTTCCCCACCCCCCAAAGTCCCTTTCTTCCTATCATGGGGAGGGGGGGGAGTCTGCAATTCTGCAAACGTTACCGTGCTAGAGGTTGCAAGCAGCGGAGGAGGCTGGACTTGGTGAGAGGGAAGGGCGTGAGCAGTTTCCCTCCCCCTCCTGGCTGGCATGCCTTCCAGAGGGGCCCTGGCTTGGCCCCATTCTCCTGTCCGAGGGAAGGGGAGTAAGGTAGCCCTTCTGGCAGATCATCAGGGCGGCTTCAATCCCGAGTTTACACCTCCCTCCCACCTGGAAGCTAAGTGATTGGTGATGGGGGTGGTGCTCACCTACTTGTCTGCTACATCGCTAGGAACGGGAACCTAAAGTAAGAGCAGTTCAGCCCCTGAGGAGTAAGACTTTTGAGGAAAAGCTGCTACCACTGGTTTTTATTGAATAATCTCCACTAGCTCCCCTTAAACGAAGAGGTGAGTCCCAGTCTCCTTCTTTTTCAAGGAAAAATAACATTGGCTCAGTCCCACCTGCGGTTGTCAGAGGATGGTGGTGATGGGAAGTTCGGGAAAACCTGAGAGCCTTAAAAAAGATGAGTCACAATAGTTGAGCCAGGGGTTTCGGGAGCTGAACCATGGAACACAAGGGATTCCAGAAAAGACCTAAGGGCAGCTCTCCTGGCTGAAAAGGGGTTAGGAGATAAAGGTTTTCACTAGCAGTCTCCTTAAAAGAGCCCAGCTTCTAGGAGTAAGACGCTAAGTACAGAAGTTCACGTCATGAGCTACAGTAAAGCTGTGGAAATCATTCACGTGCTGGGATTCAGCATCAGTGTTTTTTGGAATCACCAACCAGCATCCTCTAACGAACCCACAGATGCCAAACTCTCTTCCGACTCTGTTTCTTAGTCCAGTGGGAACCAGAGCCAGGAGCAGACAAGCACTGGTGCTTTGAGGAACCTGCCTCTGATGAAGCTGGCTGTACGGAGTCTCAGAGTTCAAAAGGGGATGGGGGGGCAGCTACAATCTCATCTAGGTGCTCACGAGAGCTCCAATTCTCGGTGCTGATGCTGAAGAGCCCGAGGCCCTTGAGTGAAAGCGGAAGTCTGCTCAGCCTTCCTTAGAAAAGGGAACTAGAGGAAGCCGGATTACAACCATCCCTGGAAATGCAGCAGGATGCACAGAGCTTGCCTATGGAGTCCTCAGCCAGAACCAGCTGAACTGAACTGCAGTAAAGGTAGCCCAAGCTCGAGCTTCTGCCTCTTTTAAAAGGGCAGTGGGAGCTGCCCTCTCTACCTTGCCCACCATCCTTGTCTCTTTCTTGGAAAAAAGAAGAGAAAATTACTAAACTCATTCCCCGATTCTCCTCCCCTGCTACAGACACAACCATTTAAAATTTGGCCTTATCTCCACTGAGCAGTGGCTTGCCATTTCTGTGAATGGCCCCTATTTGAACATGACAGGAAATTTCTCTGTTTCTTTAGTGAGTAAAAGCTCTCCCTCAAAACAAAAGCGAAAGAAAAAAAATCCTCCCTGCCCCCATTCTCTAGAACTGTGAAAGCCCCACATCCTATACCCCTTCCTCTAACTAAAATATTTATATACATACAAAAAAAATTGTCTTAACAGCAACGAAAACAAACTTTGGCTTGGGGAGGGGAACCCTTACAAATGGCCAATGGCCCCAGGCAGTTTGGCGTCCCGTATTCCATGCATTCCTCCCCAGAATTAGTAAGATTGCATCGAGGCCTCTAGCTTCATTGATGTCTCCCCTCGTTTCAGGCACAGCCTCTCCTCCCAGTCATCAGGAGAGAGAAGGTTTTACAGGGGGAGAAGATAGGTATTTTACACAATAGGCCAGTCCCTCCCGGACAGATCACTCTGCTTACAAAGAATGCTTGATGCTGTCATATGTCAGTCATTTTAATTCAGGGACATGAATCAGTTATCAGTCAAGAACACGTGTGGAGGCAGGAGTAAAAAAAAGAAAAAAAAAAACAACAACAACAAAACAAACGGAAAACAAACCCATAACAAACCAGAAGCTCCATGTCTCTGAATTACTCCCTTTAGCAGCTATCCCTTGGGTGAGAGGTCACCCTAGTACCAATGTGAATAGACCAGGGAGCCAAACAGACCGTGCTTTTCTGTTTTCTAATGCCGTCATTTTGGAAATGCTGCAGGACCCTTGCCTTTATCATTAACAGCTAATAGCTAGAAGAGAAACACCTTCTCCCCTGCCTTGTCAATATGTATAAAATCAAAGCCAGGCAGCCACAGCAGTGACTCACCGCTGTGGTCACAACACGACTCTTCCTGGCAACATGTGAGATCCTTGCCAGGACACACCCTCCTTCCACTAGGGGAGGGGAGGAGCCTCAGGGGCTCTGGGTTTTATCTCCTGTAGTGTTCATGTATGCCAAGCAGTCGGTGCTCGGCTGGGTGTCTTTGGAGGAAAATGAGAAGCCGGGCGGAGTGGCCACGAGAGCTCAAAACCATGGACAGAGAAGTGGCTCACAGAATGCTCTGGAAGATGGGAATTCCTATGGCTTTGGAGCTAGTTAGTACAAAGTGCCTTTGCCTGCCCTCACATGCCCCAATCACCACAAACTTCCAGGGACAGCCGCCCCGGGACTCGGAGCTTTATCTTTTGCCAACACTCTCCATATGTTTCATACCTTGTACTGACCTCCTGATGCAAGAGAAAGCACAGGAATATCAGAGCCCTGCCAGACATCATCTGATACCCCTTTTCTCTTCCTTACCCTCTTTACTGGCTCCCAACGCTTCGTACTTCTAAACCCTCAAGCCGGGAGATCTGGTCGCTATTTATTCTCCTGTCCCTGGGTCCTAAATTCCTGACTCTTGAGGACTTGGGAGTAGGGAGTTTATAGAAGGATAGATGAGCTAAGCTGTGGTTCAGAGAAAGGGGAAGAAGCCCAGCAGGAATGCTAGGATCTCAGGAAAGAAAAGAATGATCTTTTTCACACTCCAGAGTTCATTCTGAGATCGGTTTCCTAATGAGGTGTTTATTATCCACAGTCTGAGAGCATGTTTGGAAATATTAATATTATAATTCCAAAAACGATGCCAACGGTCTCAGGCTGTGCGGGTTAAGATGATTGTAAAAAGAATGGAGAAGACAGGAGGGAAGAGGAGAGGAAAGTGTCTTTTCAGTCCTCCTGCTTTGCAAGCACAAACTCCTGTCATCTATCAGCATGTGGATTCCAGCAAGAGCCAAGCAGAACTGCCTGCCGAAGACCAGAAACTCAGAAGACTAGAAGAATATCCTGTTGCAGACAGATCTCCTCCACTTCTGTTCGTCCCCCAGCCCTCAGCACCAGATACACTTTGGTAGCTCTGTCTGCTGATTTCTGATCACATGCATTCATCAGCTCCTAAGGTCTCCCCTTCCTCATTAACTGCCTCTTCCGTGATTGACAGAATAAGCTAAGCACGGACATACAGACATGGAAATGCATTATTTTTTTTTTTTTTACCACAGTTAAAAAAAAAAAGAAAAAGAAAGAAAAAAATGCACAATCTTTGGAACAAAAGAATTAAAGGCAGAAATGTAAAGGAAAAAAATACATATTCAAAGAACATAGTGAGGTATAAAAAAGTATTCTCTTTTTTTGTATTTTTTTTTGTTTGTTTGTTTGTTTGTTTTTCCTCTTCATCTTGCTATAGAGTTCCTCTACTAGTAAATATTGCAATAGCCAGGCCTCATGAACTGGGGGGCTGTCCCATTTGCAGGGTCTCACGTCACTTCAGTAGGGGGCAAATCGGCTGTAGCCACCTCGGTATAAACTCGCCTGCAGTAATTAAAGACATAAAAATAATTAAAAGGTTGATGAGAGAAGCATTGAAAATGAAGGAAAATGTCCTGAAAAGGGATTTGGAAAAACAGCTTCTTTAGAAGCTGTAAAGCAACTGGTAAGATGTTACGTAGTGCAGTGAAGTCAGGAAACGGACTACTGCCTCTAAGACGCTCAAACCAGAGCCCAGAACACTTACCGAGGACCTGATATTCTCCTTTCCCTGCTTCATTTCATTATTTACATCAATCAGCACAGAAGGGAAACTCAAACTCAATACAGTTTAAAACCAGATCTGTAAATAATCTGACGTTTAAAAGCACGAGTTTTTGTTTACCTTGATCACATCATCACAATTGTGACCTGAAGCAGCTAGCTGATTTTACCTTCGTACACGTCACCTGTCCGTGGAGAACAGGCTCCTCTCACCACTAGCTGTCACGTACCATGTCTGAGATGGTGCTGGATTTAAACCGGAGTCAACCTTTCAACTCCTCATGTCTAGCTCCTGTATAATCTAGAATATATGCCAACTAGGCTGCTTGTGGACACACCTGAATTTATTTCTATCTCTCTCTCTGGAGTTTTAACCGGGCTTTGTTCTTTCTTTGCTTCTTCAGGATTGGACTTGTACCTTTTTGGCACATAAAATCTCAGGAATTTCCATCACTGTCTTTATCTTGTCTGTCTCTACCTCAATTCCACACCTACATTCCCTTAGGACCCTGCTACTTCCTCCCACAAATCTTCATAGCAGTAGAAACTGAGTGTGAGAAATGACGGGCTCTCTCATATTCCTCTAAGCCAAATTTCATTTATCACTCTGCCTCCCCGTCCAACAGCTCTGTCCACATGCCTAGGCTGCTGCCCGGCTGAGAACATTAGGGATGTTGCTGTGAACAGCCCATCTCTGCTGCAGCCCGGAGGCATCCAGGCCAACAAAGAAATACTGCCGTGAGGATTCCAGTTCGGTTGGAGGGGGCTAGGGGTGGGGAGTTCTTCTATATGAGCTCAATGGACCTTTCCTACACTTCCAGGAAAATACCCTATTTTGCCACAAATGTTACTGTAAGGCATTCACTTGGTGATTTCCAGCACCACCTGCCAGAAGGCTCGGGCATGGCAGGGACAGCCTTTGGTATCTGCATCTGAAACTAATGTCCATTTTTTGAAAAGCTTACTGTGAAAGCTGGAAAGTCTCATGCCCCTACATCTTCGCTAACACCTATCGATTAAACCAAGCCACAGGCATGCATCCAACAGCTGAGCCAATATAAAACGTCAACCTGTTCCCTTTCTTTCTCTCCCACATGATGCCGTTACTCAGGGTAGACTGTCACAGCTCATTCCTCCCTGCCCTTAACCAGGTCAAGTGGCTCACACTACGACACACAGATAAAGAAGCTGATATGAACTTTCCAGACAGTCTTCTGTGGCTTCAGGACTTTGGCAATGGAAGAGGGGCTGAATTTGTTACCTCTCTAGATCTTTTGGGCTCTGTAGGCAAAAGGTAAAAGGAGTAAAGTGGTTAAGAAGAAAAAGGGCACATGTCATACTCACCACAGCGCCAACTCCGTAGCTAGCGGCAGGGGCAAGGGCGTGGTATGGGTCGGCTGTGTACACCCTGCCGTAACTGAAAGAGGAAATACAATCAGGGAGATCAGGCCAAGGCTGTGCGCTACAAGAATGACAGGGTTTACTGTGCTAAAGACTTGTGGGTAACTTGGTCTTGGAATGTTATTGGGGAACTTTCTCTACTCCCAAATGCAGTAACTCCGAAAAATTCTCAAGTACCTCTCTACGGCGGGAGAGAAAGGAGCTGGGGATGAGGAAGAGGGAGAGCGGGGTCAAAGCCAGAAAGGGACAAGGAGACCAAGCGGGAGCGGCGGAGCAGAAGTGGCGGCGGTGACAGGAGGGCGGCGGGCGGCACCTACCCGTCGCTGTAGGCTGCGGCGGCGGCGGCGGCGGCTGTGGCCGCAGTCGCAGTAGCGGGCTGTGCGTATCTGTAGGCTGCGTATCCGCCCTACAGGAGAGAAGAGAACTGACTTTACAGATACCTCCCCCCCAGGGCCGGCCGCACACACACCCACCCACACGCAGACGTACGCGCACGATGACACGGGGACAGACACAAACACAGACACACACGTGGGGGAAGAATGTTTCAAACTGCCTCGGTCTGCATGTTATCGTTCCTCTGGCACAGAATGAAGCTCCACCCAATGCAGGGATGTGCTCTCCAGTGTGGGACGGTAACAAAAGTAAAAACTCTCTCAGTAGGACCTGTTCTCAGATTTAAGAAACGACGATAGGATTTCAGATCTGTCTTACTTCACAGTCTTCACAGGGCAAATATCTGCAGGGAGTTGGGAGAACTTTACCTGACGGGGAATGTAAATTATAGAACTAGAACATACTAAATTTGTATGTGTTAACTTCAGATTCTCAGATGGATTTACCGCTGAGACTATGGACGGTATGTAATGGAAAGGTCCTCTATAGTGCTGTGCTCCATCAGGCTTCGCACGTTTGCCAAGAGGCTAAGATAACCGGGCAACATTTAGAAGGAAAACCCAGCGTAGATCAGGGGTTGGCAAACTTCAATCTGTGAGCCGACGCAGCTTGCCACCTGCTTTTGAAAGCAGGTGTGAAGAGACCTGTCTGGCCTCCAAAGCCGAAAATATTTACCACTTGGCCCTTCAGAGCAAAAACCTGCCAGTTCTGATCTACATTTCAGACTCAGACAAATCACATTACAAACGGCCCAGGACCCTGAGGTGGGACTCACCTAGGTGAGGAAGCCCTCCCTCCATGCCCCGGGCATTTAACTGCATTTATTCTCCTCTCCCAAAAGATTCGGAGATTCTTCCACTCCAATCTTGTAGCAGGCTCTGGAGCTCTTCTGCCAATGGGCCCAATATCCTCTCAGTCCTGGAGACTTTAAGACTCCCACATCCTGTTTCCTCCCCTCAGTTTAGGGGAACCAAATACCCCAAAGGTTTTCACTGTCAGGGTGAACCGTAAGTACTTCCCATTAAGTATTTCGAAGATAAACACAACAGTAAGTGCCACACGAGACAGGCTATTTTAAAAAGTGGCAAGCCCTATGTTTTCCTCTTCTTTAACCTTCAAGAATTCATCTATTTCACCTAAACCTAATTCAGGAGTGAATTTTTATTACTATCTTCTCCCTATCAGATATAACTATGTTCAGCTGGTGCACTTAGGCACCCCCATTTCATTTATTCTTTCTCCAAGTGAACACACTGCATTATGGAGGAGCATTTACTCCTGCTCTCTGAATGTATGCTGCTTGAAGCCATCCAAAGCAGCTTCAAATGTACACTGAAAGTATCCCTGATTGAATTTCAATAGTCATGCATTATTCCTCTTTGTTCTTCAAGTGAATCACTCAGAAAAGCAAACATTTCTTTCTTAATTACAAATTCTTCCACAGGTATCTATATACATCAGAAGATTCTAATTAATATTACCCAACACTGACAATGAAATGGTAGAGGACAGAAACACGACAGGAAGCACCCTCGGGGCTGTAGTGTGATCAACACGTTTGCTCTGACATCCAGCCAGGTCTACAGGAACGGGCAGGCCAGGCTGGTCTGGGCAAAGCTACACACCCCAGGCTGCATCATATACCCTGCCGTACCTGCATCTGTGCTGTATCTACCTACACATACACGCGTTATAAACTAAAGGGTCTCTTTACCTTACTCCTTTTTAGGAAAAACATGTTAAAGCAACAGGTTAATCTTTATAGTTGAAATTTTCAGCTTTAAATGAACCTTTAAAGGCTCAATTTTTCATTATAACTAGATGATTCCATTAAGTTTAGAACTGAAGTTTGCTGGTGTGAAGTTTATAGCAGGGCTGATTTTAGTAAAACTTCTTTGTAAACAAGGATAATGTGGTAAACAAGCAGTATGTGGTTTGTCTCCTTAGCATTCCTTCAAACACCAAAATAATCTTTAAAAATTTAAAAAAGTCAAGGTAATAAAAGCAGTTAAAGCCCAATTTATGTTTACCTGAGCAAAACATTTAAAACTGAAGTTCTATGCCACAGGGCAGAGTATACATTCCCATTAAGGGATTCTGAGGCTCAAAAGTCCTGACCTCTCAGAAAGTCTCAGTAAAGTCGGAGATACTGGGGATTCTATCAAATCATAGCTTTGAACAGTAGTGCACTAATGCTGTAAAAAGAGGTTCTGAATGAGGTTACTGATAGGACCACTTCCCCTCCCCTTCCTCAGCCTGTAAGAAGCCATCAGAACTGCAATGGTTTTGGGGTAATGTTATTGTTAACCAAAACAATTCAAAATAGATCAGACTGTGGGAAAGAAGTTTCCTTCCAAACCAGAAGGAGACGAGGAGACTCTATCTGTAGTAGTTTCCTTCTATTATAAGTGGACTCAGACTTTGGAGTTTGAATTTGATGAGGTTCTTTGCTATTTAAATTCAGGAAAACGGGACAGGGATACAAATATTTTGTTGCCAACAAAAGGCTTGAGAAGAATATCAGCATTAAGAAAAACTACACTGATTTTTTTTAAGCTGATAATATTTCAACGACTACTCTCCTCATTACAATGGTGCTACAGAGAGGCCCTTTTAGGTGGTGGGGGGGGGTTATGTTCAGGATGGACAGATAATATTCCAATAAACTAGTCTGGTCATTCATCGGTGACTATCCCCAAATTAGAAAAGTTAAATTGTATATCATGGATTTACTTCTCTCAGATGGAGTCTTACCCAAGCATTTCTGCTGCTGCTTCAAACAAAATATATCAAAAACTGTAAGACAAAGAAAATTCAGATGTATTTATTCATCTACTCCGATTTCGGAGTGCATCAAGCTTCCAGGCCGAGAAATTGTTTTCTCAACTATCACCTCAACTAGCAAGTCTGAAATCTTTTCTAGAACATGAGAACAAAGTGCAGTTTGAAACACCAAGGTTTTCATTACTGTTTCTTAAGTTTTTCAAAAAGAACAAGGGTGGGGAAGGCAGTAGGAGAGACAGGGTTCAGGCGTGGGGGGGGGTAATGGCGCCACACTGATTAATCACATTAAAAACTAAGCATGCCAACATCTGGAGCTAAAACGACCAGCAAAGTCACCGCGTTCAGACTCGTACTGGCTAACTCTATCTATCCCAGCATTCTCTTGGGACAGCGGTTTGCCCTAGGCTCTACCGCAAGCTCGGTGAAGTACACAGCCTCAATTACTAGAGCGTGCAGCCACAACAACCCTGCTATTACGGAAACAGTCAGTCACCACTTGAGTTAACATTCCAGACCCTAACAACTGGCCCTCCCCAGACCAAGGAAATAGTCAAGGTCACCCCCCCTCGCCCTGGCCCACACCACAATGTTAATAATTATAACAAGCAGTAACCCATCTGTTATATCAGAGAAGGGAACAGAGACTCCACTGAGAGATTTAGAGTGAGATGTTAACGTGTCTTCAGCTGACTGCACAAACAAACAAACAAAAAAAAAAAAGAGGAGAAATAATTCATTTGGAGATATGAAGTCATGAAATAGCTGATGTGTATTGCTTTTAACCATGCACTGATGCAAAACTGAAGCAACCATTAAGAATAAAAATTAAAAAGGACATATGTATTTACACACAATCAGACCTGTTGGATCTGAAGCAGTTTGCAGACTCTATCTGTGTGTGATTTGAAATAAAACAAAAAATGGGGATTAGCATGGCCACAGCACACCCTAGTGTAGGAGGGCACACACGGACTGCTTTTTGGAACTCTGATGGCTGGACACATTTGGCATGGTTGAGCCTGGTCCAAATACACGCGTGCTCCTTTAAAAGGATTACTTTCTTATTCCTTTGTAACTCACTGTGAATGCCTCCGGAGTGTCCCCAACAGGGGCAGCCCAACACTCCATCACTCCCCTACGCACCCTTCCTGACCCTGCTAGTG
Organism: Zalophus californianus; assembly: GCF_009762305.2. Lineage (NCBI taxonomy): Eukaryota > Metazoa > Chordata > Mammalia > Carnivora > Otariidae > Zalophus > Zalophus californianus. The sequence continues at coordinate 12,158,768 of NC_045603.1, read as the reverse complement.
AGGTTTAGTCCTGACCCACGGAGCGAGCTTGGGCGCTGGCCTTCGGGCAGCACCCATCCATTCTGACCCAGGGTTCTTCGGACGTAGTTCCCGGGCTTAAGCGGTCTATCTTTTCACATATCCATGACACATCCCTGCCTTCAACTTCCAGCTCTTTCCCAGGAAAGCGTGGTTACCTTTAAGATCCTTTTGTTGTTCAAGTCTCAGCTGTCCAGGATCCATCAACACCTGCTAGGGATTCTCTACTCCATTCTGAATCGATTTTATCATTTAATTAACTTTATAATGTTGCCACACTGACCACAGGACTTTTCTAAAACAGTTCTGTTTTAACCGGAACAAGATGGAAGGGCTCTACATATCCACCTCTCCCGTATCTGACCTTTATATGCATTCTCTATTAGCATGATCTCACATGGGTAGACGTTCCCCTTGTCTTGATTTTAACCTAGCCATTAATTTTATTATATTTTTGTTTCAGATTTACATTAAAACAGGACTTTGGTGAGCATGTGATGTCAAGACACCTTCTTTCTACCTGGAAGACAGTTACATTATGTGACACTGAGAAGAGTGTGTATTTCCAGACCAGCAGACAAAATGAGAGCTTGTTCCCTGCACATGGTGTACAGATTTATAGAGCGAGGGGAGTAGGGGTGGGGTGGGTGGGTGGAGAGAAAGGCAGATGTGGTGCTTAAAATCACTACAGGGAGCAGGATCCAGCCCAAGGAGCTTGGGTTGAATGTTGTGCCTCTGGGCATCACTTTATTTGTCCCTGCCCAGTTCTAACCCCTCCCTTCTCTCACTTCCTTCCCACTCCAACCGAGAGCCATCGCCCTAGATGGACCCTGCAGGAGCGGCTCTTAGGAGACCGTTCTTCTGTGGCAATATGGCACCCCTGATTAAATGTGAGTTAATACAGACGTGAATACAAACACTTGTAATAATGAGGATATTGTTACTATTTTTGACAGTGACCTATCTACTTTGAAAAGTAGATATGAAAAGGTCTTAAGGAGAAGTATTTACATATTATTTTATTATTATTCAAAATTGGGGCGAGGGGAAGAAACGGTCATGATCAACTTATCTTCCACTTACGACTTCAATGGTAGATGAGAGATGATCTTTAATGAATCAAACCTCTCAAACACTCCACTAATTCACTTCTCCCCAAATTAGTTCATTTCTCAAATCTCGCTGGGTAGGCACAAAAAGAAACTAGCTGAACTGTGACAGGCTGTCTGCTGTCCTTCCCCTGAGCATCCAGCTATCAGCAAACCGAACAGTGCATTATTATCCAAATGAACTCACTGACCTTGTTTTAAGGAGAAAGGCAAAGAGGGCAAGGGGAATACATATTTCAAGTTTTAGAGTCCCAGTGGATCTAGATTTTTAGGCAACTTCAAACTTAGGTAACAGCACGGCCCACTCACTACTACGGTCTTACTGGGGGGACCCAATCGGGGATTCAGGAGTCCTGTCCGCACAGACTCGACTTCCTCCCTTTCCTCATTTCTTTCCTGGTGGAGAGAAGATGTCTCCATCTGCTAAGATCTCCAAGTATAAAAGCCCAGTTTGAACGCCATGGAGAAATGTGATTGACAAACTGAGAGAGGCGGCCGTGATGGGACAGTGCACAGCACACGCCTGGTGTGGACAGCGGCAATGGGACGCGAGCACTTAATTTTGGAGGAGGTGACATCACGCATAGAACTTGACTGCACGCTGCTGAGGTAGCAGGGCTCAGATCACACGCTCACAAGTCTCGGTTGTCCAAAAAAGCCTCTGTTCCCATCTCTAACGTGGAGCTGGAATGGTTAGTATAATTCAATTTTTTCACTGCAATCCACAATCTGATTGATTGGCAGGTCACACTGGCACTCCTACCTGAGGTATTTTAGCGCTAATGATTGGTTCCTGTAAGACTATTCTATAACAGAACACAGGAAGAGCAGTTCAAAAAACACAGCTGTGGAAGGAAAACAATCATACAAAAAGCCCGCTAAGGGGCCCACCAGCCTTTTCTTTCCTTTGGATGCAAGCATGCTTTTCACAGGGTAAGAATTAGGAGCAGTTTGTTATCCCTTTAAAAAGTGAATTAGGGTGAACCATGCCTTTTCTACTGGTCAAGAAAAAGAGGGGTGGGGAGGGCACACGATCTATCTGCTACACTCAAGGCTTCTCACTGTGGTCTCTTTACAAACTGTGGGCACAACTGCTAGATCAGTTCCCCAGAGAGGCAAGAGCCACAAAAGAAACGGAAAAGAAGCAAATGGCTAGCAGCAATTACGGACTAACAACAGAACAGGGAAAGAGATTAAAAAAAAAAAAAAAAAAATCTCCACAATTAACAGCCCACATTAGTATAACTTAAGATAAAACGGGCAGCTTAAACTTTTTCCTCATGATGTTTCTTCAAGCTCTGGTTTGGTGCACTTCATGTAGTGGATGAACCCTCCACTCGTCCTACTGCTCATCTGTATTTCTGAGGAAACAAGGACTCCGTGTATATGGACAGATTTCCACAGGCGGGAAAATATACAGAGAGAAGGAGAACAAACTCAAGGAAACACAGAGGGGTGTGTGTTTGTGTGTGTGTTTAAAAGAAGATGTGTGTGCGTGTGTGTGTGTGTGTGTTTAAAAGAAGCATCCCTTGCTCCCTCACATCTGGAAGTGGGAATATTAAGTTCTCTAAGCTGTAGTTACATGAGCCTTCACTCAACAGCTACACCTCATTATGTAGCGGGGTCAGATATTATTGCAAAAGCACTGGTGACCAACTTTTCCCTTTAAGTGACTGCTTTAAGATAGGAACTAAGAAATGATAACATTATGATTAATTCTTTTTGTTAAGAAAACTGATCAAACAAGTATTTCAGCAAGGTCTCTAAATTATTTCTATTTAGCTTCATAAGGTGATCCAGTTAGTAGATTAAAAAAATTTTTTTTCAAGAGTATTTTCTCAGTTAAGTACAGAAAAATCATCTCTCTCTTAATAAAATCACACATTGTGAACTAAGGAAATAAGAGAACTGTAAGCAAATATTTGGTTGGTTCACTTAAACAAGGTGGAAGTAGGCAAATCTTAATAAGGTAGAAGTAAGCCATACTTAAAAAAAAAATCCCCAAATAAGATATTAGAGAGAGAGAAGAAAAAAAAAAACACCTTTAAGAAATAATTCCAGTGGAAAGGCATGCTCTAATAAATCAAATTTCAGGAAAACAATTTAAATAACATAAAGATGAGTTTCATGAAAATATGGATACTAATGTGTATGGGAGAATGTACATGCTAAGATCATATGCAAATACATATATTTAGAAAAGTGTCATTTGGTATAAAAGCAGGAATATTCCCCCAACCCTCAAGTTTCACTGTGAGCACCGGAAAAAAGGTATCTTTCATTACCTCTTGAAAACCATCTGAGGAAAGATGTGGATTTTAATTAAAGCACTGCAAGAGGTAATGAAATAGGGATTGAGTTTTGTGCTTGGCTATGTAAATAATTGATGTAATCTGGGTAAGTCACAATCTCTCTAAGAAATGTATATAATGAAGTGAGAGGGTTGGACCAATTCATGGCTAAGATTCCTTTCAGCATTTGTTAAACTAAAGCAAACTTCGGAAGTCTACTCTAAATAGGACAGGTGTGTCCAGGCACCTACAGTATCCCAAGAAGACTGCTTTATCCTATCTTTACCTCCTGCAACACACAGAACCTCTAAGTACATTCTGAAAGTACATTAAAGTTTTCTGACTGCCAGAGAATCTCTGGCAGAAATCTGTGGAAACAGTTCACTGCAAAGGCATATCCTTATCGATTTGGGGAGGTAAGGATGGAGAAAGCATTTCTGGACAATTCTAACCTTTGCCCAAGGAGTAATTTCATGCTGACAAGTTTTTCTTAAGAAATTTCTTAATGATTTGGATGGTTAGACTAAGCTTGCATTCAGAAACAGATCATCTGGAGAGGTCTTAATAAAAGATTTCAAAGCTCAAAAACTTTTGGATTCTTTGTCAGTTAGATCACTTTGTCCACATTTTAAATAATATGTGACAAACCAATCACGATATAACAAGACAGTTTCAATAATGGATAATAATAATGACGTTAACATGGCTGAGAAAATCAACAGATCCTATATGATAGTCAAACGTTTGTAAGAAGAGTCTAGGTTTCTAATTATGCCACTCATTTCCCTCTAAATGGCTCTTAAGAAAAGAGACCCACCAGTTGTGGACCTTTTTGATAAAGCAAGGCCGGAAGCACTGAGTGTCTGGTTTCTTCTCTTTATCCCCACTCTTCACTGGCATCAGCTCCTTCCTCCCCTTTCACAGGGTAATGCTCTCTCAAAAGTATATAAAATAGGAAAACACATAGTTCAGAAAGCTTACTGCCATCTTAAATCAAAGCTCCAATGATCTAAAGAGGGATATGAAATGAGAAGAAAAGCAGAGAAGAGAGTTGGTATAAGCTAATGTTAACTATCCTGTTATTTATGTATGCACATGACACGACAGTAATAAAAGACTTTAAACCTGCTGATCATCTCGCAAATAAATCACTGATACACAGAACATCTGTGGGTATAGGGAAGGGAAAAGAATATGTCCAGTAGACTGACTCTAGCAATGTTCAGGAAACCCAAAGGCTTAGTTTTTGCACCCAGGGGCAAGCGCAGTGGCAGAGAAGCATGCTTGCATTCTTAAATATATAAATATATATATATATATATCCACAAGGAAAAAGAAAATAAAAATTAAACAAATTATATGTAAAACAAAACAAAACAAAAAACCAAACCAAACCAAAGAAACAGAAAAAAAAAGGCTGGCTTGTCAGGGAATGGGGTCGAGAAGGCCCCGGTGTGTGTACTTACATAGAGGTCAGCACCGTAAAATCCGTCCTGGTAAACCACACTGCAGAAAATCCACACAAAAACAAAAACAAAAAAACAAAAGAACAGAAACACATTCCGGTTATTGAGGACGGCAGCATGCACATGCGCTCTACACAGGCAGGTGATGTATGAATACATAACGGGGGCTGGGGGCCGCAGCGCGTGAGAGGACCGTGCAGGTGCACACGCACGTTATACAGCTCCAGGGCATGCGAGGAGGGGGAGGAGTGCAAAACTGGAATGGACACCTGGATACTTGGTCATTACAGGAAGATTACAACAATAAAAAGCATTCCCAGAGGGCCTAATAGAACTATCGGAAATCTGCTGGATGAGAAACATCAAGTTTTCATACTTGGGTTTTTTTTTTTTTTTTTTTTTTAAAAGCTTGCCCTAGGAGGAAATTTTTCTTTAAAGAGTTTCAAAATGACTGCATGTGTATGCGGTGGGGGGAGAGGCACGGAAAGAGGTATCTAACGTGAAAAATAAACGAACCCAAAGAATTCCATCAGGGCAGGACCTGTATGTAGAGTATGTTTCAAAATTATGTTTAGTATTTTGTTTTCAGTTTCCTAGAAGTATGTACATTTTTTTTTCTGATATCCATACATCACCTGCTTTTTTACCCTGCACATTAGACATGCGATAAGATTTGGCTGATCACACAAGCATGCAGAGTATTATTATTCAGCATTTTAAGAACCAATGCAACACCTCAGAAAAACAAGTCAATCAATTCTGACCAAAGTAAACAGAGAAATGTAATTAAAAAAAAAAACACAACCAAAAATACCCACAATGCATTGCTTTCACAAGCAGAGATAATGAGCTAAAGGTTAAGGTGATTGGTCCAAGGTCCAAGAATTGAAAGGTGCAGTGGGGATCCCAGATAGTAACAATATAATCCAGAGCGGGAAGGAGGAACTGGAAGATTTTAAGGGTTCTTTTTTGACCATAAACATATATTCATGGAACTCTGAAAAACAGAATTGATAACTGACGTTCTGGGCATGACTAAGGATCATCCTGTTTTATTTAAAAGGATAAAACTGGGAAAGTAGCTGATTAGGGATAGAAGGGTTTATTTTCCTGTTTAGAAAAATGAATTTGTATCAAACAAAATACATGGATTTTTTTTTTTTTAAATCCTGGGCAACACTAAACTATTATAATCATAGATTTCAAACCTTTTGAGGTATTTCTGTGCATATAGACTTCCCCCAAAACATTACTTTGGGACCAAAAGACATGAAACAGCAGTAGAGATACAAGATAAGACTTTCTTCTTCACATTTGTTAAATCAAGATTTGGATATTTTAAATGAGAAGATGTTTATTGTTTATTCAACTAAGCAAGCTGGAAATTTTCACCACTATCTTCTCTGTTGTAATAAACTAGTGAGGTCTTTAAATCATATTTTTTTACTTGAATATGAAATAATTTATTTTTTGCAGGTAGCTGGAAAGTTTCTGAATTCTATTTACAATGGTATTTTGTTGGGTTTACAGGATAGTATGGTCACACTTTGCAATGCCCCAAATATGCTGCGCCTTTGTATTACACAACAGGCAGATTGAATTCATCTGTGATGCTCATTTAGCTACTACGTTCTATCCATTTTCATAGTTTCCAACTGCAGTTAGAGATTGATATTAGAAAGTAATCTGCCTCTCAACTGCATTTTAGTAAAAAAGACACTTGTTCATAAGGAGAAGGCTGACCGAATGGAAAGCACTGAAGCCAAGTGGTGATTAATTAACCCTCAACTATTTCAGTAGGGGACACAGGCAAAGATGACAAACATCTCTTCGACAGAGAAGAGTGGTGGCATTAAAAACACGAATTAAGTTTACCCTAAGTTGCATCACTCACTGGGAATATTCACCTAAATTCTAGAAGAATTCTAATATTCCCTGTATCAAATGCCACAAGGAAGCTAGAACATAATGATTAATGATGAAATTAGTTTACTAAGCTGAAAAGCAATTTTAGGCCATTCCCCATATAATACTGGACTTATTCCTTGCCATCTTCCTTGTAAACCGGTGGTTTAGTTAATAAAAAAGAAAACATGGGAAATCAGTGTTCAATGTAATGCACAGAGATTGGTATGATTAGACATAAAGATAAAAATATCTTTGAGCGAACACAATCCTGACACAGACTTGGCAGAGAATGGGTTCTCAAGTTTGGCCAATATACTGAAATGAGCTACATCGAATAGGAACGAATCCAACCATTTTTATAAAGTAACTCAGGAAGATTACAAAATAAAAAAGTCCCATGTTTCTGGTAAGTGGTATCGCTTTGCCAGCATGACGGTAAACTCTCTTGGATTGAAATGGAAGGCGCTTCATGAACAATTTTCCTGGTGTGCAGAACTTCCAAAAGGTTTGTTTTTATATTTTACTTGAGTATTTCTTGATGAAATAATACTGCATCTTTATTCACTTCTTTAAAGAGATGTCAGAGGTTGAAGGTCAAAGGTCAAGTTGAGAGAAGAAAGAATAAAATTAAAAGCAAGTAATGGCAGAAGATGGAGATGATGGAATGTATGGGATTTAAACATCTATAAACTGCAAACAAAAGTTAATTTCTAAAGCAGTTACCTTCCGGCAGCTTTTGGAGCCTGTCCAGTTCAACATGCATACTTGTCTAATAAAAATGCTTTAATTCTGTGCAACGGAGGACCTCTAATGGCATGTCCATTTGGTCTATGAATGAATGCTAAGTTAGTATACCTCAAAGCCAATTCTGCTGTCAGAAAAGGACCTACAGAGGAGGCTCTTTCCCTTTGGGTTTTAACTAAGTAGCAGTGAACAGGCTCCTCTGCCACTGCATTTCTTCCTCTGAGAGAATATGGAAAAAACCCTGTCATAGGCAGAGAAAAGATGCAGAACACAAATGTCGCCTCTTTGAAGAAAGTCCTTAGTACAGCTAACTTATTGAAGTCCACTCTTCATAAAAAGATACATTTTAGGCTAACACTGAAAAACAACAAAAAACAAAACCTGCCACCTTCACTCCTCCCCCGTTCAAACAGCAAAGGATTGATTTGTTGCTATGGAATCATTCCACTGCGTGAGACACCCTCCATACAAAAATCAAAGGGTGAGGGATGCTCAGCTACATTAGTTGTTTTACCATCATTCAGAAGCCAACTGTAGTTTAATTCTTCCTACTTCTCCCTTTCTCCCTGGATTCAATTGGACTTGGTTCATCTTTGAATTAACCTCTTTTAATCCGTTTCCTACAAAGAAAGCAAATCCATTGTGGGTAGCTAGCTCTGCTGCTCACCACCCAGGCAGTGAAACCAAAAGGGAGGGCGATGTGGTAGCCTCAGCCCCAACACAGGGTGGTGATAAGGGGGTGAGCACAGCAGATGCGGTCTTGGACTACAGTCTTGAGCTCCTATTTTGGTTCTCTGCAGTAGTGTTAATCCATATTCGTGCGATGCTGAGTGAACTCCATGCCAACACACTGCTAGTCAACACAAGACCGTTCTGGCTGCTGTCTTAAGCCACTACCACGAGGGCTTAAGGTGGCCAAAATGAAGATTTATATAACGAATCGATATTGTGTTACATTCTGATGATGGTCTATTTTGGTTCTTGCCATCTAATCCATTAATTTACAAATATTCATAGAATCTCTACGATGTGGCACGGCAACGTTCCAGAAGTTGTGAGAGGGCCATGGTATTCTTTTCCGTCCAGCTGCTTATTTTGGAATCTCGTGCTTACCCTGGATAGGCGGGAATGGCTGTTGGAGGTACCGCTCGGACCGCACCGTATACCGTCCGCCCTCTGCCCCTCAGATGGGCTCCTCTGAAAGCGGCCGCCGTGGTGGCTGCAGTCGGGTAAGGGAAGCCAGGAACTAAAGGGAGACCCAAAATATGACAGAAATGTCAACTTGCATTCAACAGCAGGGGGTACAATCCCAACTTGCTTTGAACCAATTCCAGGAAAGGTGGAAAGATATGTACCCCACCTTTTCTGAGAAAAAAATGGAGAGACCCAATATGCAAGGCTAACGACGCACGCTCTGTTCATCACCCATCTTGAGTGAGGTTACTCTGCTCCTTCTCAATTCTGGCATTTACAATGCACGCTTGGTGAGAAACAGGTCAAGAAGCTCTGAGAACTACTGCCATAATAAGAGATGAGACTTCATTTCTGCGGGCAGTTTACATGGATTGATATAAACTCTTTAGCTGGCCAATTATTAGTCTTGTTTTCCCATGTTACTATGCACATATAATAATTATTCTTCGTAAGAACAGTCTTTTGTGTTTGTACATGGTGCCAATCTCCAAGGCACACAATAATCTTTAGACATTTCATTAGTCCACTTTATTCTTTTATCTAAAATGTTTTAATCCAGAAATGTAAGGGGAGAGGGAAACGACTTCTCCCCTGTAATCTTGTGGCCTTTAGGGAGGCAGGCAGTTTCTAAAGGTCTATTTTAAGTGTGCTATCCTTTGGAAAGCACACAGAAACATTTATTCCGTGTTCACTGAACTCTTTTTAATTATACCTTTTGCTGGAGCAAAATGGCTCAGGTCAGAATGACTTTAGAGGTATCAACAGAGCGGAGAATAATCATTAATACCGGACGTACTTCTAAATGATACTCTACTAGAGGGCCCAGAGCTGACTTGCAGAGAACATAATATATTCCACAAGTACCAACTCTTTGGTTTTCTTTAATATCAAGTGCAGACTAAAATGTTCTACACATGTCCTCAGCCCCCTCGACCTTTTCCAACTATTTATGCTTCGTGGCAATCTTAGTATCTGGTCAGAAAGATTCTAACACAGGTTAAGCAGGACAGGGCACTGTGACAGCATTAAACTCTCTCGAGAAGGCCTCCTCTTCAGTTACATATTATACTCGAGGAAGAAAAAAAAGACTAGCACACATCACTGTTTACTCACAACAGTCAAAATCCATGCCAGGCCGACATAGGCTACTTACTGATTAAAGGAATGTAAGTGTTAATACCCCCTCTTCCTGATAGGGGCACTGCTGCATCATTGCCTAGGGACACGTCTGCTTGAAAGCTGGATGCTGATTGCATTTAAAAAAAAATTAAAAAAATGCAAAAAGATTACAAAGAATAGTAAATTGAACAACAACAGATGTGTTACAGTTAACGTGCTCACAAATGGAAAAATTAACGAAATACTACCTGCATATAACTCAGGGCCATATACAGCTCCAACTACGGGGCTTAATTTCCAACCTGAAATGGGAAGAGAGGACAGTGAACATTTAAGATTACGTGAGGAACACGGGGAAAAGGGGTGATGAGGGCATGTGCAAGCTGGCTCCAGATACCCCTGGGCTTATCTCCACCCATCACCATCTTCTCTGTAAATGCCAGCTGGGAGGTCTGGGGGCGGGGCAGGCATTTCCACAGCTGAGCATCTTTAAGCAGGAGGAGCACAGTGAGGGAGGATAATGAGGAGCTGGACAGGGGTAAGTATGGGCGAAAACTGGAGGGAGAGAAAAACTGGGAGGGAAGTAGGAAGACGAGAAGGAATGAGAGAAGGACAAAGAAATATCAGAAATATAAATAAACCCTGGGCTCTGGCATGGTCTCTCTCATAGAACTGCTCAGAATGTATTATTTTTAGAAAAAGGAGAAAGGCAGAATATGTCATTCTACACCACACTGTGATGCATTTTCTTATACATTATCTTCACACTATTCGCTACTCTCGCTGCTTTATAAAGGTATCCTGTGAATTCAAGTTTGAGCTGATCTTTGGCTCTGTGTTCAATCATACCATGCCGATGCAAATCTGGGTAAGCCAAAATCCCCTTTCTTTGGGATTTACCATTGGAATTTGGTTGATTAACCTCAGGCAGGTGAACAAGAAGAGACACGCAGTAATAAAATTCAAGGTACATCCCCAACTTCATGCATGTCTTGGGATTTTACTGGTAATGCACATACTTAACCAGTCGTTTTAGCTGAAGGATACTAGACTGCTGTTGAACATCAGCCTAAGCATTTATAAACTTTAAGTATTCCCAGACATTAGGTTTGATGTCAACTTTATTTCTTCATTCCCCTTTTTTATATTTATAGGAATGTAGCAGGAGTTACAAAAGAAAAATGTACTACTGCCCACTGATAGTTAAGGAGAATTCCAGATGAAAACTTTAATCAATAGACATTTATAAGAATTTTACACATAAGTAAGCAAACATGCTCCATTATTTTTCTGAAAGAATGGCGACAGTATTCAAGAGAAAACTCATTCATTCTGAACCAATCCAATCCCCCATTCATTATTTTATGTGCTCATAGATGGTGAGCACATTATTTTACATAGAAGTTGAGCAAATATCTCGGTTCAAATCCTACTGGAGTTGTAAGAACACAATGTTCTGCAATGTCAGACAAATCAAGTGATTCTAACCAACGTAAACTAAACTGCTGGCTGAGAATTCACCAGAAGGCACCTAGCACACTCTTCTCAGAAGCTTTAACCACAAGCAACTATAGGTCTGTTAAGTTTGGCTCTGTTAGGCTTGAATATTAATTTAGAATAATATTCAAAAAATGACTTTTTTCCTTCCTACCAATGGCATTATTACTTAAGTATTCCCTTATGTAATAATATACATTTTAATAATGGTATATAATGGTATGCTGTCACTAATACTTGGAATAGGGGTGCCTGGGTGGCTCGGTTGTTAAGCATCTGCCTTCAGCTCAGGTCATGATCCCAGAGTCCTGGGATGGAGCCCTGTGTCGGGCTCTCTGCTCAGCAGGAAGCCTGCTTCTCCCTCTTCCCCTGCTTGTGTTCCTGCTCTCGCTTGCTCTCTGTCAAATAAATAAGATCTTAAAAAAAAAAAATACTTGGAATATGTTTAGTTTTGTACAATTTACAATGTATTTTGACCTTTACAAAACCCAAAGGGAGAATTAAGAAAGGTACCACAGCTGGGGCAAGTAAATACTGTACTTCTCTGGGCTTAATTTCCTAAATAATAAGCTAAGAGGGCTGGGTTTTGATGACTTCCACAGTGCCTTCAGGTGCTAAAATTCTGTGACTGCCAATTAATAGAGACAAAAACAGAATGAGGTTAAAAAAATTGGCCCAGGGGTGCCTCGGTGGCTCAGTTGGTTAAGTGACTGCCTTGGGCTCGGGTCACGATCTCCGAGTCCTGGGATCAAGCCCTGCATCAGGCTACCTGCTTGGCGGGAGGCCTGCTTCTCCCTCTCCCTGGCCCCGTCTCTCTGTCAAACAAACAAACAAATAAATAAAATCTTAAAAAAAAAAATTGGCCCAATGACACAGAGCAAAATGAAGAATCAAATCTAGAAGCAGAATTTCTGTCTTCTAAATTCCAGTCAGTAACTCTTTCTACGACACCATTCTCCCTGGATCTAAAGGAAATTTGACATACTTTGCTTCTCCTTCCTATTTTGTTTACATTGGGGTTATTATCAAAATTGCAAACTTTTTTTTTAAAGATTTTACTTATTTGTCAGAGAGCAAGCGAGCACAGGCAGGGAGAGCAACAGGAAGAGGGAGAAGCAGGCTCCCCACTGAGCAAGGAGCCGGATGTGGGACTCCCAGGGCCCTGGGATCATGACCCAAGCCGAAGGCACACGCTCAACCAACTGAGCCACTCAGGCATCCCAGAAAGTTGTTTTTGTGATGGTAGTGTAACAAAACAAAACAAAACAAAACAAAACAAAACAAAACAAACAAGAAGTAAAGGGGAGGGTGGTGGTATCACATGATATACCATTGATAAAATGGGTAGGGAAAATGTAAATTATGCTAATAAATGCAAATTATGCTGATTTATACCATCTGTTTGAAAAGGTGGCCTAAATGTATCTACTGAAGACATCACGGAATATACTGAGATACTTATATTTGAGTTAAGACATTACCTGCACAATCATACTCTAGCAGTAGATTCAAACTTTTAAAAGGCAGCAGAAAACATCCCATTCGATTCTAGATAAAATTTCATGCAGAACGCTAAAATGTATGACAGAGAAGGAGTTGCTGCAGGCCTCAAGACCCAGCCTGTGGGTTTCCTCCCCACCCCTCCCCCAAAGGCCCTGTAGAGCACAGCTGGCAAGACCACTGTTGCACTGCGGGTTCAAAGTCAGGTCTATCAATCAGATGACATGGGTCTAGACTAAACTGACAAATGATGTACAGGTTCTGCTTTTGTTAGGCAAAATATTCACAAGGTTTCTTTCTTAATGAGAAACATGTATGAAACCCACTCTATAACATGTAGTCCTGGGACAGAAGATGGAAAACACATGCACGCATGCGCACCATGGCTGTTCTCTCTCTAGAGCATACTTTTAACAGGAGAGCAGGGGTCAAGAATTATTCCACTCAAGCTCAGATGCGGGTAGGGATCAGCAGTAAAAGTGAGCATTGGTGGGCACGTATTACGGACAAGCCTATCATATCACAAAGAACAGTAGCAGCTAAAAATGAGGGTGCCTTAGTGGGACCCCACTGGGTTAACAGGTAACCTCAAATGACGTGTTTACACTCTGTGTATGATGAACTTTACTGAGGTCATTACAGCTTAGTAACTGAAAAACTAAGCTTAATTCTAAGAAACAAGTTAGCTGTAAAAAGACAAAACTGTAAAAATACTCTCCTAGTAAAGAAAATAGTTCAATGTAAATGAAACAAACTGCCATAGGACTGAAATCAAGAGATTCTTTGATGATTACCCAAAGTTCACATATTAATACAAGAATAAATGACACCCTTCTGAGGATGATCTGTCATCTCTTACCATTTGCATATGGTGTGACCATCTTCTTATTGGTCATTACACGCGCTGTAGCATTATTCACCTAAAAACATAAAGGAAACAGAAGGGGCAGGGAGAAAGTAGACCATATTAGGGAACATGAAGTTGCTCATCCGGTAACACAGCACACAGTTTAATAAAATGTAAATTTCAGAGAACATTGATTTTATATAATTAATATAGCAATATAAAATATTAATATATAGTATTTTAATTAAAGTGTTTATAAAATGAGGCTAACAAGAGTAAAATGCAGTTTCTTGGTCTCCAAATGGAAAACGTGGGCTAAAGGTATCAAAAGGAAAGATACATTTGCAAGTTCTTTGGTGATCTCTTAAACAGAGAAGTCTCTGCATTATGGAAAATATGGGAAAAAGTAAATTGGGAACAACTCTGCGCATGAACTTTGAAGTTCATTGATTAAACAGAGGCTTGCCATATGGGTCAGGGAATAGGTTTACAGGAAGATAAGAAAATAAATCTATGGATTTCACCTGTTCTAATGTTCAGCATTTTTGATGATTGTGTAAGATTTTACTGTTTGAGGAGTTAAAAAAATATCAAAACTTAGAATCCCATGTTGACCATCTTCAGGACCGGGCTGAATTTTCTAGAGTATGTGGTCTATCCACTTAAGAATAATGTTTTCAGAAGGCCTTTACATGAGGCACTTAACGGAAAAAGTAAAGCTTCGGTTTCTTTTGTTTTATGGTTCTCTCCACCCTCATTACAGAAGTGCAGAATTTAGAGCATTCTCAGTGCTAGGGTAAGTAGATGTTACAAAGATGGTGCTGATGACAAAAAGATGAATGGAGCCTCAAAGCCAGAAGACTGCAGCCCAGTGTCAGAACCAGCCTAAAGCTCTTGCAAGGAGGGTGCAGCATCACCATAGAACCTGGCTGTATATCGTGTGGTCAAGTCAGAGAACAGGCCAGCTTTTAAAAGAATTATAAAACACACCAAATATAAATGTCTTATTTTGCCTCTGGGGATTTACATTAAAGTTAAATTTGTATGGTTATAAATTTGTGTTATGGAAAGACCAATTTTAGGTGGAACTGGAACCAAAAAATGTCTTAATACGTCTTTTAGGATTGGCAGAGGAGAAATCTTCCTTTGTGAGGAAAAGAAACTCCATTTACTCTAGTTCGACCCACCAAATAATAGAAACATTTCACATTTAAAAAGAAAGAATGGGATACAACAATGATGAGACTGAGAGCATGCAGTTAAAACACACACACACAAATAAAAGAAAGAAAAAACAATCAGTTTTGGAAAGAGGGGAGAGTGAAGAGCGAGGTTCTCACAGACAAGGATTAGAATGGGGTCAGAGCTTACACTAGCCACTAGAGCAGAATGCACCCAAGCGCTAAAAGGAAAATGGCCAGAACCAGTCAGAAACCACCAGTCAGCAAGAGACCAATAGCCGCAGGAAACAGAGAGAAAGGGTAGGAGAGACAGAGGGAAAAGAATGGGGACAGAACTTGGGGAAAGAGAGCAAGAAGGCAGGGGAAAAGAAAAGAGGAAGTCAGGAGGGGTGCTGCGGGCAAGGAAAGAACAGTCAGAGCTACAGAGGTTTGGGGAAGGGGAAAGGAAGTAGGGGCAGGAAGTGCATTAATAAAACCAGCCAAACTTGGAGTTCAGTAACTCTGAGTAAGATGTGCAAGGGGAAAAAAATCACCATGATGTCAGTAATCAAACAGCTCAGACTGCTACAAACAATATGTACATCCAAAGTCCAGGCGGCATTACTCAAGAGCATTGAAAATAAAAGGGGGAAAGGAAAAGGAAGAGGAACAAGTCAAATCACATTTTGTAGTGTTAATGTGAGATGGCAGATGGACTTTTTCTTTCTTATTTAATTGTTTTGTAATTAACAATTGAAAAAGCTTCTTCTCTAGCGCTTTGTTTCACTTACCGCCAACGGGCACCATCGCCAGCATTGTGTATAGTTACCATGGAAAGAGTGAGTCAAGTGAAGGGCCCTAAATGCTAAACCATCGGAAAGGGAGGGAAAAAGCAAAATATGCAGACATCTTACTCAAAATGGTGGCTTTTATAGTTCATACTTTTAAAAACTGGGAAAGGGGAAAGGAGCCAGTTAACCTTCACTGCGTTCTTCAAAAGGGTTGGCGAACACCACGTGGCTGCCGTGAACACAGTCACAGCACATTTGCCAGGCAGCCGTCAAACCCCTGGTCTGAGGATTTTATCCATTAACTGGAGAAATTCTTGATATTAAATATACTTAAAAACTCCACGAGTTGTGGGTTCTTTCTTCCCTCCCCACCATCTCAGCAGGCTTGTACTCCTTGCTTATCACACGCACATGGAGGCGAACTGGCCGCCCGAGAGAGAGAGGATATTGGCTGGCTCCTTGATTAATTACAGGACACAATGTCACAAATTGGATAGTTTTTAGACATTTATAAAGTTAGTTTTATTTTGGCCTGATCACAGGTATTCATATGGAGTCTCGCAAACTGAAGCAAAGGAAAAAAATCAAAAGAGCAGAAGGATGAACATTTTGGAGGAAAAAAGTAAATGAGAAACATATATACATGTACACGCACACGAGTAAATCAAAATGAAACCCCCCCAGCAACCAAAAAATGGGGAAAGGAGGACAGAAGTGTTACTTTTACACATTTTAGTGCAAGAAGGTGAATGACACAGACACACACACATATGCGTGTGTGCACACACACACACACAAGACAGGGCTCCAAATGTGAAATAAGTGAGGGAATACACAAAAAGAGAAATAAAAATATAAACCAGAAATTGAATTATTGAAGACATGCACCTCGATTTTACGGCCCTCTACCACGGTGCCGTGTAATTTCTCCCTGGCCCTGTCTGCATCAGCACTATTCTCGAAAGTTACGAACCCGAATCCCTGCATGCAGCGGGAGAAGGGGGGAAAACATGCACATCGTTATATTGAAATATTGATCTCTTGGTAAACAGAGAAAAAATATCACAGTATGAAACTGACATCAGCATCGACTCAGCAATACTCTCTCAAAGTCATATTTTTGGTCCATGCATATTTGGTAAAGGGAAATTAAATCCAATAACAGAATACAGAACTGTAGTAGTAGTAATAATAATAATAACAATAATAGCAACAACAATAATAATGATAATGTAATTAACAACAAGAACAATAATAAAATAAAACATAAAGCATGTGAGGCCAGACCAAAATTAAAGTACAGAGCTACTCGGGTCAAACTCTTCCACCAAGAATCTGAACATTTCTTTTAGATGTTCTTTCTCTTTCAATTCATGCTGTTAATTTACATGTCCCTTTATGTAATGCTAAAAATACTTAATTAAATCCATCATTCCCCAGTAACTTCCACATGAAGCCTTCCCTTTAGGAGTAATCACTGTATAATGGGGTTTTTAGGAGATACAATTTTAGCTCCACTCTGCCTGTTTGCTTGTATCACCATAATTCTTCTGGGAACAGAATAATTTAAAACATAGCCTCGATCTACAATTCTCTAGGTACTGGGTGCAGAAGAAGAAGAGCACCATGTTCATCTAAGCTAATGAAAATATCACTAAGTAGTGGCCAATTATGCCTTTTCTTCAATGAATTTTAAACCAGACTGGCACTCAGAGCAAAAATAGGTTCAGATGAATTCCAGAAAATAGCTTATCCAAATGTGCCTAGATTACACATTTGTTGAAGCCTACATCTGCTACTAAATGTATTAGTAATTTTCCATGTAAAGGGAAAGAAGGAATAATCAAAAGGCAGTGCGAATGAGATGGGTTAGTGACATCAGTTGTATACTGTTCAACAGGAAAAGAACACCATAAAACAGCGATACAGTGCTCCTCTGAGTTAGAATTAATTTATTTGTGCACTGTACACAAATAAGTTGTATGGAGCTTCAATTCACTAAGTGGATAAAGCAGGAACGAGGGAGTTAACCCACTTACTCCTATATTCACATTTATCTGAAAAGACTGTCTTGGTCACAATCATACCATCAATGCCAAAAGCAGCAGGATTTACTATATATTTATATGACTATTTCATCAAGCATTGTATCAGTTTCATCCTAGGTGCTTTGTCCTTCTCTTTCTACTTTGCAACTGTAACATTTTCTCAAGCTATTTACAAGTGTAGAGTAGTAAATTCTTAGGATTTTCTGGGAAAGACCTATTTCTCAATAGCTGCATTGTCCCTCTAGCATTCTTTGAACATTCCACTGTAGGATAACCTGGAACCCTTTGTTATTTTTATTGAAGTTCTGCTCTGCTGCCTTCCATGAGTCCTTCCATATATATATAAAACATGTTCTTAACTGAGATGGTCAATAGTGTGCATTGCTCAATAAGATTTTAGAAAAGCAATTCCATCATTTTGAAGGATCTTATTACCTTGCATTCTACAACCATGCATTCTCCATTCTACAACCATGACTATATGGTTGAGTGGCGATCCATGGAGGATCCCAATGGATTATCTCTACCTGTAATCTGGGTATCACCACAAATACCTTAGAAAGTGCAATGCTAAGCTGACAGAAAATTCTTAATGTATGCTGCTTGAGGTGGACTACTACAGGTAATTTTAGTTAATATTTTCTTTAAAAATATATGTTGAAAATATCAAACATTTTCAGAAACAAATTTTGATACCAACATGTTACAGACACATCGACAACTTGAGGTATATGATCTCAAGTTACTAATTAATGACATCGTTTGTTTGTCATCTACACTAGCCATCTGCTGAAGACAGTAAACCAGCTCTCCAATCCTGGAGAATCCTCCAATAGAAAAGTTAAATGAACCTTTCAGGAAAGGTCACAGGTAGAGATGAGTTTTTATATCACACTGTAGAAGTATTATAAACTGTATTTCAGCTGATTCTCACAGCCTCATACTTATATGCCTTGGGTTAAATTAATAAACAGTAAGTTAGTAGCTGGATAACAGATGATGTGGAGACTAATACCAGAGGTTTTTAGTACTGGCATTAGGACTATCTAGATCTACACACCCATACACTCACATACTTGTTTGTCTTTTAAATACAACCATGGGGTACAGAAAGGATAAATCTGTTATTTTCACTTTTAAGACGAAGAAAGTAAATCAAACTGACGTTAAACACCCAAGCACCAACAAGGCCTTCTTCCTTCCAGGTGGCTTCTTTCTACAGCTAATGGTGAGAAAATTAGAAATTAAGCTTTGAAACCTAAGTTCAGTATTCTATTAACTAAACTGCATTCATCCTAAAATCCTTCTAGTTTTCTTTTTCAAATCTAATTGCTAAATGTGTTCTGTGAGCCTCCGCTCTGTAATGGGCTGACAAGGGCATCTGTGACGTAGTAACTGCAGCCAAAAGAATTCAGGGTGGTATCATAAGCACTGACATTTTACAGCCAGCAGAAGTGCTTGTATTCCAAAGGAAATGCTAATCAAGACACCAAAGATACAAAATGAAGCAATCTTCACCTAGGGTAAAGGATGAAGAAGGTCTTGCTGATACTTTGGGACTTCCTGATGAGACAGAAGTAAGGAGATTTCCTTCTTTCTTTTGAAGATAACTAGACTTCGTGGCAGGCCGAATAACGGCCCCTCAAAGTTGTCCACATCCTAATCCCTGGAACCTGTGAATGTTACTACCTTACCTGGCAAAAGAGATTTTGCAGATGTGATTAAATTAATGATCTTGAGATAGGGAGATTATCCTGGATTATCCAGGTGAGCCCAATGTAATCACAAGGCTGCTTATAAGTTAAAGAGGGAAACGGGAGAGTCCAAATCAAAGTGCACCAGCCCGAGAAAGACTGAACTGGCCATTTTTGGCTTTGAAGATGGAAGGGGGTTATAGGTCAAAGAATGTGGGCCGCCTCTAGACGCTGGAAAAGGCAAGGACGGGATTATCCCTTAGAGCCATCTGAAAGAATGCAGCCCTGAAACACTTTGGTTTTAGCTTGGTGAGACCCATTTTGGACTTCTGACCTCCAGAACTGTATGATAATAAATCTGTATTTTTGAGCCACCAACTTGGAAGATAATTTGTTCAGAAACAATAGGAAATTAACATATATCTCTCAGAAGTCTGTGATTAGAAAGGTGAGAAGTCTAGCCAGCATTTTTAGACTACTGTTCTTTAATACTTTCCTCTTGTGTTGAAACTTTAGCTTTTCCATCAACTTAACTACAATTTGGTTTCAAGAATATTAACTCAAGGGTGCCTGGGTGGCTCATTTGGTTAAGCTACTGCCTTTGGCTCAGGTCATGATCCGTGGTCCTGGGATCGAGTCCCACATCGGGCTCCCCCTGCTCTGTGGGGAGCCTGCTTCTCCCTCTCCCTGCCACTCCCCCTGCTTGTGCTCTATGTCAAATAAATAAAATTAAAAAAAAAAGATTAAATAAAACTTGAAAAAAAGTTTAATGTACCATTCCTTCAATAAAATTTAGCATTTCTGAAAATGTGCCAGGAACTGAGCTGAGGATATTCAGATTATCCAGGCTTAAAAAGTTACTAACAGGAAAATAATGCTTACATGAAATTATGTTTTTAATGTCCCTTCATTCTTGGAAATCTAATTTGCATTAAGTTTGGTCATTTGGATCTCTTGCTTTGAAAAGAAAAATTTAATAAAGTTATGTCTAAACTTAACACTTTTTCCTTAGAAGAGCTTCCCCCAAAATGATTACATAATATATCAGTCAGGAAAACAAAATAACCAGTTGGAAGAGCTACAAAGTCAAAGACTGAATCTCAAATTCTTAAGAAGAGTAAACATTTCAGGTATTTAAGAAGATAAAAAAGAGATAAAAAAAAGTAAACTTTTCTTTTTTAATAAAAAAACCCGATGTTGATATGTTTGTCTATACCAGTGCTGTCTGACAGAAATAAAACACAAGCCATATATATAATTTTAAACATTCTACTAGCCACATTAAAAAAGTAAAAATATATTAAAGTAATTTCAATAATGTATTTTATTTAAAATAAAATATATGCAACATACTATCATTTCAACATGGCATCAATATAAAAAACATTAATGAGATATTCCTTTTTTCTGCTAAGTCTTTGAAATCATGTGTATTTTATACTGAAAGCACATCTGAATTTAGACTTGCCACATTTCAAGTGCTCAACGCTGACACTGTATTGGACAATGCAGGTCTCTATGCTTTATACTATAACCTACAGCTCTCAGTTCCCAAACTCCTCTGTGTTACCAGTGTTCCCTTAGTGATTTACCCCTATCTTAGCTGCCTTGTGAAAACTGAGGAATGGTGTGTCTATCGGGATTATGGTTGTGGTCAAAATTTCTACTGAGTGTGACAAACATTTTATCACCTGTCTTGACATTCATTTATCATCAAGGGCCTATAGGAACCGAATAACTGCCATCTTTTTAGTCTGGCCTCAGACTGCAATAAATAACAAGCAATAGGATGAACATTGTAAAAATATTCTTAAATTTGTATAATCTTTGAGTTTTTCCATCTCAGAAGAATGAGAAAGAAAATTTACCATGTAACTTTTAAGGGAGAAATCAAAAGCAGATGTTCTCCTGGGTATGGCCGGAACATAGAAATTAAAAAATAAAGAAAAGAAAAAGAAAACTAAAACCCATAAGATGATAACAAAGAAAATAAACTAAGCCCTTTGGAAACACATGCACTGTTAATTCAGTTTTAAGTATAATGAAAAACATTTCAACTCAGCATTATCTATCAAATTTTACTGAAAAGCAAAGGCCTAGTTAGTGCAATTTCAAAGATAGTCTTTTGACAATATTTTGAAAGAAATAAATAATTTCCCTTTGCATGAAATCAAAATCCAGGGAAACAGGCAAGAAATTATAGCACATTACTTGTGTCTGAGGATGGGATTAGAGGCTTTATTTTCCCTAACTCCAGCCTAAACTGAAGTCTAACCCAAATTCAGATCCCCATCATTCCAGATATCCACCTGTGAGAAGTAATGAGAACACATGAGCTAAAAACTTGCTAGAAATCTCAATAATGGTTGCTGCGATCTGGTCTGTGGTCCTTTAGTGAACTTAACAGTTGGCACTGTTTGAAGATGTGAAGAGCTCCTACACATTCAGTATTTATGATACATGTCCCTTCGAGCAACAACCACACCAGAAGTAGGTTGACAAAGCTTTATGGAAAACATAAACATTAGAATGTGTACATCTTTACTTAATAAGATAATTATATGTGATAATGATCACAAACAAATTGTTATGGGGCTGGGTGATAGTGTACAGAATGGTGGAAAGTCTGAATAAGTCAGTCAGAGAAAGACATACTGTATGATTTCACCCATATGTGGAATTTAAGGAATAAAACAGATGAGCAAAAGGGAAAAAGAGAGAGAGAGAGAGGGGCAAATAAAAAAACAGAGACTTAACTACAGAGAACAAACTGATGGTTACCAGAGGGGAGGTGGGTGGGGGATGGGTGAAACAGGTGATGGGGGTTCAGGAGTGTACTTGTGATGAGCACCAGGTGATATATGGAGTGTTGAATCACTATATGGTACACCTGAAACTAATACTACACTGCACGTTAACCAATTGGAATTTAAGTAAAACTTAAAATTTTGAAAAGCAATGAGTTCTCAGTCACTAAAAGTATCTAGCAGAGAATGCAAAGTCAAGTTGAACTAGGTAACCATTATTTAGAGTTCTGTTTAAGATTCTATGTGAGAAAAAAGACTGGAAGGAAATACAGGAGATTATTAGTGAATATGTTCTTTTAATCAACTATTTGGTCTGGACATTAAAAATAACGTTTTTCTTTTTTAAAGATTTTATTTATTTATTTATTTATTTGAGAGAGAGAGAATGAGAGAGATAGAGAGCATGAGAGGGAAGAGGGTCAGAGGGAGAAGCAGACTCCCCGCCGAGCAGGGAGCCTGATGTGGGACTCGATCCCGGGACTCCAGGATCATGACCTGAGCCGAAGGCAGTTGCTTAACCAACTGAGCCACCCAGGCGCCCCAAAAAATCACGTTTTTCTAATTGTTTTGAAAAGGGTGCTTTTTAAAAGTTGTTATTCACAGAATCTATAAGGAGGGGGCAATACAATTTATCGTTCAAACTGGAGTACTTTGAGGGAGGAAGGGGACACCAATAATCATGCTAAGACAATGGCTACAGACTGGGACTATTTTGGATAAACCAGGACATATGGTCACTCTGCCAATATATTATCTTTCTATTGTTTATAGTAATACTTTGTTGTGACTGGTGATATCTGGGGAATCAATAAAGTTATACATAACAATATAATCATTTCTAGATTCTATTTGAGTATATTACTTCCATTTCTTGGCAGGGGTAGCATTTTTCATCATACGTCCTAATTGAACATTTTCAAAAGGATAGTCTACCTTTGTTTTAGTTAATCATAGAAAATTAAATGACTGACTTTATGCTTTTACAAAGGAGTATGGAGTAAAAAAAAAAAAGATTTTTAAAAAATCACACGAAATAATCTAAGTATATATTTTTGCTTGGGTATGAATGTAAATGATATACATTCATTCCATAATCTAGGAAAATCAAATCTAGAATATGAAGGTCAAAGACAAAAAAAGGAAGATACTCAACAACAACTTTTTCAGGCAAGCTGAGAAAGCAGAATGCCGACAAGCCGGGGGTTGGGGGGGGATGGGGACGGGCAAGGGAGCACAACAGTGTTCATCTATGTTTTTAAGTGGGTATGTTCTAAAACCGTACGCTGACAGTCTCATTATAAAAAAGAAGACATGGTAAAGAGTTGCTTTTTGTTTTGGAGTCATGTAGTTATTTAACTGTTTCACTGATAATTGTTTTACATGTAAGCATCACTTATCTCGGAATTATTTTGTGACTCGTTTTTCCATTACTGCTTCAAAAAAATTCAATAAAGCTAATTCTAAAGAGAACAATAGGACCACTTAGGTCTCCTTATCTCTGGTTCCTTTCAAGACATGTTGTAATTTTATAGTCAACGATAAACATAAAAGAAATGAGAAAATAAACTTAATTTACAAAAAGAAAAGTACTCTTTAATTTATGTGAGGTGGATCCCAGAAGAGGTACCCAGGTTTTGACTCCAAAATAAACCTCTGTTAGCAAGTCTCCAGAACAGTTTCGGGGGAACCCATTCCAAGAAAGAACTTTAGAGACAGTTAAGAAGGACAAAGGATGAAGACAGATTTTGTATCAGTCCTTGAAGGCAGATCCAGGCCATTCTGAATTCTGTGCTTTGTTTTAAGAACAATGGCCAATGAGTACAGTCTGTCTATTCTTTAGCAGCCCCAAAGAGAAAGGGGCAGTGTGGATACAGCATTTTACTGAGAGGAGCAGCACAGGCTTTTAGATTCCCCAAAAAGAAAAGGAAGGCGTGTGTCATTTAACCATGAAAATTACAGGGAGAAGCAATCGAATCAGGTAAATTAAACAATTTTTGGTAGTAGGCAAATCTTTGAAGTCAATGAAAGAAGCCTTAAGAAAGATCAATTTCCTTTGCTTCACAAGAATTCAATCCAATTATTTTCTTGGTAAGGAGCAAGGTCCCATTGCCAGATGAAACCATACTGGGCTTCGGGTTGTTGGTCTAGTTAACAACTTAAGTGCCTACACTTAAAACTAAAAACGTTTAAACTATGACTTTGGATAAACAGTGTAGCAAAGAATTGTCACATGATATGTTCATGCACTTCTCATCTCTAAACCACTGTTATTTTTCCACCTTGGATCTAAAAAGGTCACAAAAGATAAAAGCAAAGGGCCAGAAATCCACTGTGAAGAAACTACAAGCATAAATAGTTTTACTGGTTACAGGCTGAGCAGATTTCACTTTAAAAATACTTACCAAGTTAAGTGCTGGAGAAAGTTCTGTATAGGCATATTAATCTTTTTTGTTTAACTGAAAACTGGAAGCTTAGAGTATAATTACCTCTTTAATAATTAACAAAGAATTATTATAATCAGAATTAAACACTATCAGTGCATTCTATAAAGGAAGGGAATAATAATCAGGAGCGTTAGAACAGTACATACATTTGTGTCAGTTTAGATGGGGCAGGAGGTGTATATATAACTCTGTAGATATATGCTATTAATTCCCAGGGCATGGTGAATTTGGAGTAGGAAACTGAAGAGGTTTAAGTATTATCTCATTTATTCGCTTTACTTAGCTTTTCTCAAATTATATTCTTAGAGATTTAATCATAGCCAAGGGCTATTTCAAAGTTCAGGAGAGATGACCAAATGAAAAATTAACTCAAAAACTGTTCTAACCTAAAAAATGTAAGTAGAAGAAAACAGAGCAAGGAAATATTTCCAAGCTTGACCACAGCTGATTGTGTCTGTGGGGGGTATTTCATTTGTCGAGGAAGAAGAAAACTGTCAAATGAAACTTCTCGAAATTCAGTTCATTAAATATTTTTTCACATCACTGTAAGACTTCATCATTCCCTGACTCCTAAAATCACTGCTGCTTATTTTAGTGTATAGAAATTCTCAATCATATAGATTGGGAATTTAAAATAGTAAATTATTAGGGGGAAATAAGTTTTAATTAGAATGTTCAGGTCTCATACAGAACACATTTAGAAGAGAGTACATATACCGAATCGTGCAGTGTTACTACATTTATTCTGATGCAAAAAAACCCCAACTCACTATTTGTAACTGAAGGGATTCTACATCTTACCTCTCTGGGTAGAACTCAAAGGAGGAAATCAGCTTACAGTGAATTCCCGAGTCACTACTCCCTGTATTATGCCTTGTCAAATTTATTCAAAAGAGAGAGCAAGTCTACTGAAGAAGTGAAATATTAAATTTGTTCCAAGTATGTCATTTCAAGTCTGATTTTTAAAAAGCTGAATTGTTCTCTTAGAATTCACAATAGAATTCTCATAGAATTTCACTTGAGTCCTCTCTTTCCCTTTACAGTAAGCATGTGAGGGTAATTTCAGTCCCCTCAAGGGCCGGGGTCTCCTGCCCCGACCCCCCCTTGTCCTCTCCATCCTCACACTTCTGCTTTTACCCCCACGCCTTCACTCCCCCAGCTGAACGATTAGGCTGAAGTCTGGCCATGTGGTAGCTTATTTTTAGAGATAATCTGATCCAAGCCAGGTAAGTCGGGATACTTTTTGCAGGCTTGAAAAACAGCTTTAAGTTTTCTGATTATTTAACTATTTAAAACAAAACTAAAAAGAAACCAGGCACACTTAATACTGAGATGGAGCTTACCTTAGAGCCACGTTCATTAAAGATTATTTCTACATCTAGGATTTTGCCAAACTGCTGCAGAGACAAAAATAAAAACATTTATTCATGGTCAGCTTTTTAACCACATACTTTATTTTCTCCTGAAAAAGGAAGAGTTGTTTTTTTTTTTTTTCCAACTGCTTATTCAACTTCCATGTTTCTACTTGTTGGTAGGTCCCAACACCAGTTTCTGGTTTTCCCTCATCAATGAGATGATAGTTTCTCCTTTTTTCACTCCTTTTTCAATTCACCCACTCATGCATTATCCACCTCTGTATGGTAGAAGCTGTTCTCAGAAGATATTCACAGTGTCACCCTCCTGCATATTTCTTCATGGACAAGAACTGGTGGTTTCCTAACTATGTGTTTAATGTTTTAAATGTCTCAGTTTTTTTTCCTCATTTATAATTTTAATCGAAGCACTACTATTCATTTTTTTCTTAACTCTTTCTTATAAGCATCAAATTTTAATAGCTAAGTCAATTTTGGGGGAAAGAAACACAATCAAAGAACTTCCCTCCAGAACAAAACAATGATGTTCATTCCTCCAAACAACCAAATTCGAAGTCTACCAAAACAAAAACAAAAAGCCCATGCACTCACACACAAAAGTAACAAAAATCACATTCTAGGGGTTCAGTGCATTTGGCAGCCTTCGCTGTGCTGTCTAATCATCCTTCAGCTGACTTTCAAAAAAATTAACACCCTAGCGCATCAAAATATACATTTTCCATTTGCTTTGTTTAAATTAAAAATAATAATTAAAAAAAGAAAACTTGAAAGAAATCACAATCAATTGCCTGACTCATTTCGATGTCATGTACAGCATATGAAGGTCAGGAAGGCTATTTGCAGCACACATGATTAGGAGAAATAGGTCTTCAAGGCTTAGCTTTCTTCCAAACAGTGTAAAATACCCACAATTCCAAGTATGAAGGAACACAGACGATCTCCTTTGAGAATCCCACTGGACAATAGAGGCGCCTGAGCTGTTCTTCATAGAGCGACAAGGCTTCTGTCAAATTGACACAGTTACCCTGTGTAAAGTATTCCCATCTTGTTTTCAGTACTTTCACTGAGAGGTCAAGAATCAGTCTGAGAAGCTCCCATGTGGAATCTTCTTCTGGAGATGTGGAGACTGGAACGGCTGTCAAATCATTAATCACATGATCAAACTCTCTCCCTTCTTTGGCGTACCTCTTCAGTACTGGAATACAGTCTTCTATCAGAACCTGATAGCAGTCTCCTTTAAGACTGTCTAAAAGGTTGCCCCATGTTTTTCGCATTATTTCTTACATCCATCAATCACCATTTGGTCAATGTCTACCATAGTGACCATCTTTGGTTTCAGTTTGACTATTTCACATAATATGCCCCCGTCTCTACCCCTAAGAATCAGCATGTCTTTGCCACTGTAGTCTTCTTTTCCACTGCCCATGATGGCCTGGGTATATGCCAAATCACTCTCTGCCAGATTAAAGTCCCCACTAAGGATCAGAATATTTCCAAATTGCTTCGAGTGTAGAATTTTAATGTTCTGATAAGGTGAATCTTCATCATACACCACTTCATCGATGTCATACTCAACCAGGCGACCATCAGCAGTGGGTCAGTATCTGTCAAGAGCTCCTCCTCGAATTATGGGTGGTAATCACTTCACCCGCACAGTACTGTCCTGACTCAATTCTTTCATTCTTTCTTCTACTTTGTTCAAAAGACTGTCAACTTCTTGGCCTTGTGAATCACCATCATAACTCTGAAGATCCAGCAACACCAATCCATGTGGGTAAATTCTCAAACTGGCAAAGCTGCCGTTTTTGTTGATGTAAGTCGCTAGATAACCGTGGTCTTGCCAGTTGTGCACCGACTCTGTCATCCCTTGCTCCTGGAAAATGGACTGGAGGCCTTTTAGAACGGTCTCGCCATCAGCTTTGGCGCCGAGCTTGAAGTCGAGCGTGCTGTACCGTGCTGCTGCCATAGTGAGGTGAGGCCCTGTGCCATGCCTGGGGGAGGCGGCTGCGGGAGACTGGGGGGCTGCACGGCGTGTCGGGCTGCCTTAAATGTCTCAGTTTTTAAGAAGCAAATCCTAAGGAGAAAGATACACTACTGAAGGCTGTTTTCCTTTTCCTTCTTTAATTTATAAAAGTAAACCATATTCACTGTAAAAGTCAGGAAATATAGATAAATAAAAAGGAAAAGAGGAAACAGAAAATGAAGATCCTCTGCACACCCACCATCTTACCATTCTGGTACACAGCCTTCTCCGCAAACGCAGGCATATATTGTTAAGGACATATTTCCAAGTATTACTTCTTTTTTTTTTTTTAACTTAATATGCTATAAACAGCTTTCCAAGTCAATAAATACATATCTCTGTTCTCATTTCTACAGACTACATCCTATTTTCCATCGTATTAAACATTCACGGACATTATACATGATTTCATTTATTTGCCAATTTAATATTTCAGCAATGAACACCATCAAGAACATTTTAAGTAGTAACTTTGTTTTATAATTAAATATTTTAACATTTGGGAAATAAACTAAAAACACCAAGCCTAAATAACTGTATTGGTAGGCAGCTTAATAGCTGACTGGAGGGGCATACTTAAAACACAGTGGTTATTTTGAGGAGGCATGTAGAAGGGGTCAAACCAACCTATATGATTCAATGCTTGGATGAAACGAACTGAAGGGATGTGCAGGAAATCTCCTGGGATCTTTTTGGCCCTTCCAAAAAGATCTTTCCCTCTGAGTACTGGCCTCATAGACCCAAATTATCTCTTTCACTTGGATTTTAAATCAGAATTTGGGAAACATGAAGACACTAAAAAATGAAAAGAGCAAGACAAATCATGCTTTCTCACTGGGCCGAATCATTAGTATCTTTTTCAGAAAACATGTACTAAGAGCCCATATTTTCTAGAGTAAGACTTCTGGGCTTGATTCCAGTTTCATCATTTAACAGAACATTAGGAAATTAAAGGAGAGAGGAAAATGTCTTATTTTAGGTAGGAGGGGATTTAATTTTATTTCTATGCCTATCCAAACAACTAAGATTGGAATGGTGTTTTAGAGTTTTCGTTTTACATTTTCTAATGTGTCCTTATACCGTCCTACTGGGGTAAGGATTGCCTTCCTTTAATGGTTAAGGAAAATGAGGCAGAAGGAAGCCATCCGTCAAGTTTACACAGCTAATAAAATGAAGCATGGAATCCTTGCTCTTTCCCACTGCTGATGTCCTTCCAAGGGATAGGTACTAACCATGCAGAAGACAGAGCAACCCTACCAGGTGTCCCCTGCAAGGAACATTTTATTTTCTTTCTTGCATTTAGCAGCCTTATAGGAAGGGCATAATACATTTCAAAAATCACTGATAACTGGCCTAGGCAGATCTTCAATGGACACAACTTTTCTGACCTGAGAGAAAACACACTTCTGGCAGATGAGAATATACTCCATTTTCACTGATCTCCAGAGATTAGGATTCCATATCATCTCTGATAATTCAGTAGAGAACCTAATAACTCATACTCCTGGGAAATTTCTTCTTAAATATAATATCAATTCTTTAAGCTGCCCTTTATAT
This sequence comes from Zalophus californianus, assembly GCF_009762305.2. NCBI lineage: Eukaryota > Metazoa > Chordata > Mammalia > Carnivora > Otariidae > Zalophus > Zalophus californianus. The sequence continues at coordinate 12,129,178 of NC_045603.1, read as the reverse complement.
TTTCTGTTGTTTTCTCTTCTGGAGAGATGAACAGTTGGCTACCGTTTTCTGTGTAAAGGCTCTTTAAGTACTTCAAGAACATTATTAAATCTCAGTGCTGGCCTTGGCTTCGGTACACAAAATACTCCAGGTACTCAGCTGTTAGTGACAAAACTTTGCCTCAGGGTCTTGTCATCACGAAGCGGCCACGACCAGGACTTCAAGCAGGGCGCCTGCTTTCCTGACAAAGCACCATGCAGCAACAGCAACAAAGTTTTTTTAAACCATGATCTCTTGTTCCTAGTTCAAGTTAAGAGTTTGCTCAAATGAAATCTGGCAACAACACATAAGCCCAGAAAAAAGGTACGACTTCCAGCAATCACTCACTTTCCAATAACTTAAATCTTTGCTGTTACACTGTTTCCATGACGGTGATTTCGGGAGGAAGTGGAAGCCGGAAGAACACATCAGAGGTAGCAAACTAACCACGTCCACCGGGTTTTAGATATTGGTCTTGCAGAGTTACAAGCAGGAAAGTAAAAATGAAACACAGGTACTATCTGCTTCACAGACATTAGGTCACTGAACTTGTAACACTCTGAAAAGTAAGGATTACTACCTTTGTCCTGATTTGAGTACTGAAAGGCTCACGTCCCAAGAGACCCCTCGGTCCCAGGCAAACCAGATTGCATAGTCACCTTGTTATGTGAGAACCTGCAAGGCCCATGTCTAGAATGACAGGAATGACGGTGCTAGGTGACAGAAGTTCCTGAAGATTGATGAAAACACTGATTTATCTTAGGCTCTCTCTCAATCTATGTGCAGTCTTATCCTAAAGTCCTAATGACTTATTAAAATACATCGGGTTTAAATTGTTGGGATTAAATTACATTTTCACTGTAAAACCCACAAAAGGACTCCAGAGACTTACCCCAAACATCTGTCGGAGGTCGGGGTCCCGGAAGCGAAAGGGAATATTAGAGACATGCAGCCGTTTAGGGGTGGATTTGCTCTCTGAGTTCTCACTACTTTGTGTCTGTGACTGCTGGCCATCTGTCTGCGCTCCCCCTTCCGTCTGCTGAGCAAAGAAACAGACAACATTGAGCAAAAAATAAATATGATTACTTCACAAGAATTATGTAAAATAATTAAAGCCCCGCCCCCCCATTTTCACACAGTTCTCAAAAGCATCTTTAAGCAAAAATTAGAGTTGCCCTTCAAAGGGAAAAAAACAAAACCAAAAATGTTACCTGTGTTCAAACTGCTATCATTTACAAAGAAAGTTTAGGCCTTTTGAATATTTACAGTACGTTAGTGAAATGGAAGAAAACAAAAATACTAAGTGATCTGCCTAAGACCACGTGGAGATCCATTAGGTATGAAAGATATAAAAATGGAAGACATAAAAATTGTACCATTATTCTTAGATTCTTAGTCGAGTTTTCCATTTCTGAGATCTTTCTATTTTGAAAATGAATAGTCTGTTGTACATGGTTGAGATCACTGCATTTTTGGTCTACCATTTTAGGAAATAAGAGAATATTTTCATGTTTCATTCCCTCTATTAGTTCCAGAGTTTATGAGTGCTGGGTCACCGAAGTATCATAACACTGTTCCTGAAGAGGAGACACCTCATGACAACGGGCATTTGGCTTCAACCTGAAGAGCCTCTACTTTGAAACCAATCGGCACTCGCCTCCCAAACCATGTTGATTCCAGGTGACGTCATTACAGGGACCCCAGGCCCCATTTACAAAATCTGCTGGGAGAGGCTTTACAGACCCTGCATAGCCTACTGGACAACATGTAAATGGTAGGTCTGTGTAAACCCACAGTGAAATAGTACCTGTAAGCGTGGGGTGCACTATCAATCTATTTTGCAAAACTGCAGGAATTTTTTTCCCCCTGATAAATCCTCAAAAAAGTTGCAACACAGAGAAATACTTTTGACAAACATCTAACAGGTGTGATACATTCTAGGTATTTAAAACACATTTATTTTGAAGTATTCATCTGGCAATTTAGGAACCTTATGTTTTCACTATTCCCTATGAAGTGCATGCCAAACTGGAGGGCTCGCGGAGCTGATTAAACCAAGAGTGGAACTCACTGTTCTAAGTATCTCAAGTGAGTTACAACTGAGTCCCTAACAGATTCTTTTGCGTGACGCAGAACAGATCCCCTCCCTTTGACCCAATGTTCAAGTAAAAGAAACTGTGAGTCACAGATACTTTTGGCTCAGAGACGTTACCAACCATCTTGAAATGAAGTTCGAGACTTTAAAACATAAAGGATTATCAGGAATAAACTTGGAATGAATGCTAGCTTTTCAAGTGTCAATCTAAGTGATGGCAGCTTTTATCTCATTCCATTCAGGCCTTGCAGATGGCTTAAATGTGCAATGATTCATATGATATAAAAATAGTAGAAAAGGGAAGAGCTATGAAGCAATGTTCTGCGAAAGTGTAAGATTTTCGATCATCAATCTGGGCACAATGCAGACTAAACAAAACAAATTCCATTCAAAGATGAAACTCACTAAGTTACTAAGATGGTGTCATGGACACCAAAGCAATAAGCATAAGTGTCGATTACAACTAATGCTCACTCAAGCACCTTCAAACTTGCCCTTTACATCTCACAGCTGGAGCCCATAAAACTACTTCTTCAGCCAAACTTTAAAACCACCAGATCTGATCTGTAGGATGTCAGTGCATCACACTCTGATAAAAGTTAAAAAGATTGATTCTAGCTCCAAACCGGTTTTTTATATAACTTACACATATAGTTCATGTAATCTGTAATATTATAATGAGGTGGCAGGATAAATGAAAACTAATTATTATTTTTATGGCCTTGAAGACACAATTTAAGAAGGACAGAAGCCAGATTGGATCATTTTCTGCCTTGTAGTGAAAACCTACATTTTCTTTTAGGTATTTTTTATTTATTTCTCTACACCCAATGTGGGGCTCGAACTTACGACCCCGAGATCAAGAGTCGCATGCTCTTCCGACCAAGTCAGCCAGGTGCCCCCAAACACCTATATTCTTTAAAAGTACTAAGTCTTTAATTCTAGGGACACTTGGCAAGTTGAAAAAGTAAATTATCATTTCCAAAATTCTCAAGTCTTCTGACTTAATATATATTTTAAAATGGCAGTTTAACATACATAGATACAAATGCAGAAATCAGAAGCATGAATGAATTTTCACAAAGAAAATACACCCATGTAACTATCGAATTAGATGGAGCAACAGAACTTCAGGAACACTCTAGTAAAACCATCCCCTTGTGAAAGGGGCCCCACTACCCCGACTTCTAACTCCATAGACTAGTTGGGCTGTTTTTGAACTAAAAAAAAAGGAAAGAAAAGGAATTACACAGTATGTACTCTTCTGTGTTTGTCTTCTTTTAGACATTCTGTGTAATACACATACACACGTTGTTATAATTCATCCATTCTTCTTTCATTTTATAAACATACAGGACTTATTGGAGCTGCTTCCAGTTTCTGGCTATTAAGGATACTGGCCACTTTACTGACTGCATAAGGATAATGTTCCTATGAATATTCTTGCTACATTCTTGTCTTTTGGTGCAAACAGCCATTTCTGTTGGGTACATATGCACGTAGGAGTGATTTGCTGGCTTAAGAACACGCATTAAGTTCAGCCTTAACAGATACCACCAGTTTTCCCAAGTGGCTGTACTAACTTACACCCAACTATGGATAGCTGTGAGAGTTCTCTTGGCTCTGAGTATTGTCATTTTCATTGTAACTATCCTGGCGGGGGGCAGTGGCACCATATTGTGGCTTTAATTTGCTTTCTTCTCTTTAAACCTCAGATCCTTTCTGCTTTCCACTTAGAGAATTTTGTTGGAAAGGGGGAAATCCTTGTTAAATAGCAACTATTTCTTGAGTGCATACTATATCATGGACCATTCCGTAAGCCTAATAACAGTTAATATTTATATAGTGTTTACTATTTGCCAGACACTGGCCTACACATTTTATGTATTTTAATTAATGTAATTCTTACAACAAACCCTAACAGTAGGCACTTTTTTTTTTTAAACATGAGACTGTAGGAGGTATTATTTTTTACCTCATTTTTCAGATGAGGACTCTGAAAACCAGAAAGATTGCCTAAGTTGCCTAAGTACTGGATCAGGGTTGTTCAAACACAGGCAGTTTGGCCCCAGAGTACATGCTCTTAATCATTATGTCATGTTGTAATGTACATGTATTATCTTTTCTAATACAATAATCTACAAGGGGGCACTATTATTACCCCAATTGACAGAGGCAGAAAGTAAGGCACAGGAGGTGCCCAAGGTCACATATTCAGTGGCAGAGCAGAAACTGAAAACCAGTTGGCTGAATTTCATGTGCTAGGGCTCCTGCCCAGCATGGCACCCACGCTTCCTCCTTCTCATTAGAAGGGAGAACACGTGGGGTGCCTGGGTGGCTCAGTCGTTAAGCGTCTGCCTTCGGCTCAGGTCATGATCCCAGGGTCCTGGGATCGAGCCCCACACCAGGCTCCCTGCTCAGAAGAAAGCTTGCTACTCCCTCTCCCACTCCCCCTGCTTATGTTCCCTCTCCCGTTGTCTCTCTCTGTCAAATAAATAAAACCTTAAAAAAAAATGTTTAAAAAAAAAAAGGGAGAACACGTGTGGATCCCACTCTTTCTCAGGACCGTCACGGGGAGGAGCAAGACCTCCCCCCTGGGCTGGAGGCAGCCATGGGGGTAAGAGAGGGAAAGCTATACAAGAATGACATGTATCCTATACCTTGAGGGAAGAGAAGCAGGTCAGGCCACAAAGGGAGGAAAAGCAAGAATTAGAAAACTGGCAAAGGCACACTGGTGCTCACAGGAAAATAGCCAGACAACTACTAAACTGATATTCAAAGGGGCTGAGGAGCAGATTTCTGTACACAGTGGACATAGGAACATAAAATACACACTGGGAGCACCTGGGTGGCTCAGTCAGTTGAGCGTCTGCCTTTGGCTCAGGTCATGATCCCAGGGTGCTGGGATGGAGCCCCGCATCGGGCTCCCTGCTGAGCTCTTCCTTCTCCTCCCCACTCGTGCTCTCTCTCATTATCTCTGTCTCTCTCTCTCAAATAAATAAAATCTTAAAAACAAAAGGAAATACACATCGAATGTAATTAAATGAGATACTTTCCCATCTGACATCCCCAACTTTAAGTGTACCTCAATATCAACTACTAATTGTTGAAATAGATCAGACAGAAAAAGTAAAAGTTTTTCGGCTGTATCTTTGTGAAAAGTGGACAGAACTGTTTGTTCTGAGAAAAATCTCAGTGTACACTATCGGTTTGCTTTATTTTCTGTTAGCTACTGAGCCACTTTACTGACTGCATAAACAACCTCCCAAGGTTCTGTTCTTCCCTTCTGTGGTCATTTTCTGACCTAATTTACTCACTGGGCAAGGGATGAAACAGAAGAGGCTGGAGTCTGTGCACTGAGAGTTTATGGCAAGGGCTGGCTGTGGCACCGCTGATGCAATCCTGGGACTAGTGTCTATATATCTACTCTTTAAACAACCCGGCTGCCCCAGTGAGGTCTAGCTGTCTGTCCAAACTGCAGAGAAGCCCAGGGCTTTTTACACTGAAAAGCAAATCAGACTTACAGTCTCAAAGCCTCATTCTAAGAAACAAGGACTAAAAATGTTTTGTTTGAGCTCAAACTTTTAAAATTCCTATAACTGTGAAATGGATTAATTTTCTGACTTCTCCATGAAACAGTGGAAATAATTTCACTATGGACTGTGAACAAATGTGCTGTTTTGGTCTGAAAGAGAGTTCTGGGCAATATGAAATGAAGTATTACTTTCCAAGTCTCTATCATAATAACACTTAACACGTAATCTGAAACAGTAAGGAATCTCTTAATAAATTCAGAAATAATATACTTTGATTAATGAATTATGGGTTTTCTTCAATATTTATTTTTCCTTTTGTTTTCTGAGATGACTTCTTTTCTTAGTTTCACCTCTGTGAGGTTGAAGGGGAAGAAGAAATTTAATTCAGCACAGCAAATTTCTTGAGAATCTGATTCATGTCTGAAAACATCTACTAAATTAACCCATTTTAATGATAGTTTGGGTACAGAATTCTAGGTTGAAAAGAATTCCTTTAGAATTTTGAAGGCAACTTCAAAAGTGTGTCTAGTTCCCCTGCCGCTGTTCAGAAGCCTGAAGGCATTCCTTTCCATCATTCTCTCTGGTTTGGAGACTGTCCAGTGTGTCTAGTGTTCTAAAACTTCATAGTGCTATGCCTTAATGTGGGTCTGTTTTATTTTAATCTATTTCGCTGGTAATTCTGTAGTCTCTTTTAAGTTGAAAATTAATGTCCTTTAGTCCTGGGAAGTTTTCTTGGACTATTTTGCTGATGATTCCCACCTACACACATTTGGTCTTTCTCTCTGGAACTTGTATTCTTGGACACTGGATGTTTTGGACTGGTCCCCTAATTTTCTTATCTCTTTATTTTATTTGCTCTCTGGCTTTTGGCTCTATTTTTGGGGATAATAGGTGTTTAATTCCTTATCTGAAAACTTTGGAGCCAATGTATATCAGAATTCAGAATTTTTAGGATTTTAGAAAGGTAATAATGGGTATAACTCATAATGTAACTCAATCAGACTTGGGACAGTGGTATTTCTTTATGTGCATTCATATAAATGCAACAAAGATATATACAGGTTATGAGTTTTGCTGCTAACTTATGAAAAATCACCTGATTTTCAGAACATTTTTGGATTTTAGAATTGTGGATAAGAGACCATAGACCTCTACACTTCTTCAATCTTATCTTCCAGCCCTCCCACAAAGTTTTTACATTTTTTTGCCTTTTTTTTTTTAGATTTTATTTATTTGACAGAGAGAGAGAGACAGAGAGAGAGAGAGAAGCAGGCTCCCCACTAAGCAGGGAACCCCATGCGGGGCTTGATCCCAGGACCCCGGGATCATGACCTGAGCCAAATGCAGACAGACACCTAACGGACTGAGCCACCCAGGTGCCCCTGTTGCCATGTTTTTAATTTCAAGGGTTTGTTTTTCTTCTCTGAATTCCGCAGTCTACATCCCTTTTAAACTTCATTCTTGTTTAGTAGATGCAGTATCTTCTCTTTATCTCTCTAAAGCTATAGATTATTGCTTTGGTTATTTTTTGGAAGTAAAAGTTTCCTTTTATTCACAATTTCTTTTTTGTTTGCTTCTTTTTGTTCTCTATCTTGCACGTTGTAGGTTTCCCTCAGGAATCTAGCTATCTTTTGTTGTCTGCTTAGAATTAAGAATTGAGTGGGGGAAGACAGCTAAAAACCTGATAGTTCTAAATGGGTGGGGTAGAGGGGCTTTGACTCATTCCAGGTCTGTTAGGTTGGCAATTTGTTGGGAAAACCCCGATATGTTCAAGTCTTTCCTCGAGTTAGTCAGGCTCTCAGAGAAGAGTTTTCCAATCTTCTATCTAGAGCTGTCAGTTTCTGCAACTTCTAAAATTTTTGTGGTGTAAACAGAATTATTTCTCAGATTTCTCCCACAACTGGCTTAGAAATAAGTTCCTGTGGGTCTGCTGAGCTTGTCATTAACTGGGACATCTGCTTTCTAGCTTCCACAGTTATTAATTCTCCTGTTCTTATTGGTTTATAGCCCTAAAACCACATAAACACAAAAACCATTTACTGCATTCTTGGAGGAAGCAAAATTAGACTGGTATATTCAAAAGTAACCTGGAGCTAATTCGTGTTTGATAAAACCTTGTAATACTGTATGTACATATGCAACACAGCTTATGTGTGTTTTGAGCTGACACGTATAAAACATTTTGGCAAATACTGCTTGCTTTCAAAATAACCTTTGTATCTCAAGAAGGAGAGCCTGCATCACAGCCCTTCGCCAATGCACACATAAAAGGCTGCAGGAGAATAAGCAGAGACCTCAAAAATGAGACATGGTTCTCAGCTAACAGCAAGCCTATAAATACAAAGTTTTTTCCTTTCTCTTTCTTCAGAGACTGGAACTACTCCAGATATAAGCTGAGTATGATTAAAATATTTTGGAATAAGGAGACATGACAACTAACTGCAACGTGGGATCCTGAATTGGATTTAGAACAGAAAAAAAGGACATTAGTGGAAAAACTGATAAAATTTGAATAAAGTCTGTATTTTGCCTTACTAGTATTGTAACAACACTTTTTACTGCCTGGTTTTGAAAACTGTACTGTATCTAAGGTAATGACATTAGGGGAAGTTAGGTAAAGGATTATGCAGAAATTTTTTGTACTATTTTTGCCACTTTCCTATAAGTCTATTTCAAAATAAATAGTTAAAAAGAAGAGAAAAGGTATTTTGGGATGTCAGATTCTAAACCCTAGAGAATATTAAAACACAAAGAATGCCTAGTTGGTTTAACGACTATACACAGGCACAACTGTAGATAAATACTTGTATTTGTATTCCGTATGCGGGCTGGACCACTTATAAAAGTCAGAAAGGGGCTGAAAAGTCTATTCATTTCAAATTATTGGCATGGTGAAGAAAGAAACCCACTTAATCTGATACCACTATTATGTATCCCCAAATTAGAAACAGTTTAATTTATAAGTCTTTCTTACTTACAGAAGGTAAGCCACATAGTGTCATATCCTGCAGCATCTTCCCTGAAGATCTCATTGTTTTAAGAACAAAAGTATGATTACTAGTTGGGTTCAATTTCTTTGGGATAGGGACTGGTCTTCAGTTAAAGTTTAAGTGGATCCTCCTCATAGGATGAATCAGGTATTTTTGCAATGTTACAGTCAGTCACATAATGTTATAAGGGACATGGTTCTGAAAACCGCAAAATTCAAGATTAAATTTCTCAAAAGGTAGTAGATATTTCTCTTAACTGCTAAAGTAGAGCTGTCTTGTCAATCACCTTGTAATTCAGACAGCTTTGAAATTAGGCAATTATTAACAAAGGTTTCACTTGGGAATATTCACATTGGTTCTGTTAAAGGAACCAGACTGTGTCCAAGAGGGAGTGACTCATGCCGATAAGCCCCAGTTTAGCAAACCCAAACTGAACTCCATTTCTTTGCTGGGCTCTCCCAGAAAAGCAAGGCCCAGGTCAACCAATCAGTACTTGCTTGCTCAGCACAAGTTACCTGACCTGGCTCTGAGACTTGCCTCTGTTCCATGTAAAGAAAGTGACCTTGCTTTAACCAATCAGCAAATGCCCAGTATAACTTCCTTGTTCCTGTTCCCTTCTGCCTATAAAATCTCTTGCTTTGTACAGCTCTTCCAAGCTCCTTTCTATCTGCTTAGACTGGACGCAACCCAATTCATGAATCACTGAATACAGCCAATAAGACCTGTGTAATTTACTCAGTTGAATTTTGTTAACAGTTAAAAATTTACACAAAAGTGAAATTTCATTAATTTTTCTGTATTACATCATTTCAAATTTGAATGATTCAAATTTATATAAAATAAGGCTGTGATGTATTTTATACCCAAGAAAATCTAATGGAAAGATCATTCCCAAAAGAGTTTTAAGCGCATCTAAAGGTTACGTGTGCATGCGCGCTTCAAAAATCATGGAGTGGGGCGCCTGGGTGGCTCAGTCGGTTAAGCGGCTGCCTTCGGCTCAGGTCATGATCCTGGGGTCCTGGGATCGAGCCCCGCGTCGGGCTCCCTGCTCAGCAGAGAGCCTGCTTCTCCCTCTCTGCCTGCCTCTCTGCTTACTTGTGCTCTCTCTCTCTCTGTCAAATAAATAAAATAAAATCTTTAAAAAAAAAAAAAATCATGGAGCAATACCTCCCAATGGGTAGAATGTCAGTTCTACAGAATGTTAACTGGCATTTTGTAGAAAATGGATTTCATTGTCAAATAAATTTGGGAAATACTGGACTAAACAAAGTCAACAGGTTTCCTGTGAATTCTGAAGAGAGAGAATTCACCCTTCTCCCCAAACATGTTTTACATAAATAATTCATTCATTTATTTTTGTAGAGCCGGCTATAAAATTCACTGATAAAGGTATGGCTCTTAGTGCACTAGTTCTTATGCAGGTGAGGGAAGAAAGATTCTCTCAGAAGAGAGAATTGGATGGCCCATTCATTTCTATCGTTTCATAAATCAAGGTCGCCTAGGACACCCTCTTTGAAATAATTATATAATAACAGTATTGTAGCTAATGTTTACTGACATTTACTATGTGCCAGGCATTATCCTAAGTACTTGCTATTCATTTTCTCATTTAATCCAAAAACCCTATCAGGTAGGAACTGTTACCACCATTTTTACAGATGAGGAAAATGAGCATTAGAGTTAAAATTTTCAGATGGTTAGAGGAAATGGAAGGAGCTGGGAGCTAAACCCAACTCAATCTGATTTCCAGGGCTCAAGCTCCCTAACCACAATCACAATATTATATAATTAAGTTTTTTCTAAAATAACTTTAAAAAACAAATTTCAGTTTTTCTTGATAATATTTTAAAAAGTGGGTTGGGATACTTTTCATTAGGTCATTTTACATTGCCTTAAAAAAGGGGGGGAGGGACTACAACCCACGTTGATCCACCAACTAGATATGTTAGCATTTGAAACATTTTTATAAATGTTTATAATGGAGTATATGATGGGTTAAAACCTGGTGGAATTAGATCATATGAATTCCTTCTTAAAGAGTAACAATGCCCTAATATGATCAAATAACTTTCTAAAAAGTGAAATCTTGGCCCATATTGCTTATTTACTGAAAATCAAGGTATTTCACATAGCTAAAACTTGTGACAGAACACTTGTGATATACTGAACATAAAATTATTTTATCTAATGCCACCACCAGACACAATTTTTGGGGCATGGAAAATTGAACTTCTCTCTGCAGAGCAATTCACTAGTCAAGAAAAATTACCTTTAGATTTAGTTATTTTAAAAAGAAATGCTTATGTATTTCCTTTGTATATCTGAATACTGCTACAACAACCCAAATTCTGAGAATCTAGTCTTGTCTGGGCATTTAAATGTAAGTGAACATTTTTTCCCCCCAATTAACTAGTAATTCAATTTTCTTCAGAAAATGTCTAGTTCCATTTTCTCAGCAGGTCAAAGTGCTGTTAAGAGGAATTACAAAGGCATCGTTTGCATATGTAGCAGCATCATAAACTGGTATCACACTGTGAAACAAAAACCATAGCAAGTCACTTATTTTTTTAAACCAGGAGTGAGAATCATAGAAAAATTAGATATAATGTAAAATAGTGAAACACACACACAGAAGATCACCTCAATTAACAACTTTATCCTTAACTGAATGCTTCTCTAATATTTTAATGCACATTTTAGAATGAAAGAAATCTGTTTGTATGTTCTAGGGGGAGTTCTTAGGTTTGAAGTCAAAGAAAGAATCAGTGGAAGCTAAGAAGACCATCCCCTGTGGATGCCTTTTATTTTTTATTAATTTGCATGGGGAAGCAGAAAGCAAGCGCTTGGCTGACGGCAGATCTCCTGAGTCCCACTCCGTTACAAGCTATAGCTGTAATGTTCCGGGCTCAAGTCACTTAGAACTGCTGACCTCTGTTGTAAAATTAAGGCACAAAATAATTTCTAAAATCCATTTTAGCTTTAAAACTCAATGACTCTAATCAGTTTACTGACTTCAAAAAATAGTACAAAATATTTATGAAAAATGTACAACTCTTTAGACAAGTTTAAGGAAAACCATGCCTCCAAATGAATCATTAGTGCTTCTTTATTCTGGCCCTAACACACAAGAGCAGGAAGGGGCAGCAGAGTGCAGAATTACCACTTCCAGCACTGTTTAGTTCTAGTTGCTTTTGGCAGGGGAGGGCGGTGGTGGGATGGGTAAGTAAAAGTAAATAAATGAATGAAGACATGCAAGGGAAAAGCAGCAATAATCATGAGGCTAACAATATTAACAATATGTTGAAAGGTGTCTTGAGTGTCATGAACCAAAGGGCAATTTTCTCTATTCAAAAATATCCATGTCTGGGGCGCCTGGGTGGCTCAGTTGGTTGAGCGTCCAACTCTTGATTTCGGCTCAGGTCATGATCTCGGGGTTAGGATTAGGTGGGATCAAGCCCTGCATCAGGCTCCATGCTCAGCAGGGAATCTGCTTCTCTCCTTTTCCTTCTGACCCTCCCTCCTGCTCTCTCGTGCACTCTAATAAATAAATAAATCTAAAACAAAAATATCCATGCCTGGCTCTGAGTGTGGTTTTCTGTAGCAACTCTTGCACTTTCAGACCAGCCTACAGTTTGCTCATGGATCCAGCTTTGAAACTGCCAAGATGATCATAGGCATCGTAACTCTGATAAATCGATAACAATTGTGGATGGTTTGTGTCGGCTCAACATCTTCTCCCTTTTACTAGTCTGGAGGGAAAATGAGGGACTCTCTTGGAACAGTGGATAGTCAGATGAGTAAATTCCTCTGTGGTCCCAGGCCTTCTAATTCTAGCCTGGAAAAAGACATGCTAACGTGAATGCCTACGTTGCGGGCTGAGGGTAATATGGCCCACGACACATAATGTGAGAGAAAGATTTGGGCCCCATCTTTCCCATTATGTTCTAGAAATCCTCACTTGGGCAAATGGACCCATGTTAAGGGCTAGCACTTCTTGGCTATTTTTTAGTGGGATACCAATCCACAAGGCACTTTTAAGTAAGGGAGTCAGTGGGTAATTCCACGGTAATTCCATATTTGTATTAAGGAAAAGAACTTGCCCTGTACCCTGCCATTAGAAACCTAGATGGTTAGACCGATCTAATAGAGAAGTGAGAGAAAAGCTGGCTTCAACTCCAGAGAAAGGGCATGCAACAAAGCAAAGAAACAGGATGGTGGACAGCATGGAGTTCCAGTTATCTTTCATACAGAGGTGTGCTTGAATGCCACCACTGAGGAGGGCTGTGAGGTCTACAGCTCACCAACAGAGTAAAGGCGGGCCCCTCAGCTGTGCCTTCAAATCTCTGCTTTAGAGCCATCAACAACTCTGTTCAAATACTTCAAAAGATGTTATTAACATTTCCTAACCAATCACAGAAGATGCTGGACCTGTATAAGCTTTTTTCTTCACTCAAAAAACTTACCAAACATCCATTATATGCCAATGTGAGTGATAAGAGGGCAAGTAGTAACTCCTGCCCTCAAGGAAAGTATAATCTACTAGGTGGGTAGAATATGCATACAAACACAAACCTCATCTGAAGATTACTCACCAAAGCTTGTCTACCTCAAATACTTTAGTCACTTATGCCTGCCAGCATTTAGAAGAGTATCTAAACATATAACAATTGAGGACCTTTCTTCTCTGCAGGAAGGTACAGGGGTAATCAGGACCCCTGACTGTTATCTCTTCGCTAATGCACAGTATGGGACAAACTGACTGTCAAAACAGGCTCTTGTCTTAAGGGCACAAGAAGCTTCTAGCCCAATGTGAAAATCAATTTCTGAAATACGTTTTAGAAATAAAATTCCAAATTTCATTGCTTATTTCTCATTTCTGTAGAAGTTTTTTTTTTTTTTTTTGGTTCCCTCACACAAGATGAGACTATTCAACATAAACAAAATCTCTATTACAGTACAGCTGTGGCTCACAATAATAAAAAACACAAACCAAGGACATCAAAGGACAAATGGTTTTAAAAGATGGTTTTAAAAAGGCAATTAAAGGGGCTCCTAGGTGGCTCAGTTGGTTCCAAGTGTCCAAATCTTGGTTTCGACTTAGGTCATGATCTCAGGGACCTGAGACTGAGCCTGAGTTGGGCTCCGTGCTCAGTGGAGAGTCTGCTTGAGATTCTCTCTCCCTCTCCCTCTGCCCCTCCCCCTGCTGTGTGCACACTCTCTCTCTAAATAAATAAAATCTTTTTTAAAAAAAGCAAATTAAAGAACTATTTAAGCCAGTAATTTCCCAAACATTTCTAATTTCTTTTCAATACAATCCTGTCAGGTAGGCACTGCTGGCTTCATGTAATAGATGAGGAATCTGAAGTTTGGGAGGTGAAATAATTTATTCCTGATACAGTTCTTGCACTGAGGAGGACACAATCTTTGACTGTGCTCTCCTTGTTTTACTCATTTAATCAGCTATCCTGTGCATTCTACTGTGGCAACTTCTCTTCCATTCATCCCTCCTCTACAGAACCGCTGCAGCCCCCTGGGCCAGAACCTCAGAAGACTCTTTCCTAACTGGTCCCCGTTTCTCCCCTCATCTGGTATATGCAACACATAGGTCTTCTGGAAGCACAGCTCTGCTCACTTCCATTTCCTTCCTCAAAAGCCTTCGATAAAGTCATTTCTCAGCCAGGCATTCAAATACTCTTCCCAATTTGTACTCAAGCGACTTTTCCCCCCCACCTTATTTCCCTCTGTCTGTAACCACCAAACACCCCAAACTTCAGCCTATTGGAAACACATGCTTTTATTCAAAGACATTTTGATCTTGCCCATCTCTCTAACTCTGCTTTGAGAAATGACTTTCCTAATTCTTCCCATCATGTTCTAATTCTGTGCATGCTCCAATTCTAATCACTCTTAATATGAGGACCAGATCAATGCCACCTGCATCTAGAAGCCTTAGCTTCTCCCTCCTCAGACCTCCTACGGCACACCTTAACTCCTTTAACTACTTTTGATAACCCAAGAAACAGTTACTGAGTAACTATTAAGTGCCAGGCACTGTGATAAATCAGAGAATGCAAAGATGAACTAGAAGAACTTTTTTTTTTTTTTTTAAAGCTTACAGTTTTAATTACGGAGACAGAAGGGAACAAAAAACAACATCTTGTAAGTTCCACAAAAAGTGGTCAGCTCAGGAGTCTACCTGAGCCTAAATGAAGGATAAGCTTGGCTTTGCCTAGGAAAATCAAAGCTTCCCAGCAGAGCTGACACTTGGGCTGAGTGGGAAAAGATGCACAGGTGCCTGCTCTCAGGACCAGTGCATATACATACACTACCTCCTGTCGCTGAGCTGGAGTCAGGGAATCCAAGCAGCAGAATGGAGAGAACAGACTCTGAAATCCCCGACTGTAAAACCCTCACATACACTAGGACTAGTTTATGAACTATAATAATACAGTGTTTGTGGAAGCAATTTTTAAACAAAGTGTTACAGAAATTTAAGGTATCATTTCTTTGTAAATAACAAAGCTTCCTATCTACCTTTTGGATTTAATTGGCTACAGGAATACCGGATCCATTTTAAGAAACATGTTAGTAGACAGTAAAAGTTTAACAGAATAATCTATAATGTTGTCAAATCTAAGTTTTATGATGTACTGCTCTACTGCTCAGTCTCTCCCTCCAAACACACATCCCCCCAGAACACCCACACATTCACAACTTACAAAGCAAATGTCTTAAGAGCAGTGAATTCACACTCCCATTTTTAAATGTACACTTAAATATGTAAGAAGCATCTTCAACCAGAGCCTCCTAATAATTTCCCACTTTATTGTTAGCAATTTTCCTAATATTATAGAACCTGTGCCATCTCTGTTTGTAGACACAGCTCAAAGGATTTTCCATTTCCTCCTCAGCACCAATAAATTCCCAGTCCATACACATGGCCTCCTAATTTTATTTCAGTATTTCTTTAGGAACTCAAATTGGTCGACAAAATGCAAAATTATGTAGTGAAGAGTTTCGAATAGGGATGGGGAACAGAAGTCTTCACTGTATATATTTGTATTAAGGAAAAGAACTTGCCCTGTACCCTGCCATTAGAAACCTAGAACCCGGGCATCTGAAACAATGGGAGACGGTTGCAGGAAGGGACAACAAGCAGGAAGAGAAGCGGGCCGTGGGGAGGAGAGGCACAGGGAGGAACTGTACAGCCAGCACCAGGACAGGACTCGGGGAGGGCACTGTTGACTCTGACGGCCTGAACAGGCCTGTGACTCCTCCCCAAAACAAGACAACGGTAAGGAAGCTGGACAAAAACTGTCCCACAGTCATTTCACATTCTGGAAATCAAAGGCGGATGATAAAGAAATTTCTTGAAAAATTGCTAGAGCTTAGGGTAAGACCAGCAAGAGGCCACACACGTTGCCTGTGGCGATTCCAACCCGCCACGCCATCCTTGCCCCAACACCACCACCGACCCCTCAGTTCTGTGGGAGAGCACTTCGTTTTTATCAGGACAGGGCCAGGGCCATGAGAACTAGCAGCTGTGCTATCAGAAGGGGTAAACCCAACTTGGGGCATTTGGGGCAGGGGTGGAATGAGTGCTGGGGGGAAGGGGTGGGCAGTAGAAAACCCACAGCTCTGTCGGCTAAAAGTGGCAAGTTTGGTAGGCCCTAACAGGGGAAATTTAGTTCTTCTATCTTGAGCTTGTGGTCTGACTGAGGTGAGTGGTGGAGCAACCAGCAATAAGAAGGGGAGATCCTGGAAAAAATGAGAGAATTATAGAGGAGCTAGATATGCTCTCCTCATATCTGTGACCAATGGTGAAACTAGAAGCATGAGGAGGGGAGACATGAGAGCCCAACAGACAGAAAAGGCCAGGCAGACCTGAGAACTGGCTGAACTCTGAACTCACTTCCCAACCCACAAACAGATGGATCGACAAGAGTTCCGCAGAAGCGTTACAAGCTGGAGCTGCTTCAACACAACCTCTGCCCAAATCCCTGGCTGACCACTGAGCTAGGGAGACACAGGGATGACGCCTAGCCAGGAAAACAAGTAAAAATGAGAGGGAAAATCGCTAAGATTTTGTGCAGAAACAGCAGTGGCTGCACACCATCGAGAAGTCACAGACCACAGTTTAAATTCAAGCAAATTACTTAAAACATACACACATACACACACCTATACCTCTAAAAAAAATAACACTTCAGAGCTGCTGCAATATATTACTAAAATGTCCAGTTTAATAAAAAATTACAAGACCTGTATAGAAACAGGAGAGTATGGCCCGGATTCAAGAAAACAAGCAGAAACTAGAAAAGGACCCTTGAGTGGGCCTGGATGTTGGACTCAGCAGGTGACTTCAAAGTGGCAGTTACATACGTATTCAGAGAATTGAAGGAAATATGATGACAAGGAATCTCAACAGAGAAGCAGAAATCACAAATGAGAATTCTGGAGTTGGAAAGTACAGTAACTGAAATAAAAAATTCACTAGATGGGGTCACAAGCTGGTGCAATGTGGCAGAACAAGAGTGAGTGGACTGAAAGAGACATTAACAGAAATTCTCCAATCTAGTGAACAGAAAGAAAAAACATCAAAGAAAAATGAACAGAACGTTAGATTCTGTTTCGATTCAACTCAAAAACAAACAAAAAACTAGAACTTGAACCTGTGGGTGACTGACATCAAGTTCTCAACATATTTGTGGTGAAAGTCCCAGGAAGAGAGGAGAAAGAGAAAGAACAAATAGTTGAAGAAATATTCAAAGAGTTCCCAAATTTGATAAAAATATTAATCTACAGATCCAAAAATCTCAATAGATTCCAAGTATGATAAAAACAAAGAGATCCACCCTAAACACATCAGAGTCAAACTGCTCAAAGCCAAAGATAAAATAAAAATCTTGAAAGCAGCAAGAGAAAAACAATTCATCACAGAAAGGGGAACAGCAGGATTAATAGCTGACTCCTGAGAATCAGCTCGTTCTTGTCAGAGGCCAGAGGGCAGTGGGATGACAGGTTTAAAGTGCTGGGGAGTAGTGAAAAACGGTCAACTAAGAATTGTACAGTGAGCAAAACTATCCTTCAAAAATGAAGAAAAAAATAAAGACATAGTTCCTAGATACCCAAAAACAGAAAATTTGTTTCAAACAGACCTAGTCTACAGAAAATACTGAAAGACATCCTACAGGCTGAAAGGAAATGATATCAGAATACAACTCAAATCCACAGGAAGATACGAAGATTACCGAAAATGGTAAGTTTCTTTGAAAATATAAGATCTTTTAAAGTAATAATTACAATACTGTATTGTTGCATTTCTTGTCTCCAACCATCTTCTTGTTTTATCTATTTTGTCTGATATTAGTATAATCACTTCAGGTCTCTTATGATTACTGTTCGTATGACATCTTTTTCCTTCATTTTGTCTCAAACTCTTTGAATCTACGGTGTGTCTCTGGTAAAAAAAACATACAACTGGATCTTATATGTATAATATAGATGACAATAATAGTACAAAGGATGGTGAGGAATGAAGCTATATGAGACCAAAGCTGCAATATTTTACCAGAATAAGACACACACACACGTGTTGTGTGTGCACCCACAAGTAAGCAAGCATGTACACACATCAGTAAATTATGCTAAGTCGAAGATGTAATCCTTGATCAAGAACTAATATAAAAATAACAACACAAATAACTAATTAAAAAAATCACAAAGGGATTTAAAAGGTACAATTAAGAATTATTTAACAGAAATCAGTAAAGAAGGAATAGAGGAACAATAAAAGATAGGAGACATAAAACAAGTAGTTAAATGGCAGCCATAAATCCACCCATATTAACAATTACTTTAAATGTAAATAGACTAAATACTCTGATAAAAAGGCAGTCATTTTCAGATTGGCTAAAGTAAGATTCAGTTGTATGGTTTTGGTTTTTGTTTTTTTACCAGAGACACACCTTAGATTCAGAGTTTGAGACAAAAATGAAGGGAAAAGATGTCATACAAATAGTAATGATAAGAGACCTGAAGTGATTATATTAATATTAGACAAAACAGACTTAAGAAATAATGATAGAAAAAGAGGGAGGGACATTTCATATTGAGAAAAGGCCAACTGGTTAGGAATAGTCTGTAGGAAAGACCATCTACTAAGCCTTAAAACAAGTCTCAATCAATTTTAAAAAATTGAATCATACAAAGTATGTTCTCTCTCCACAATGGTATTAAATTATAAATCAAGAAAAGAAAGCTGGGAAATCCTCAAACATTTGGGAATTAAGAAACACATGTCTATGTAACCCAGGATCACAGAAGAAATCATAAAGAGAAATTTAAAAATATCTTGAATGAAAACAAAAACACAATGTATCACATTGTATGGGAAACTTAAAGGGGAAATGTATAGCTTTAAACACGTATCAGACAGGGAAAAAAATCTAAAATCAATGATCTGGGGTCATAATCCCAGGCTCCTGGGATTGAGCCCCACATGGGGCTCCCTGTTCAGGGGGAGTCTGCTTCCCCCCTTCCTCCTCCCCTGCAACTCGAGAGACAAAAAAAACAAAAACAAAAACCTAAGACCAAATCAAACTCAAAGCTAGTAGAAGGAAGGAAATAATAAAGGTCAGAATGGAAATCAATGAAATATAAAACAGAAAAACAACAGATTTTTAAAAAAATCAATGAAATCAAAAGCTGGTTTTCTGGAAAGATCTGCAAAATTAATAAACCTTAGCTAGACTGACCAACAAAAAAAGAAGGCACAATTACCAAAATCAAGAATCAAAGAGGGGATATCACTACAGATGCTATAGAAATTTAAAAAAGGATTATATGGGATTATTATTATAATTAACTTTACACGAACAAAACAGATAATTTAGATGAAAAAGAAAAATTCCTAGAAAGTCACAAATTACCAAGATTGATTTGATGTGAAACAGAACATAGAAATAAAAATAGAAAAAGGACAGATAACTAGTAAAGAAATAGACGTAGTAATTAAAATACTTGATAAAGCCTCAGATTTGTATTTTATTCCTGCTTTGCACAGTAGTTCTGGTAAGACTGTGAATTCATAATCATTTGAAACTGATTTGGAAATGCAGCCAAGATAGCAGCCAATATATTCATGATTCCAGAACAAATGCTACGGAATCCTCACCTGTTACCCATCATGGGCTTACATCTTCCTAATAAACTGTCTACTGTAGCCCATTACTTATGAAGTATAAAATTATGTGCTTATATTTAACTGATCAACCCTGAAAAGATAACATGTTTTCAAGGAAAGAATGGATTTCTTTGTGGTCTAATAACTAATAAAAGAAAATGGAAAGTATTTGAAGGTTAAATCCATCCTTATGCAACAAAAGCTTCCACTGTAAGGCTCTTTATTGGGAAGTAAATCATATCAAGTGGTTTAAAGGCTGAATAAGGCTCTCCTGATAATCTGAAACAGGAAGGGCAAAAAGAAATCTAAAAACCAGACACAGATCTTTCTATCCAGAGTACAGAACATGTTTATCTTTGGAGATAAACCAGCAATCCCACAGACAATATGACTTCCTGTGTATTGATATATATGTGATATATACCTACTGGATGATTTTTGACATTTCTTTTACTTTAGCAAGTTAGTAGCAAGAGGCAAAGCCACAGAGGTCGGCTAGCGCCCGGGATTAGTAAACCAAGTACAGAGTTTGGATTTTATTGTAAGTATGTGAAGGAACTGTTAGAGTTAAGCAGGAAAGTAACATTTGCGTGAGAAAACAGAGCACTATGTTGGCTGCCGTGTGGAGAAGGGATAGTCAGGCAGGCAGCAATAACACAGGAAATAAGCCATGAGGCCTGGACGAGCATGGGGATGACAGTGATGATACCATACATGACTTCAACTCTTTTAAATCCCATAGCGGCCAGCAGAGGCAGGTACTGCTGTCTTCCTTTTCTAGGTACAGGTATGTATTTGTCCTCACTGAGCACGCCAACACAGAAAGAGGTTAATAAAGTCATGCTGCTAAGCAGGGCCCAACTCAAACCCAAGAAATCTGGCAGAAGAGCTGAGCTGTTAATCATGTACACTATCCAGTTAGAGTATTAAGATAAAGAGAAGAGCTGAAGAGAATGCTTCGAGTTATAGTTACTGGACTTGCAAATGCACTGGATGTGGAGACGAAGGAAAGAGAGAAGGCTCCTAGGTTTTGCTGGAGCAGCAAGGTGAATTTAGTAGTATAATTATAGAGAGAGAGGACATAAAATAAGAGGAAGAGGGTGGTCCTAGGACACAGGCCTGGAATGCTGCAACATTTAAAAACTGAACAGAGGTGGCCATGAGTGGCTCAGTCTGCCTTTGGCTGGGGCCATGATTCCAGGGTCCTGGGACTGAGCTCCACATGAGGCTCCCTGCTCAGCGGGGAGTTTGTTTCCCCCCTTACTGCTCCCCTGCAAACTCTCTCTCCCAAATAAATAAATCTTTTAAAAATAAATAAATAAAAATTTAAAAAATTTAGGGGTACCTGGGGGGCTCAGTCGGTTAAGCGTCTGCCTTTGGCTCAGGTCATGATCCCAGGGTCCGGCGATCAAGCACTGCATCGGGCTCCCTGCTCAGCAGGAAGCCTGCTTCTCCCTCCCCCACTCCCCCTGCTTGTGTTCCCTCTCTCACTGTGTCTCTCTCTGTCAAATAAATAAATAAAATCCTAAAAAAAATTTTTTTTAATTAAAAAAATAAAAACTGAACAGAGAGATAGGAACCAGCAAAGGGGACTAAGAGAGAACTTCCAGTGCACAGGAGGGAAACAGGGGGTGTGCCAAGAGCAAGAGACTATGTCCAGGAGGAGGGAGGAAGCAATGTGCAGAACACTGCTGAGAGGTTGTATACAGTGACAACACAGGAGGGACCACAAGGTGTGGCGAAATGAAGCTTCCTGGTGAAACTGACCTAAGTGTACCCTCACCTGGTGTTGTCTGCTCTGTCTTTAGACCCTAAGCTCCTGGGCAGTGACTGTGATCTCAGATTCTAAATACTTACCTTCTAATTTCAACGCAGGGGGTAGAAATGAAATTACACACATGCTATGTAGTGTCATGTAGATGCTAAATTAATTCAAAGGGTTTTCTGGCTGATGATTCTGGTGAAGATTTCAATATGATGGCAGGCACTCTTCCATTTCCCACCTCAGAGTTCACATACCGTGAGAGATCCGTTTTGTGTGCTGGGTGAGTTGCTACTCTGCTCCCCGTGGGATTGCGTACTTCCGTAGAGTGTCAGGTTATGCTCACTGGTCTGGCCGGCATAGTCCTGAGTGTGTGGCACTCCATATTCTGTGGGAATTCCATTCTGTGGAGGTGGTGGAAACGGGATAGTAGTAAAAGGCTGAACCATTGCGTCAGGAGTTGTTGTTGGCTCCTGGTTACCCTAAAACAAATAGTGGAAGAGAAAATAAGGAGAAAAAGTGACTTTAAGTTCTCATTACATGACTATTTTTGAGTATATAAAATTCTCTGAGTATTCTCTCTTCGTTCTGGTAAAATAGAAGGCTTACTGCCTCAGGCCTGGGGCAAACACTGCCATATGCAGAGATGTATATATGTAGCCATGCAAACACACACCCAACTTTGGTCAATTTGTGTTCTTAAACAGGTCCACGACCATATTAAAACTGATTAGTTACCAAAGAGGCAAAAATTTTCCTTTAAACTAAGTTTTAAAAAAATGCCAGGAAATTTCTCACACAAGAAGAGTTGTGGCTTTCTTGTGTTTTGTTTTTTTTTTAAAGATTTTATTTATTTGACAGAGAGACACAGTGAGAGAGGGAACACAAGCAGGGGGAGTGGGAGAGGGAGAAGCAGGCTTCCCGCCGAGCAGGGAGCCCGATGCGGGGCTCGATCCCAGGACCCTGGGAATCATGACCTGAGCCAAAGGCAGACGCTTAACGACTGAGCCACCCAGGCGCCCCACAAGAAGAGTTTTAAGAGTTGAAATTAGTATTTTCTTCAGGACACTCTTTATCCTCTTACAGAGATTCTCAGGGAAAAACAAAGCAATTTCATTAAATTACAATTCATAACAATAGGTAGGGCGACATTATAAATTAAGTTCTCAAAACAAGACAACACAGATCTCTAGATTTTAAGAGCACAGAGTTCAGAAGAAAGTATATTATTAAAAAGTTAATGTTTGGATTTCAAGATAGAGATTTATTTAAGTCTTGGCTACTAGGTTAACAGTTAAAAAAAATAGGTTCCTTAAATTATAAATATTAGAGACAGACCAAAAAAATCCCCAGATAAAAAAATTTAAGAGTTCTTCACAATCACTGTGAGCTTTATAAGGCTAACTGCACAGCAGGATACCTCTCCATGTGATAACCATTCCCAGATGCTTACCTGGAATTCACTGTGATATCTGAAATATCAATAAAGAGTACGCAGGAACTACAGGGAATTGTTAGAAGGAGCCATTGTGGCTCCAGAGCCCCTCTCTCACTTCTGTCCTAAGTTCAGATACAAAAGAGTTTGAATCTTGCACTCCCTCCCCTGGCCTCCATTTTATTCCATAAAAAGCAAAGCCATTATTTTACTGAAGATACACAAGTCTGCAAAGTCTTGGGCCACTGTCCTTCTGTAAGTAGTTGGCAGAGATGGGCAAATGCTTCAAAATGTCTGCACTTTGATAGGCTCCTCCCACTCCTATTTTAGACATCGTATCAGTAGGTAATCAAAGAAAATTTGGGTTTATGTCACTTGGTTTCCTCCTACTCATGAGCACACTTCCATCAGGCAAGGGAATAATTATTCCTCTTTCTCTCTCAGTCCCAATTATCCTTTCCCCTCAGTTCAAGAGGGGATTCTCTATCCAGAGAGCTGCAGGAAACAGAATTCTCAGCAGCATTTTCTAGACATCATCCCAGGCTTTTGACACTAACTTGATGGCCATTAAACTTATATATATCTCAAACAAAATAAATCCAAAGCTGCAGAAAGATCTCACACTATTTTTAAAGAAAGGTTCTGCCATCATTGCTACAATAAGTGCTTCTGCATAAAATGAAACAGAACATATGTACAAAGGCTGTTATAAATGGAGAAATATACATGATCATGGATTGGAAAGCTTGGTATTCTTAAGATGGCCATGCACCCCAAATCCCACAAACTCAATAAAAATCTCAGATATTTTTGCAGAAACTGACAAGGTGTTATTAAAATTTATATGGAAATGCAAAGAGCCTAGAAAAGCCAAAGCGATTTTGAAAAAGAACACAAGTTGGAGGACTTATACTACCTGATTTCAAGACTTATTACAAAGCTGCAGTATTCACAACAGTATGGAACCAGCTTAAAGACACACAAATCAATCAATGAATGAGCAGAAAATATCCAGATAGACACATGCATATACAGTCAGTATTAAGTCATCAAGTCAATTCAGTAGGAGAAAGGAAAGCCTTTTTAACAGTTAAAAAACTGAATACCTACTGGGGAAAAAAAAAAACCTAAACTCATCCCACATATGCAAAAGTTTACTGGAAAGAGGTAACAGACCTAAACCTAAGAGTGTTTTTAAAACTCTAAAACATCTAGAAAAAAAGAGGATAATTGTCAAAATTTTACAATAAACAAAGAATTCTTTGGTCATAAAAAACAAGAACCTTTGAAGAAAAACTTGATAAACCGAACTCCATCAAAATTTAAACATTTCTTACTCTTTGAAAGGTACCACCAAGATAATTAAAAGACAAGATGGAGCATGGAGGCAGCATTCACGGCACACTATCTGGCAAAGAACCGTTACAAATCAAAATGAAAAGAACAAAGCATCTTTTTTTAAGATGGGTTAATGACTTTATATATTTATTTATTTTTAAAGATTTTATTTATTTGACAGAGAAATAGAGAGAGAGCACAAGTAGGCAGAGCGGCAGGCAGAGGGGGAGAGAGAAGCAGGCTCTCCACCGAGCAGGGAGCCCGTTCCCAGGACCCCGGGTTCATGACCTGAGCGGAAGGCAGACGCTTAACCCACTGAGCCACCCAGGTGCCCTGGGTTAATGACTTTAACGGAAAAACTCCCACAAAAAGATAAGCCAAAAAAAAAAAAAAAGATAAGCCAATGGGCAGGAAATACACGAATGTGTGGCTCAACAACATTAGCCATCAAGAGTATGAAATTAAAACGAAATGAGCTACCATTTCACACCAATTAAAAGGGCCACAAGACTGAAAACACCGAATGTTGACAAGGATGTGGAACAACAAGAACTTTCATATACTGCTTGGCAAAGTGTAAAACAATATATTCATGTGGAAGAACTATTCTGCAGTTTTACCTTTTTATATAGTTAAAATACTCCTTATATTCAACCCAAAGAAATAAAAGCATATGTATACAGAGACACTTGTACAAGTATGTTCATGGAAGCTTTATTCATAATAGCCCCAAACTGAAAACGACTGTACCGAAATCAACAAAAAAATGGATAAACTGTAGTTTATTCACAAAATGGAATGTTACATAGCTTAAAAAAGAGAGAAAAAAAATAATAAACTACCAATAACACAGATGAATCTTAAAGCTGTGCTAAATGAGATACAAATCTATTGTAACAGAAGTGAGAAAGCAGTTGTTTCTTTTTTGGGGGGCAGGGAGTGATGATGGAGATCTGGAACATTCTTGGATGGAACATTCTAGGATGACAGAAATGTTAAATTTCTTGTTAAGGATAATGGTACCAAATTGTTAAAATTCATTAAACTGAACACTTGATGTCACTACATGTTAATTACAACAAGGGAAAAATAAGGCAATTAAAAAAACACTGGCAAACATATCAAGCTGTGAAATACCTGTCATCATTAAGAATCACCTGTCCCTATGACTCATTCTACACACAATAAAGCGACAAACATGCACTGGAGACAAAGAGAACGCAGAGGCAACTATAGCTATGTACTTAGAAAAGCCCAAGAAATTAACTACAAATGAGTAGACCTAATAATAAAATTTTGTCATATTTATACATTAACGATTTTACAACCAGCAATAACCAGTTATTCAAAAGGGCAACAAAATGTATAGGATAAAACACATGATATATGGGCGCCGGGGTGGCTCAGTTGGTTAAGCGACTGCCTTCGGCTCAGGTCATGATCCTGGAGTCTCCAGATCGAGTCCCACATAGGGCTCCCTGCTTGGCAGGGAGTCTCCTTCTCCCTCTGACCCACCCGCTCTCATGCTCTCTCTCTCATTCTAATAAATAAAATCTTAAAACACACACACACACACACACACACACACACACACACACACACACACACACACACACACACACACACACACACACACACACACACGACGTAGGATATAAAACAAGGCCTGAATAAACAGAGAGATGTACTTCGTTTCTGGAGGAATGCTGCATACAGAAATGTTAATCCTTGCTAAAATAAAATGTATACCTAATGTCATTTTGTTAAGACTTTATTTATGTAGAGAGTGCGTGAGGAGGGGGGCAGAGGTTAAGGGAGAGAGAATCTTAAGCAGACTCCCTGCTGAGCGTGGAGCCTGCCATGGGGCTCAGTCTCATGACCCTGAGATCATGACCTGAGCCAAAACCAAGAGTCTGATGCTCAACTGACTGAGCCACCCAAGCTCCCCTACCTAATGTCATTTTCAGTCAGAAGCAAACAGAGCCTGGAGAAGAAAACAGGGCTAAATATAATTCTAATTGGTATGTGAAAAACTACTATGAAAGTTTGAAAAGGGAAAAGCTATGGGTGGGGCATGCTCTATCGTACAGTAAGATTTGCCATAAAGCTACTGTGATTAAACACTAAGCATATACACAGTGATTAACAGAACACTGATTATCCTAAAATAATTTCAAGTTTATATAGAAAATTAATTGAAGATAAAAGGAGCATTTCACTTCAGTGGGGAGAAATTGTTTATTTACCACAGAGGATTTGTAAAGTTGGCTACCCACCAGAAAGAAAATAAATGAGCCCCTCACAGTGTATACTCCAAAAGAGAAAATTTCAAGAAGGAATAAAATCTAAGACAACAATGGAAACTAAGAAAATATAAGAAAACTTGGGAGCATAACTGGGGTTGGAGGACTCACATAAGATAGGAAGACAGGAAACCTAAAAACCAGGAAGGAGAGAAAGGACAGATATGGCTGCAAAAGTTAGGAAGGAAAGGAGAGCAAGGGGAAGAGGGAAGGCAAGAGAAGGGGGAGAAATGGCCTTTCAAGTCAAAAGAAAAACCAACTGGGGCAAAGAATTGCAACAGATCAGACAGACACTGTCATCACTAATATAAGAGTAGGTTATACAAATCGATAAGAAACACACACAACAGAAAAAGGCAAACAATGTAACTGAACAATTCACAGATGATGAAATACCATCAAAATGTTCAATCTCACTAACATATGGAAAAACATATTAACAGTAAAACAAGTCCAATTTTTTAGTCATCTAATTAATAAAATTTACTAAAAAAGTTTTATTGAGATATAATTGACCTACACAACAAACTGCATCTACTTATTTGTAGTGTAAGCACTGACATATATACGTGTACATGCATGAAATTATCACTGCAAAGTAGTGGGCATGTCTACTCCAAATCCCTGAAAGTCTCCTCATGCTCCTAATAATAAACATGTATTACTTTTGTAATAAAGCCTACCAAGTATTGAGCAAGAAAAATGTAATCAATAAGAGGAAGCCGATATGCTGAAGCACTGAAATATTATTGTGCTATCCTTACGAAAATGGTAGTGATGGGGCGCCTGGGTGGCTCACAGGGAGCCCGCTTCTCCCTCTCCCACTCCCCCTGCTTGTGTTCCCTCTCTCGAGGTGTCTCTTTCTGTCAAATAAACAAATAAAATCTTAAAAAACAAACAAACAAAAAAAGAAAATGGTAGTGACATTACCTAGAGACAAAATTAATAACTGTCTTTCATTTTCAAGTTACACCGCATCAAAATTCAGCTGTCTCCCATGTCCAAGAATCACCTCTAAGTGGTATTAAGGACTGCTTTATATAAAAATTTTTCCTTTGCTTAGTTTTTAGAAATTAGGCTATGAAAATCTTAAATTTTTGCCCATAATTTTTCAGGAAAAAGGCTTATCTTTGTCACCCATCACCATGTAAGTTCTTTTCATGATCTCCAGGCTGGGGTATTGTCTATGACTTCTTAGCTATCCTGGGTGTCCTGAGAGAGAAATAAAACAACACTCTCCCTTCTTCAAGTTACACAGGACTGTATCCATATCCACCGACCTGCCTGCCTACCCCCTGCATGAAGCACACTGCTTCAGAAGCCCTCACACGATTTACTGGCCTGAAATCAGATATGAAAGAGAAAATTCAAATTCAGGTGGATTGGTGAACGCAGGAGAGCAAGAGCACCAAAGGTCTCTGTAGATCTACACTCCCAACTCCAGGCATAAATATAATCTTACAGTATACAAGAAGGGTCTACTAAATAATCAGTAAGGCTAAAAGACACTACTTCCCAGTTACGACTAACACAGCAAAGGGACTTGCTTTCCATACTCCCAACTCGGCTCCTTGCAGACTCATTCCTGCTCTGGCCTCCCTTCGCCCCCAACCATGCTGGGAGTGAGGCGCTGGCACAGGAGTTCACAGTACTGCCTCTCCCACAGGGGTAGTCTTGACAAAGCTGGCTCAGTCAACTGAATCAACACATCAATTAGCAGTGGGGGTTAGGGGGAGAAAGGTAAAAACATTTTACAGGATCTACTTGTAGCCTCGACACTATGTGTTTCAAACAAATACGAGGCAGGCAGGGGCTGAACTATTTCCTGAAAAAAGGGAAATGTAAACCTTTGTTATGAGGCCAAAATGAAATTCTTAGCAGATTATTTTACTCCTTATAGGAATTTTTAAATTTTTGTTTAAAAAATATGTTTATATACTAAGGGAATGAAACTGGAACAGGAGTGATTTTGCATTTTGTTTCATACACTCTATAATGTCTGAAAATATCCCCAATAATCTATGATGATGGCAATGATTATAAATGCTAAATAGTTTCAGATTTCTATAAACTTCCAGGATATATTCCAAAGTTTTAAGTTCAGAAAAGAAAATCTGATAGCCCCCAGGCAAACTATGAATAATAGTTCACATGATCATTTCTAGGCAAGATTTTACCTCTATGTTTAATATGAAAATGTTTTGTTTTTAAAATCATAGGCTAAGCAGCTTAGGTATATATCACTTGAGAAAATGAGTTATTAACTTTTTTCCTGTAGTCCACAAAACTAGACATAAATTCTCTTTTACCGAATTTAGCAGTCTATAAATTTTCCCTCCCATGAGATGAACAGACAATAAGGAGTACTATATGCAAATAAAGTTTCTATCTCACTTAACAAGAATCTAATGAAGATTTAACTTCTTTAACTCCTTTCTTCCCTAGAATATAAATTGTGATTTTATGTGAAAGATGAGAAGAAAAACAAACTGCATTTCCTGTTAGTTCTTATCAGTATATCCCAGGAAAATGAAGGTTCTCTGAAAGCAGGACTACCTGCCTACCACACGAAGCACCTAGCTCCAGAAGAAACCCTCACAGCGTTGACCGTTCTGCACCACAGGTATTCCAATGTCTGACTTCACACCTCCCTCACAACTATGCCAAAATGCCAGCTTCCCTGACCACTCAAACTCTCAGCCCCTATTTCTCTCTGTCCTCTCATCTATAATGATACTGCATTTATTTCGTCTCCTCTATTAGAACATAAGCAAGAGGTTTTACCTGTTTGGCCCACTGACACAACCCCAGGACTAAGAACTAACACTTGGCATAGAGTCACATAGCACAACTCTTACTTAAGGGTTTGCATGAGCAGAATAATGAAGCAGAACACCTAAGGTGAAGAATGGTCCCCATCTTGTACAAAGCTAACTGTTAAGACGGAGAGGGTTGTATCTAATCCTCCTAAGATCCACATGAATTTACTACAGGAACTGGCAGGGAATTATAAACAGAGTAATTCTTTGGTTAACTGCCTTCTCATCAGCAACATAATTTACAACACTACTAAACAGTCACATCTCCCAAATTTCCAAAAAAGCTACCTACATTTCTAACACTCTGGTTTAAAAAGTAAGAAGATGTGGCACACTCATAAATGAGTGGCAAAGCTGCTTTTCTAAAGTTATTTTTAAACAGAAGAAGGAGAAGGAAGAGAAGAAAAAGAAAAACCCTGGAGAGACCTATACATGAAACAGATATATGTGGGATATAGCATTATTTGATATTTCAATAATTACTCAACAGATCAATTCGATGTCCTGCCATCTCACTGTTGTTTTATTACCTACACAAAAGTTCAAGAAGAGAAATATTAACAGGACAAAAAATAGTATTTTATTTCACACAGAATGCAGGCCACTGTGACTTAATTTTTAGGATGCCATTCTGATGAAAACTCAAGATGATGCCTGCATAGGAAAGGAATGTGGGGATATAATGACTGAGGATCAGTTTTTCAATGTATTATTCCCTAATACAAACAAATTTGTTTATCACATGACTTAGACACTACCTAAAGATTATCAAATCCACCTGAAACCCAATAAATTCCATATTTCACCGAGGGCAATGCTGAAGTACATGGTTAGAACATAATTTGAATCTCAGCTTTGTCATTACTGTAGTTGTAAACAGTTATGTTATTACCTACCTTTCCTGTGCTTCAGTTTCTTCCTCTATAAAACAGCAATGTTAACGCCACACATTGTTACAAAAATTGTAAGATAAAATGTGAAGTGACTAAAATGCTATATTCCCAATAAAAGTCGCTCTCAACCACTGCAAGCACCAGGTAGATTGTGGGACCAAACTTCCACAACTTAGCAAATGTTAAAATCCTATTAGATGCCACTGTTGTGGATGTTACATGAAATTTTAAAAAACCCTTAAAGACTGTATTTATGGGAACAACATTGAAGAAACAAACTACAGATATACAAAACTAACCATAGCATAAGGGAAAACAACTCCCCCCCCCAAAAAAAAGAACAGAAAAAAGAAGAAAAAAATCTACCAAAAGTAGTTTTTAAAATGATCACTAGCTGAAAAGGTAGTGGGGAGAGATATTTGAAATTCTATTTCAATTCTAAGACATACTAATACCTGCTATGGGTCCACAACTCGTGGGCACTGAAAACATCATTATACAAGTTAGAAATCTGCCTTCCAAGAGTTTACAATCACATTAAGGAGCCTACCATAAACTTCAATACAAGTCAGAGTGCTACATATGAGCACCAAATTGGTGACACAAAGGTTCACCATCATCTACTAAATACATTCTAACATCCTCTAGGCCCTCCCTCAATGGTACATACTAAATGCTTATACTTAATGAATGCTTATTAAGTATCTGGCAATACACTAAGCACTTTGTATGTATAAACACCCAACATATATAAACTGATTTGATTCTTACAGCTGTAAAAGGTAGATATTTCCATTATTCTCCTTTTACAGATAAGGAAACTACCATTTAAAAGGGTTAAGTATTTTATTGAAAAACCATTTGGCTAATAACTGGCACAAGCAGACTCAAATCCAAATCTAAACCATTTCCCAAGCTGGTGTTGCTAGTCCCTACTCCACATGGCATCTCCAGCAGGGTCCACAACCATTTTCCCCCCAGGGCATATCATACACAACTCCCAACCATTAATTCTGTGTTGCAATGAGTCTAGACTTCTACATTCCCTACATCTGGTGCTTTCCCAAATCACAGCCGGTCCGCTATAGCACAGATCAGTTTTGCTCCCCATGCTGTAACCTCTATCAAGAATATTCATGCATAATGAAAACTTAGCTGGACATAAAGAATCAACTCAAATAATCCCTTCTCCATGAAGCTATCCCTAGAAAGGAAGTATGGCATAAAGCAGGGGTCAGCAGGCTTTCCCTGTAAAAGGCCAGATAATATTTTAGGCCTTGCAGGCAGTCTGATTTCTGATGCAACGACTGGCCTCTGCTGTTATAATATGAAAGCAGCCACAGACAATATGTAAACGAATAAGCATGGCTGTGTTCCAGGACAACTTTATTCATGGGCATCGACACATAAATTTCATCTAATTTTCACATCTCAAAATCATCTTCTTCTGATCTTTTTCTAACCATTTAAAAATGTAAAAATCATTCTTAGTTCACGAGCCTTACAAAAACAGGCAGTGGGCCAGATATGGCCTGTAGGCCATAGTTTTTTGACCCCGGTGTATAGGAAAGAGGTTAAGGTTTAGAGCCAAATAAGTCTGGGGTCGAATCCTGACTTAATAACCTGTTAGTTCTGTGACACTGAACAAGAAACTAAGTCTCAGTTTTGTCAACTAGAACACACACAGGACAGCTCTCTCCTGGTGAGGCTAATGTGAGAAGAAGAATCAAAAGTCCGCACATCAGGGTCTAATAGAGTAGACTTGACAGCAAGTGTTGCATTCCCATTTCCTGTTAGAAGAAACTTCTTCCTCTCCTGTATTTCCATAGCACTTAGCCTGCACTCTGAATGTGGATAAGATCTATAAATTCAAAACTTATCTAGATAAGTATCTTATCTTTCCTATTAAATATTCTTTATGGGCACCTGGTCGGCTCAGTTGGTTAAGCGTCTGCCTTTGGCGCAGGTCATGATCCTGGGGTCCTGGGATCAAGTCCCGCATGGCATCAGGCTCCCTGCTCAGTGGGGAGTCTGCTTCTCCCCCTGCTTGTGCTCTCTCTCTCTCTCAAATAAAATCTTTTTTAAAAAAAGCTTCTTTAAGAGAGGACTGTTTTGTACATTGTAGAATCCCATACAGTGCATAATAAATATTAAGCATTAAATAAAAATTTTTAAAAAAGGAGGATTGAGATAGAGAGTCACATGTATGCACACTATAGCAAACTGCTTTGTTTGGTTAGAGTAGAGAGCATAACTAATGAAGGATAATACATGCTGAAACAAATGTTGTCTTGGGTTGATATCATATGGAGAAGAATGTTGGCGTAAGTAAGTGAGAATTGGTAGAGTACCATTAGGAGAGAAAAGACTCAACATTCATGTGCTTGTGCTTTAGATCCACAATTTCCTTCAATCTCACAAACACAAAAGTTAAGAATGACGTCTTTTTCCTTTAAACAACATGTAGTAACAGAGGCGATGCGTTACCATGTATGTATGGTCTTCTGGTATACAATGTGAACTCCGCTAAATATTTTAATTCTAAATTCAAATACACAAGCACAGTAAACAGTTCCCATCATACAGGAAAAATGTATAACCCAAAGACCGAGTCTCAACCCCTTATCGGTCAATCCCCGATTGCAATCTCAGAGCTCCAACCATTACCTACCTATGGGTGATTTCCAGATATTTTTTAGGTCCAACCATGTCCTTTCTCCCATGCTTTCATGGGAGGGACAGCAAAAACAAAAAAGAGCATGAGCTTGAAAGACAGACCTGAGTTAAAACCTCAATTGTACCTCTTACAGATATATGATGAGTTACGTAAGCCTTTTGAGCCTGCTTCTTCCATCTGCAAAATGGACGGTTTATTGCTGAGGCTGTTGCAATGAACGCAGTGAAAGCAAGTGAAACTATTACTACGGCACCAGGCGCCCGACCCCATTAGGTCTCTTGTCCGCTTCTGGTTCTTCCAGAGGCGCATGTCCACCTTGGATCTGATCCCTCCACCCTCAGTGTTTCACTTACACTACAAACTGCGGGTCTAAAAAGTGAGTTTATTACCGTCTTCTCGTACTTCTGCTGAGTTAATTACCTTTCCAGTCAAACAGACGTACTTGGAACCACGCCCTTATCCTTTGCGTCATTTCGCTCTATGTAGTGAGTATCCCAATATCCAAACCCACTGGATAGTGATGGTTTTAACCAGTATTTCCTGGTAATAAAGAACCATCAAAATAGGAGAATAACAGACTCTTAGCTTACGTAATGTTAGCAGCATGTGGGATATACTTTGGGGGTGGCAATGAGAA
This sequence comes from Zalophus californianus, assembly GCF_009762305.2. Lineage (NCBI taxonomy): Eukaryota > Metazoa > Chordata > Mammalia > Carnivora > Otariidae > Zalophus > Zalophus californianus. The sequence goes on along the minus strand of NC_045603.1, from coordinate 12,095,490 downwards.
CGCAGCAACAGGAGCATACTGGAGAAGACATGTGGGCCTATGAAAGGGGAATGGGGCAAAGGGAACGGAATCAAGAGATGCTGTGGGGGGAATTTATGGAATGTGGCAACCAACCAGTTATAGGCAACGGGCAGAACAAGATGATTTTTTAAGATTTATAGTTGCAGACTCACTATTCAGGACTTATTAACCCACTCACTTTCATCGATACTTTTTATTTATTTATTTATTTATTTAAAGATTTTATTTTTTTAATTGACAGAGAGAGAGAGAGAGACAGCGAGAGAGGGAACACAAGCAGGGGGAGCGGGAGAGGGAGAAGCAGACTCCCCGCTGAGCAGGGAGCCTGACATGGGGCTCGATCCCAGGACCCTGGGATCATGACCTGAGCCGAAGGCAGTCGCTTAACCGACTGAGCCACCCAGGCGCCCCCATCGATACTTTTTAAAGAAAAGTTTTCTCATTATTTACAAGTCACACTGCTTGGGGTAAATGAGTCTATATTGTTATTGTTTCTTAAGTATATTCTCTGTTATACTGAATTATTCTGAGTATTACTTTAATCCTTTTTTACTGACATTTAAATGGCTACAACATGCTAGTCTTTAACATTAGGGAGAGGGAAGGCACATGGGAAAAAATAAGATTTGCTTTTGTAGGACCAAAATTAAAAGGTGAGAAAGGCATGTAAACTAATAATTATATGAATATTATTTGTGCTATAAATAAAGCTAAGCATAAAGTACAATAGGAGAACACAGGAAGAATGGCCAAATGGAATTGCCTTAATTGTTCCAGGATAATTAAAGTCTATGTAATCTTGGAGAGAGAAGAGTATTTTTGTTTATATCTTCCCATTTATTTTTCAACTTCTTTCTAATTTTTTCAGTTTGGTAATCCTGAGTCCCATTTATATACTCGATCTGCTATCGTTCTTCTTCTCCTCAACAGACTGCAAATTCTATCTCAAGAGAAAAGTTTCCTAATTCCTGTATTACATCTGTGATCAGAATGAATCACTGATAAAAAGGGATCAATATGAACTTTCTAACAATAATCATTTTGTTATTTAGGTAGAGCGTCTTCTCACCAGTTTATTACCAGGGCCAGAGTCACTTAGCATTTTCGTCATACTATAGGAAAATGGAAATTAATTCTCTAGCTTTGCAACAAAAAGAAAATATTTTGCCTTTAAGTCTTTTACGAATTAGATCATTTGTATCCCCTGGGATTTCCCTACATAGGCACAAATTTCAAACTCTGCCTGCCTTTGTAAGAAAGAGTTTTACAAAAAGTACTCAGCTGACAGAGCCTAAGTTCTTCTCAGACTTTGTCCTGAAAGCAATGGCGTCTGCCTGATGTATGTGACACTATCACAGAAAGACAGAACACTGGATTGAAGATCATCAGGAAGCAATTAAATTAATTTTTTAAAAGCTCTGGGGCGCCTGGGTGGCACAGAGGGTTGAGCATCTGCCTTCAGCTCAGGTCATAATCCCAGGGTCCTGGGATCGAGCCTCACATCGGGCTTCCTGCTCAGTGGGGAGTGCTTCTCCCTCTCCCTCTGCCCACACCCAGGCTTGTGTTCTCTCTCTCACTCTTTCTCTCCCAAATAAATAAAAGCTTAAAAAAAAAAAAAGGTCTGTAGAAGAATAACAGACCAAGAAGATGACCTAGAGAAAAAAAATGGACAGATATGCACAAAGACAAAACAATGTACATTTACCAGACATACAGTGAAATTCATTCTAGAGTCTCCATTTACTTACACACTTAAAACAGGGCCACCCCAAATCTCTGTTCTTTTGTATTTGAAATACTCTGTATTGAAAACAAACGTCCCCTCTGTCAGTCTAAAAATAGTCAGGTTCTCTATTATAATCTACTGGTGTCTCCTTTTGTTCTTCAAACCACCGTAAGGACCTGGAGGGAGGGCTGTAAAATAAAAGTGTTTCCATTTCTCATCTCAACCGAGTTCCACCCTCTGAACACCTAGAGCTGAAAGTGTTAGTATCTAATAGTCCTGAAAATATTTCTGGTAGCAAAGATAAGTTAGATAAAAGTCATGTGCTTTCTCTTTAACACTGAATTATAAATCATACCCAGAGCCATAAGATGTCAGACAATCTGCAGGTAAATAAAAACTGGAAGGAAAAGCCTATACATGGAGTCTCCCTGTAGCCTCCAGTTTTCGTGTTCAGATTCAATCTGAACAGTTTATTCTTTATTTGGTTGTCTGTGACTTAGGAGATGGCTGGGATTCCGAGGAAATTCACTACAACAGATTTAATGATTGTATGATAATGATTATGGTAATAAAAAGCCCATCACCAACTAAAATATTAAATTTAAGCAAAAGTATTATCTGATTTCAAGAAAGGAGTCTACGGACACATCTATTCCTGCTACAGTCTCAACAAGATCACTCACCCCACGCAGTACCCACTTCCACTACACCCTGCCTCGCACACCCACAAATTCATCTTTTACCTGGCTCCTTGAGAGCAGAGATTCCCATATTTAATTGTGCATAACAGTCACCCTGGGAACATGTCTTAAAAAAAATCAAGATCCTTTCCCCACAGATTATTATTCAGTGCGTTGGGAGTAGGGCCCTGGTACTCCAGGTATAGGTGGTTTGGGAAACATGGAGAAACACTGAGAGGCTTTGCTGGCATAATGAGAGCGCATTATGGTGGCGATACGTACCTCCAGAAAATGCCCTGCAGCATCTATACTTCTAGAAGAAGGGCAGAGATTATGGAGGGAAGAAATTATGAGAGGAAGGTAGTAGTGGCCAGAAATGTAAGTTACCTGAAAGCAGACAGGCCTTCTTATATGGAACAACGGACAAAAGAATCAACACTAGTTGTTTTGTTTGTTTTTTTAAATGCAAACCTACTGAAGTACAAGCCTAACAATGGTCCTTCTTTTAGAGTAGCTATAACTGAAGCACCAGGACCCAAACCATGAGTGTGCTATGGCCACATGAAGGGGAGATGGAGTGCAGGAGGGGACCAAGTACAATCCTGAGCTCTTGCAAACAAGAATAAATAAAACAGGAAATACTTCATGCTTAGAATAAAAATAATAGATACAGGCTTGGTCAACAAGTCTACTACACACTTGTCTCCAAATCACTTGTCTTCAACACGCACACACACACACACACACACACACACACCAGTGTGCGCATCTTTCAAATTACTCAGAAAAAAGTCAGCCTGACCTCTCCCCTGAGGCTGAGTTCTGCCATCTCAAAGCAATGAATATTTAAACAGAAAAATAAATATTTCAGAACAAAGTCATTCAAACCAATAGTCTATTAGGTTAAAAATGAGAAACCCTATAATAGTCTTAATGTCTCCAACCTCCTGAAAGCTCTCTCTTCCATATCTTCTGTAAGGAGTATTTAGAACCTCAAACATCATGAATCATATCTTCCACCCACAAGAGACAACAAGAAATACTCCGGTCCAGCTACGTGCTTCCTTGGAAACGTTAGGTCCCTATATCCAACATGGTTGGTTGTCTATTCTAGTCAATATCATTGATTTATACAATTCATGGGTGATTATTCTTTTTTGTAACTAAATTTTCAATACAATTTAACTTATTTTTTATTTTTGTCTTCATGGGCAATTAAGTTTGCATCCTCTGTATGTTAAACTGCAATATCCTTAAAAAAAGCCATAGTTCAGAATAAAACATGAGTAAGATTTTTGTAGTGCCTCCTGAATCAGAAAATATTTAATTGTTCTTTAGAAATACTGCATTGGATGTCCTATTATAGTTAGTTCACTTCTTCAAAATGAGTAAGTCATAGAACATATACAGTAACAGACAGAATTTTCCCCCATACCCTTCCCCAAACAAAACTGCATTCTGTCTGCAACCACAATCACATGATGGTTTGTATTTCCTCTATTGGTTTCACAAGTAAAGCCCTAAGTAGATCAGGGGCTGAGTCACATGTGCTTTGTCATAGCTTCCTCACCAAATGACAAGTGCACAGCAGGTGATATTTACAAAGTGTCTGCTAATTGAAGCGACCAGGTAGTTGAGTATCTGCTTCTGAGGCTGTAAGAACCTTTCTCTTCCTAGATTTAGGAAGTCTGCAGAAAGCTCACCACGGTATTAAGAATTGTTCCTAAATATTTACCACAGGCCTCTTTTTTTTTTTTTTTTTTTAAGATTTTATCTATTTGACAGAGAGAGACACAGCGAGAGAGAGAACACAAGTGGGGGAGAGGGAGAAACAGGCTTCCCGTGGAGCAGGGAGCCCGATGCGGGGGCTCGATCCCAGCACCCTGAGATCATGACCTGAGCCGAAGGGAGACGCTTAACGACTGAGCCACCCCAGGTGCCCCTAACCACAGGCCTTTTAAATGCACACGTTGACGGGAAGGCTGTGGGAAAATCTGTGCTCTGTGCACAGGAGAAGGCGATAAGCAAGCGTCTCTGCTCTCAGCAACTCCCATCCAGGCTATTCCGGGAATCCCTCTTCTAGGAATTCTCCTGTCTTGACAACCTCAACCTGATCAATTTTCAAGCAGCTCCCAAAACGATCCCTCTAAAATAAAATCTGAATCAGATATTGTTAACTAATTCTCTTCTGAAAGTCCTAGGCTCCTCAATGCCCATGGTCTCAAGTCCAAACACCTCTGTATGGAAGTCATACCCCCAGCATCCTTTACCCATTCAGCTTCGATTCTAGGCACTGAGTATTTACTGAGTACTTCTGCGGGGCCACACACTGGCTTCTAGATGCTGGGAAACAAGAGTGACTAAAGAGACAAAGTTCCTACCCTTAGGGAGTTTACATTCTAGAAAGGAAAGACAAATAAGCAATAGGCAAGCCAAACAAGAAACAGCTGGTGAGCCGTGGCGGAGAATAAAGCAAGAAAAGGGGTACGGGAGCACTGGGCTGGAGGGACAGAGGGCTGCTTTTTGATACCAGGTAGTCAAGGAAGGTACTGACTGAGCAGACACCAGAAGAAATCCAGAGAGTAGGCCGTGTGCCTGTCCAGGGGGAGAGCACTCCGGACAATGGGAACACAAATGCGAAGACTCAGCCGTGAAAACGTGCCCAGCTTATTCTAGGAACTAGGAACAAGTGGGCCCCATGTGACGGAACTGGAACAAGCAGCAAGGAACAGAGCGGCAGGAGATGAAGGGAGAAAGGTGGCAGTGGGCAAGGAGAGATGCTGGGTAGACATCTTACAAAGCTTAAGGGCACTACAGGGATTTTGACTCTTATTCTCCAGCAAGGGTTTTGAGCAAAGTGGCATGGTCAGGTTTAGGTTTTAAAGGGACAACTAGCAAAAGGCAGAAGCAGGCAGACCAGTTAGGAGGCTATCTAATAACCCAGCTGAGAGATGACAGTGGCCTGGCTCAGGTGGTGCTCTTATGTGTACTACATCCTGGAAGATACCTTGTGCTGTCTCACCTCCAGTTTCTTTGCACCTGCTATTCCTTCTGCTTAGAAAGCCTTTCTCCTTCCTACCCATCTGGCTAACTTGTACACACTCTTTAATATTTAGTTCGGTCATCCACTGTTCTCTGATTCACTCAAATAGGGGGGAAAAAATTCCCTCCCCTTATCCCCCCTGAAGCTAATACTTACATTCTATTACAGTTATCTGTTTACATAAATACTGCTTCTACAGAACGTGGACTCTTTAAGAGCATGTAACTGTCCAAGCCTAATTAATCTTTGCATCCCCAGTGACTGCTTTAAAAATGTTCAGTAAGTCCTTTTTTTTTTTTAGATTTTATTTATTTGATAGAGAGAGGGGGAGAGAGCACACAAGCAGGGGGAGCGGCAGGTAGAGGGAGAGGGAGAAGCAGGTTCCCCACTGAGCAGGGGACGCAGGGCTCCCGCTGATGCAGGGCTCGATTCCAGGACCCTGGGATCATAACCTGAGTTGAAGGCAGGCATTTAACCGACTGAGCCACCTAGGCACCCCCCCCATAAATCCTTATTAAAGGAAAAAAACAAATACATCAAAGCTATTAGAGTATAAATAGCTACAGACTTTTGTTAATTTTTGAGACAATGAAATTAGTACAGGAAGAGACCCAAACCCATCCAGCATGGGGAAACATGGGTGACATGAGGAAGGGAAGACAGATCTGTGAGGGACACCACAAACTCTGAAGGAGCTTACAACAGGACTATAAGCCATGGCAGAGGCAGAGGGAAGCACATCAGGGGACAAGTACTGGGGGGAATCGGGGCGGTGGGGGGCTCAGAGTCTGGCAATGGGCATGGGGGAGGGCAAGGGGCTCCTAGACCTCAGTCCATGGGGCTGTATGAGAACAGGCAGTGAGGTGGGTGTGCAAGGAGAAAGGACCAATTCTAGAAGTCCAATTTTCTTAAAAAAGATTATTCTGATATAAACGACTAATTAGATTTTACCTTTCAGTATTTGAAGTTCATTTCTTTTTTCACATGCATTCCAAAAGATCTTTCATAGTTATTTTGAGGGTGTTTGGGGCAATTTATTTTCCCTTTTTAAATTACTTTTTATTTTTCTCAGATTAATGCATGTACATGATAGCAAATCTAATGGGTGCAGAAGAGCTCATCAGAAAAAGCAGCAGTGTCCTGTCTTTCCCTTTGCCAACCCTCTTGTGAGTAATCCTCTTAACAGTTTCTTAAAAGGCAGCAGTTTCAAGACCAGAGGCTGCCGTGAGGGGTACCGACTCCTCTTACCTCTCCAGGCTGAGAGGACAAATCAATCTAGATCTGTGCACATAGGATGGAGGACCTGGCCTCCTCCCCCTTGAGGCCACTGAAGGGGGTCAGGTGAGCTAACTGTTCATATAGCAAACTTTGACCAAAAGAGGGAGGAACAGATGAGAGGAAAAAAGTAGATAAAAGATCTCTCCACACTCCCTTTGGAAGGACCGGCCAGAGGAACAACTGTTCTACAGAACCTATCTGAAGACTCCTAGAATCAAGTACAGATGATCCCCAACTTAACGATGGTTTGACTTATGATTCTTCAACTTTACAATGGTGTTAAAGAGATACGTATTCAGTAGAAACCATGCTTCAAATTTTGAATTTGGATCTTTTCCCAGGCTCGTGATATGCAGTACGATCCTCTCTCCTGCTGTTGGGCAGAGGGAGCCACAGCTCCCAGTTGGCCATGTGATCACAAGGTCAACAACCTGCACGCAGACAACCCTTCTGCAGCCAGCCAGCCACTCTGTCTCTCACTTTCAGTACAGTATTCGGTAAACTACATGAGCTAGTCAACACCTTATTAAAAATAGGCTTTGTGTTAGGTGATTTTGCTAACTATAGGCTACTTTAAGTGTTCTGAGCTTGTTAAAGGTAGGCTGACTTACTATGTTTGGTAGCATTAAATGCATTTAAATGCATTCTGACTTACCACATTTTCAGCTTTCGCTGAGTTTATCGGGGCATAATCCCACAATAAGTCAAGGAAAATCTGTAATCAGCAACACCTGTTACAAAGCCTTGGCCAGCCCGCCTTCCTTGTTTCACTCCCCCTTCCTCACCCCTGCTTTCCTAGGACTCCAGTAAAATGTGAATAAGGTTTTTTCTGTTTTGGCATTTTCAATGGAGGTAAAACTGGTATATAACATTATGTTAGTTTCAGGCGTGCAACATAATAATTCGTATTTGTATACACTACAAAGTGATCACCACAGTAAGTCTAATTATCACCTGTCACCATACAATTGACCCCCTTCTCCTCTGATAAGCACCAATCTGTTCTCTGGATCTATGAGCTTTGTTTTGTTCATTTTTTTTTTTGTTTGTTTTTTAGATTCCACATATAAGTGAAATCATATGGTATTTGTCTTTCTCTGACTTATACTATTTAGCACGATACCTTCAAAGTCCGTCCATGTGGTTGCAAACGGCAAGATTTCCTTCTTTTTATGGCTGAATAGCATTCCACCGTGTATATGTGTAAATGTGTGTGTATCTCACATCTTCTTTGTCCATTCATCTGCTGGTGGACTCTTAGGTTGTTTCTGTATCTTGGCCATTGTGAATAATTAAGCAGGTAAGGTTCTGTCTTGGTCTTTGCTTTCTAAAGAACACTGACTGAGGATATCATCTGCCTTACCTCTTGTATTTTCCATCTTTGTGTCTTAAAGCTCTACATTTTGGGAGGTATCTTCGATTCTATTTTCTATTTGTCTGAGGCATGTTTTCTTTTGACAATCACACTCACAGTCTGTCTAACTCTCTTGTGCATTTTCAAATTGCTCCCTTTCATTACACCCAGTAATGGTTTTATGAATGTATTATCTTCCTAAATCTGACTATATTAGTTGGAATTCTGCTTTAAATTTTCCTCTATTCCTTGGATTGTCTGTTTCCCTGAGGGTCAACTTTTCTTTTTGTTTCTTCTGGTCTCTTTCATACTGAAAGTTCTTCTCATATGGCCAGTGGTCTTCATGCACTAATGATCCAGGTCATAAGGACTTGGTTAGCTGGTATGGGTTTTCTCTGCCATTGTATAAGTAAATCTGTTTTCTGATTAGTTCTCTCCCTAGAATTAAAGTTCTAACTGGGAACTCAGTATGAGACCAAAAAAAGAGCATGTCAACCAGCAGGCTTCATTTTGGCGTAAGCTGCTAGGAAAGTGTGGAATGATCTCCTCCCCAAATGTAAGACTAAAGGAAGGGTTGCCAATACCTAATGTGAAAAGAATTAAATTTCCCCAAGCATTTTGATCAACTTCTTTACAGCCAAACCATCTGGTGTTTTTGTTTTTCCTTTTTTTGATGCTGGAGAAAGGGGGCAGTGCAATACTTGCTGGCCACTTCCATTGGGAAAGCATTGGAAATGCCGCACAGGTCAGTTATCCCTACATAATACACACGGAATCCCTGTTTGCTATTCCTTCTTCACTCTGCTCTGAGTCCAGAGCCTTTCTGGGGTTCCTGCTGGGCAGACTGGCTTCCATACCCCTAGCAGCCTCCTTGTCCTCATTGTTAGGCTTTAGCTTCCATTCCATGTATCCATCAGTTGGTTCCCATCTGCTTTAATTTTTCCAGAAATTTGTTTAACTCTCTTCTTAATTAGTAATACCACTCTTTGCCCTTTTCTCAGTAACAACTGGTTTACTTTCTGCACTTTCATATTGTCAGGGGGGTCTCACAAAGAGTTGAGAGGCTGTGAAAGTATCCCATAACTTGATGATGTCATGATTTATTTTCTGCAAAAGATTTCAACCACAAGTAAGCTGTAGAATTCAGGTTCCTTTTTTTTAATTTTGCAAAAGGACATGGGTTCGTGAACCCATGAATAACCCTTTAAGAACACCAAGATTCCTTAAAAGTGAACTAGAGAAGCTTAAAGGAAAACGAAAAGTATTTACTACAATTCCTGAAACAGCCCTTGTATTTATGCTTTTGTAAATCAGATGCATTTGGATTATAGGAAGCAAAGCAACTCAGGAAGTATCAAAACTAAACACGTACTGTAAGTCACAGTCCAAACATCACCTACAAGCTCACTCAGCACTATGTGCTAAATCCTGACAAATACAAAACTTTCACAGGTCTAATCACTCTCAGAAAACAAAGCAAAACAAAACAAAAATCAAGTATTTACCGATTAGAATGCCTAACTCTTCACCTACCTCCTTCACAGAATGTACAATCTGCCAAGATCAGATGGCAGTCTAAAGGGAGAAAAACATTTCCCAACACCCTACTGATCTCTACCACACGGATCAATAAGGCATGCCATAGACTCTGACCCTTCAGTCAGGAATGGAATGGCAATGCAATATAAACTAGTGACTGCAATATTTAATCCTTTATCACAGCGAGACAAATAAACCTAGAGAAGAAATTAGAGTCCTATGTTGGAAAAGTTCCCCCAAAAAATGATCATAAGTAAGCTGTTATACTAAAACAGAAAAACCTGTCCCAGAGTAAGACAGAATATTCAACTTAAGAAAGAAAGTATGCAGAAAACACAGAATGGAGATCCAAAATCAGTTCCTAAGAACACGAAAAAGAAGCTGTCTAAACGTCAATGGTGGCTTAGTAACACAACACTTCCAGATTTCACTCTACACTTCTTTCCCTGTCAAACCAAATGCTCCAAAACAAAAACAAACAAAAAAATCTTTAAGCATCTTTAAAAAACAAAAAAAATCAAAGGACATATCTCTTTCTTCTTCCTACTTACAATCTTCCTTACCTATAACTATGTTATCATTATCCCATCAATTGGACTCATTCAAGAATAATTTTTCAGCAAAGAATGCCCAAAATACAGGAGTTGAACTTTTTTACTTATTCTAGGATTTTCCCTTTCGGGAAAGAGGAGCATAAGGACTTGATATTTTAGCCTTTACAGACTAAACATCTTTTGTTAAAGGTCTGAACTTCTCAGGAGGATGTTCTGACAGCAGAAAGAACACCAGACAGAGACTATGTAAAAATGAATTCTAGCTCCAGTTCTGCCATTACTTTGCCATATGACCTTGGATAATCCACCTCCCCTTGGGATCCACATCCTGACTCTGTAAAATAAAATTCACTTTAGTTCTAAGAATCGATTCTGTGATAAAGAAGCCCTACCCAATGGGCCAAATGCACTAAAAAGGAAGAAACATTAGGTGTATTACCACGTGAAGCTAAGTATTTTCTCTGGAACAGAGAGAGTCAACAAAGTGCCATTAAGTATTTATCTGCTCCCAGGCCCAAAGTGGCTAAGAGCTACTGTAACGAGCCGATACCTTGATTTCTCTCTTATCCTGCACAAACGCTCCCATATGATTACTAAACCATCAAACTGCAAAAACTCTGTGAGGAGATAAAATTTCAGGAAGCTAATGATGTGTATAGAATTGTTAAATTGATCAATTCTGCACTTTCCCATAGGAACCTAAGGCTCCAAGAAAATTAGCAGACATTTCTCAAGGTTTTGGCCAAAGATGAGTTACAGAGATTTTTCTTATGTAAAGAAAAAGTTAGGGGCACCTGTCTGGTTCAGTCATTGGAGTGTACGACTCTTGATCTCGGGGTTGGGAGTTCAAGCCCCACGTTGGGTGCAGAGACTACTTAAAAAAATAAAATCTTAAAAAAAGAGAGAAAAAGTTAAATAAATATTAAGGGCCTATATTCATCATATTATACTTAATGCAATGGCTATCATCAAAAAAAGGGTACAAATAGCATAAATTTTGGAATAAGATAAACATGGGTTCAAACCCAGGCTTTGCCATGTACAGCTGTGTGACTTTGGAGAAGTCATTTAATCTCTCAATGCCTTAATATTTTTATTTGTAAAACGAGAGAGAGGATGGCAATCTAATGGGGGTATCTGTAAGAATTAACTGACAACGTGTATACAAAATTTTTTGCTTTTTGGCTTTAAAAAACACAAATGGGGGTGTCTGGGTGGCTCAGTAGGTTGAATGTTCTACTCTTGATTTCAGCTCAGGTCATGATTTCAGGGTTGTGAGATCAGGCTGCACCCAGGGCATTAAGCCTGCTTAAGATTCCCATTCTCCCTCTACCCCTCCCCCCTCTAAACAAACAAACAACCACACACGGTATAGATAATAACCACTATTTGAGAAGGAAGAAGACAAAGGGAAAGAGAATATAGTCCACAACGTGAGACCCAACAGCTGAGCTCTAACCTTAAAGATCTTCACGCTCTTTTTCACATAAAGTTACATCAACATAAACGGGGAAAACAACCACATTCTTCTTACTAAAGGCTTTATATAAAAACACAGGTGAGGGGCGCCTGGGTGGCTCAGTCGTTAAGCATCTGCCTTCGGCTCAGGTCATGATCCCAGGGTTCTGGGATTGAGCCCCGCATAGGGCTCCCTGCTCAGCAGGAAGCCTGCTTCTCCCTCTCCCACTCCCCCTGCTTGTGTTCCCTCTCTTGCTGAGTCTCTCTCTGTCAAATAAATAAAATCTTAAAAACAACAACAACACACATGTGAACTGAAATTAACCCAAACAAAGCACATACGTTCCCAGTTTCTCAAAACCCTCCTGGTTCCTCAAGAGAGAAGACTTGAAAGCATGTATGTAGGTGAATTCTTGCTCTGTTGCTCTCTGCTAGCAAATGACTGACAATCATGTCACCTGAAATTAAGAAAACTCTAAGCAGTGCCATCTACATTCTTTAATATGTGCAACGCATTACACAGCACCCTCTCCCCACTGAAATTTCCAGAGAACCTGAAAACCGGTGAAAGAGCAATGGCTAAAAGTCTAACTACTGCTTTGCTGAGGGTTTCTAAAGTTCCATACATTTTAGAACAATAATCATCATTTCCACAGTCCAAAGTACCCTATCTTCTACACTGAGTGAACAAATGGTACTTTGATTTTTCTCCCTCCCTATTCTGCAAGAATTGCAGTTAACTGGTAATACACAGGAGAAAAGAATCTTTTTCCTTTTCCACAACAAACCACAAAGCATGCTAAACTATAAAAACATAGAAACCCTATTTCTCCTGTGATCTTGTCCATATATTTTTGTTAAAGAACTATTTTTACCTTTAATTAAATCAGTCCTAGACTCCCTCTGAATCTCATTCAGTACTCAAGAATTTGGTTCTAGATTCATATAAACATCTTGCATAACACACACACACACACACACACACACACACACACACACACACACACACACACACACACACACACACACACACACACACACACACACACACACCCCTTTCCTCTCACCCAAAGCTGCTGCCAAACTTCCCAAACTAATTCTTTCCACATCTGAACTTATAATGGTAGTTTACTGACATCGTATTCATGGAATTTACCATGTTCCACCTTGTATTTTAATTATTTATACATATATGCATTCTCCAATACTCCTGGTATTTACTGTTCAACTGAGTTTTCATTCATAAATTAGGAATATATTAAATGAGATAACACTTAGTTTTCATTTAAAAATAACTGGTCTCACTTCTGCTTCCAATCAAGATGGAGTAATAAGAACCGGACTTATCTTGCTGCCTCAAAACAAAAGAAACAAAACCCAGAAAAAAAAATACATGAAACAACAGCACTCAAGACACTGTACGTTAGGCAAAAAAAAGGACACTGATCCCCGAGACAGGAAAAACCAAGGTGATTTGTAACTGCCCAGCTTACTGCTTAGAGAAAGCTTCCAGGCTGTGGCACGGACAGAGGGGAAGGAGGGTGGGAGCAGGCGGTTGCCATGAGTTGAAGACTCGGAGCTGGAAGTTTAGGGGAGCTAGAGTTCCCAGGGAAGAGTGCCACAGAAGAGAAACCTGCACAAAGAGAGAACTCTGAAGAGGTACAGAGGGTTGCCCTGAAATATTCAGTTAAGTCATGATCACTGCATGTGTGTGAGGAGCTACTTGAGGCTGGAGAAACGACCACCTGAAGGAGTTGGAGGGACTAATGACAGGAGATCACACAGTGCTAGGAATAGAGCCTGTTCCCAATGATGACAGTGGAAAACCTGATAATTTAAGAAACATCAGGTAGAGTACTAAGTGTCTTGTGCCTCAACAGTGAAGAAAAATTAAGCAGAAACTAAACACAGCTCTAAACCTTTCTAATAAAACTTAAAAATAAGACCTGAAAGGAGTACACCATTTCTAAGAAACTCAGCTGTGCTGCAGACAATGCTCAAGAACATATATAAAAATATAAATATCTAGCTTCCAGCAAGGTAAAAAATTCAGTGTCTGGTATCCAATCAAAAATTACCAGGCATGCAAACAAGCAGAAAAATACAATCCATAATGATGAGAAAAATCAATAATAAATGATCCAGAACTAATACAGATGTTAGAATTACCAGATGAGAATATTAAAACATTTGTATTCCACACGTTCAAGAAAAACTGTATGTAAAAGAAAAATTGAGCATGTTAAGAAACATGGAAGATATATATATATATATATATAAAAGACCCACATCAAATTCCAGAGACAGAAACTATAATGTCTGAGATTAAAAACCAACCAACCAACCAACCACACATTGGCTTGGATTAATGGCAGATTAGACATTTCAGAAGAAAAAATTAGCACACTTGGTAATACCATAAAAGAAACTATCCAAAAGGAAATATACAGAGGAAGAAAGACTATAAAACAATGAACAGTGAGCCTTGAAGATGACATGGAATGGTCATGGTCTAATATATATTTGTATTGACAGCTTTTCCAAAGTAGTATGCAGAGAATCTAACTCTTGGTCATCTTGAGTAGAAGGAAAAGGAGACGGCACTACTGAATACACTCACATTTAATATACTTACAACGGTTTGCCAAAGCCTAAAATTTCACTCTCACCTTCCTGCTTCTCTTTGCCCTTCCCACTGGTTGGGGCCATGCTCTTCTTCCCCCTTTCCTGGCTTCCCTGGAGACTGGAGCTCCTATGCCACTTATCTGCATGCTATCTTTTAGATATATACTGCCTTCCACTAGAACATCTATAAAAGATTTGTGTATTCCCCAAATAACTGTTTACTCCCAAATCCTCCTTTCCTCTAGCCAAATAAAGCATCCATATCTAAAATGACACTTATATTTTAAGTGTTAACTGATTTAATAAGCACTGGGATGTGTGTGATTACCCAATTTAACTCTCTTATTTTTCATTTCAAAAGAGAACCCTGTTAATGAATTAACAAGTTAAAATCCATTAATTCAATCACAAAGTATCTACTAGATACCAGATTGAACCAGATACGATAATGAACACTGGCGGATAGTGGCAATCCTGAAAGAAACTAGTCTGATGGAAAAAAACAGATAAATATACTCACAACAACAACACTGCATAGCATGGGCTAAGAGAGCAATATATACACAATGCCAATGAAGCACAAAAAAGGGACAACCCTATGAGACAGGGCAAGGTAAAGCTGAACTTTTAAGGCAAGAAATTAACCATGCTGGGGCGCCTGGGTGGCTCAGTGGGTTAAGCGTCTGCCTTTGGCTCAGGTCATGATCCCAGAGTCCTGGGATCCAGCCCGCCATCAGGCTCCCTGCTCCGCAGGAAGCCTGCTTCTCCCTCTCCCACTCCCCCTGCTTGTATTCCCTCTCTCGCTGTCTCTCTCTGTCAAATAAATAAAATCTTAAAAAAAAAGAAAACTAGAGACCAATATCCTAAAAAAAGAAATCAACCATGTTGGAGAGAAAGGTATTCTGGCTCAAAGTAATTGTATATGAAAAACTATGAAAAATAGGAAGGTATAAAATATGACACATTTGGGGACTGCAAATGGCTCAGATTTGGGGGTAGAATGGAAGGAAAAAGGGGGAAGAATTTTCATATTTTCTGGGGGAAAATGAGAGAGCAAGTCAAGGGTTTCACTTTAACAGGGACCCAAGATGGCACGTCAAAACCGCTAGGAACTGTGTCCCTGCCCCTGTTCATCAACCTCTGTGAGAAAACCTTCCCGCTATTAGTAAAGAAGGGAAGACCCGCATCCCTCTAAGTCAGGGGTTGGCAAACTATGACTCTGGTCTAAAGGCAGCCCACCACCTGTTTTTGTACGATCTGAATGCCAAGCATGGTTTTTATATTTTTAAATAGCGAAAAAAATTCTAAAGAAGAATATTTTGTGACACATGGAAATTATATGAAATTCACATTTCAGTGTCTATAAATAAAGTTTTACTGGAACACGGCCACACTCATTCATTTATGTATCGTCTAGGACTTCTTTCATGTTTCAACAGCAGAGCTGAATAGTTGTGACAGAAACACCATGGCCCGCAAAACCAAAAATATTTACTATCAAGCCATTAGCAGAAAGTTTGTGGGTTCTGATCTTTCAGAAAATTTCATCTCCTTCACTTATGCCTCAGTTTGTCTCTTCAGAACTTTTTACAAGGAATCTCAGAATCAATATCAGACAAAAATATAGTTCTCTTATTTATGGATATAAAGCATTATTTTATAATTTCATAAAATAATTATTGATTTCCATTTTCATATTTTCTACTTAAACATTCCTTTATATACGAAATATCAAAATCTGATTACTTTATCCTATAATTATGAAAGAATTAAATATCAAAGTTACAATTTTAAAAACTGCATTTCCTTTTGTTTACAGTAAGACTAGCCATACTTATTTCCTGAGCCTTAATTAAATAAGAAATATTCTAATGTTCTGAAACTGATAGTGCTTTGAAAGAATTCAAGAGGCAGGATGAAAAGAATATGCCAAAGGAAGGGAATCTAAGATTATTGCTATGATATGTGATTTATAGTAAGTATTATTACAGAATATTTTTCAAGGGTTGAAGTCATCTTTTGGTTGTATTTTACCTCTATTCTCAACAGAAAAACAAGATCGTGTTTTACTGTTGCTATCAAGTGAAAAGGCTCTTATTATTCCTAATTTTGTTTTTTCAACATATTTTGATACAATTTCAACATCTCAAGGGAAGTTATATTTACTTTTGCTGATTTTCAGTATGTTATTTGTCAGTCCAACTGTCATCTTTGAAACAGTATTTCTAAAAAATAATTTTAAAAAGTGAAAATTTCATTGTTAGTTAACCTTTGAGGGATCTGAGCAAGACCTAAGAAGATGGGTAGATTCTTGCCAAACAGCTGACAGCTTGCATAGCTTTACTATGGAGAAGAAAAATAATATTCTACTTAAGAGATCCCCTCATTTTTGAAATTATAAATTGCTGATAACACTACATGATCAATAAGCTATGAAAACTGAGTAAAATCAAAACATATCAAAAAACAAAATTTATAATAAAGATATGATCTTTAATACTCAACTGATATTATACTTAGTAATTAGATATAAATGGTAAATCATTCACAGAAATTGAAATAATCAGTCCAAGACAGTCAAGTCTCTGGAAACTGTATGTTTTCTATCTGTGAGGACTAATGCGAGGAAGTAGGTAAGAAATGCAAAAAGGACAGAAGATGAAAGGGAACACTTAGCAGTTATCTTCAGATATTTAGCTTTCATGAAGGGAGATTAAATCTCTCTATGTGACTCTGGATGACAGAGGTGAGGTGAGAAAACCCTAATGAAAACAGCTTGCTGTAAGGAAAACTCTTCTACCTTTTAATGGCCAACAATGGAACTATTTATCTTTTTTTTTTTTTAAAGATTTTATTTATTTATTTGAGAGAGAGAGAATGAGAGAGAGCATGAGAGGGAAGAGGGTCAGAGGGAGAAGCAGACTCCCTGCCGAGCAGGGAGCCCAATGTGGGACTCGATCCCGGGACTCCAGGATCATGACCTGAGCCGAAGGCAGTCGCTTAACCAACTGAGCCACCCAGGCGCCCCGGAACTATTTATCTTATGAGGCTATTCTAGTACAACGGAAGAGTATGCAGATACAGAATTAAACAGATTCAAGTTTGAAACCTATCGCTGTACCTAGAGCCACCCAGGTGCCTGATCTCTCAAATCTCGAAGTGTAATGTATGGGAAAAAATACCACCTATCTCAAAAAGAGACTGACAAGGGGCACCTGGGTGGCTCAGTCGGTTAAGTGTCTGCCTTAGGCTCAGGTCACAGTCTCAGGGTCTTGGGATCAAGTTCCCTCCTCAGCAGGAAGTCTGCTTGTCCCTTTCCCTCTGCCCCTCCCCCTGCTTGCTCTGTCTCTGTGTCTCTCTCTCAAATAAATAAAATCTTTTTAAAAAAGAGAGATTGACAGTGATGTATGATATGATGACAATGATGTATATGACCACAATAATGATTATGTATGTAAATTATGTTGTTGTGTTACCGCGAGTATGTATGTTATTGTGCATGTAAGGTATGCATTGTATGTACATTATTGCATGTACAGTTGACCCTTGAACAATGTGGAGGTTGGGACGCCTACCCTGCCTCTGCCCCCACATTGTCAAAAATCTGCGTATTTTTTGACTCTCCAAAAACTTTACTGATGGTTTACTGTTGACAGAAGCTTTACCATTAACAGTCAAGTAACACATATATTGTATGTTATATGTACTATGTGCTGTATTCTTATAATCAAGTAAGCTAGAGAAAAGAAATTAGGAAAACCTTAAGGAGGAGAAAATAGATTTACAATATACTGTACTTATTGAAAAAATCCGCATTAAGTAGGTGTGTGCAGTTCAAACCTGTGTTGTTCAAGGCTCAACTATATTCTATCAAAGCCCTGAGTAAGTCAGAGATGGAAATTCCAGAAGTGAATCAGAGAGTCTCAACTAAATTAATTCATTCACACATTCAACAAACATGTACTGAATATGTAATACCTACAAGAGGCACTGGGGTACCATGGTTTAGAGTGTGGATTCCCAAGCCAGTCTATGGATATGAATCTTCACATCTCTTAGCAGCTGTCTAAACTTGGGCAAGTTACCTAACCATTTTATGTCTCGGTTTCCTCTTCTATACCAAAGGGATAATGATAGGGTTGTGGAGAGGATTTTAATGAGTTAATGTAGATAAAGTGTTTAGCACAGTACCTGATAGTACCACATCCTATATATAAGGATTAGCTGATTAGCTATATTATGACTACATTATGACTACATGCCAGACACTGAGTATACAGCAGACTGCTGACAAGGTCCCTGACCTCGCAGGGCTTATAGTCTTTGAAGGGGTTGGTGGCACAGAAAATGAACAAGCATACCTATGACAAGTAATGATAAGCACTACAATCAGTGTTAAGTGAAGAAAAAGCAGCCTATGGGTATAGGGGAGTTCAGCTGAGATGGGCCTGTCAAGGGAGTGCTCTCCCATGAGAAGCCCTGTGGTTATCTGGGGGAAGAGCATTTCAGGCTGAGAGAAAAGGCCCAGAGCAGGAGGATACAGGGTGTGTTGAGACTAGCAAAGAAGCCAGCGTCACTGGCCTCTGGAGAGAAGTCTGGGGAGACAGGAAGGTTCCTGACCACGCAGAGCCTCAGAGACCAGAGTAAGGACACTGGATTTTATTCTGAGTCTGCAGGGCAACAGCTGGGAAGGTTTAAAGCACAGGAGTGACAAAATCAGACTTGCACTTTAAATAATTCACTCTGTCAATGACCTCTAACGAATTATTCTAAGGTTTCCTGAATGTCATCATTCTAATAGAAACAGAAGCACATTTAAGCATCCGGGAAACAGCAACACTACAGCATGGCAGACCGCAGCGTTCCTAACACTTAGCCTGGCCACTGAGTACCGATGCCCGATCATAAAGTCGCTGCATTCAACACAGCACAGCATGTACAGCAGGGGTGCGTCCCATTTGGGTTTGTTGGATTTCACAGACCAAGCGCTGTGAAGGAAGCTTAAAAGAAAGATTGGACAGTGGTTCTGGAATGATGAAACAGAAAGAGCGAGGGATTATGGCTGCAGAAGGGAATGCCTTGGGACACCAACAATGTCAGGTTCCAGAGAGGAACAGTACACCAGAAAGAGGCCTCTGGGCAGAGCGGCGGTATCAGCTCTGTGACTGGTTCCTGGCGATGACCCGAGTGTCATCTAGCGAAGCCCAAGAAACAACCCGAGGTAAGGAATTATACAAAGATGTTAAAACGTGACTGATCCACAAAACAGAAGTCAAAAGAGAGATGAAACTGTTTTCACATGGCCATCTGTGTAGATAGGAGTTTGAAAATTTTCAGGCAAAAACAGAAAACTAGAGGAACAAAACCAGGCCTTTCCGCCATGCCCTATCATGGAGACGGGGATGAGTGTCCTTTACCTTGCAACATGGAGATGTCCTCGATGGCCATAAAAACTTATTGAATAGTAGATTATCAAACACTAAGCTTACTGAGTCTCAACTGTAAAACTAAGGAGAAAGGTGAAGTTAAAAAAAAGAGAAGGGGCAAAAAAGGGGTGGTGGGGGTGGGGGCACGGGGATGACTGGGAAGAAAAATCATCTAACGAGTCAAAATTGCTCAGATTTAATCACATTTACGCAATTCTGGGTATCTTTTCAGGAAAGCTTAGTAATTTTAAGCATAGCAATATTTTTCAAGAGTCCATCTTGGCTCTGGCAAGGCAATGGTTGTAACTGAAGATATGGAGCAGTGTAGAAAAATTCAGAGAGAAACCAAATCTCTGGAAAAAGTGAGGCTTTTTTTGGTTCATTGTAAAGTAACATAAATTAGTCTCCAACCCACAATCTGCACCTACCCCCAACTTCCCAGCGTCCTGTGCAGCCCATAGAAAGTGGAAAGTGTGCCAAAACAAACAGTGTGGGCTGAAGCTCTGTGGATGAAGGGTGGGATGAGGTTTGGTGGAATTGGCAGGCAAGCGAATGGAATCACTTTAAAGCAATGCCACAAAATGGAGACTAAATAATCACGAGCACTTTCAAAATCCACAGAAAAATGGAATATGCTTAAGCTAGATCACAGAACTGATTCCCTACTCCAACTCATTTCAAAAAAACAAACACAGAAAGGATAGGGGAAAATGAAACAAAGCAAAACATACCTGCTCTGTTATCTGTCTTTAATTAAAGCATAAAATACCCTCCCTCTTCTTTTCTCCCAACCACCCTGGAACAGAAGAGCGAAGGGGCAGCAACTCAGGTGAAAGGCTTCAGCCTTGCAGCTACAGAGAGGGGAGATAGCAGACAATGGAACTGGTGATTCATTACAAAAGAATACACTCCAGAGCCGGCCTGCTGCCACATGGGCTCACTGCACTATTTAAAGGAACAGCAACCCCCTTTCCAACCTCCCTTATTCTTAACACCTTCCCTCCTCTCAGTCCTGATGGAAAACAGATTTTGAAGAAAATGCCAGCAAAGCACTGAGCTGTCCAAGAAAGGGAGGGCTTTGTGTTCCACAGAAACTGGCAGTCTTACACTATAGGAGTACAAAAATTTTCTTTCACATCCATACTGTAAGATCTTTTCCTCTCTGCCTGGTATACTTTTCCTTTCAACAACAAACAGTATAACTGAGTCTGAGTCTGGCTAAACATTTTTTTTTATTAATTGAAGTCATTTGCAATTTTGTTTTTCTAATTTTACACATATTACAAGAATAACTTCTCTTTTCCTTCCTTTTATTCTACATTGTTTTTATAGATGTGAAGAGATGCAATAATTTCGTTCACATACTCAGAAATAACAAAGTATCTCAGTGAAAAACTCCTACGACATTTACATGAACAACGGATACACCTAAAGTTGTATTTTTAAAAGTCACAAGAGCATGTCTGTCTAGAATATTAGAATTTTTTTAAGATTTTATTTATTTATTTATTTATTTATTTATTTATTTATTTATTCATGAGAGTGAGAGAGAGAGAGAGAGACAGAGGGAGAAGCAGGCTCCCAAGGAGCAGGGAGCCCAATGCGGTACTCGATCCCAGGACCCTGGGATCATGACCTGAGCCGAAGGCAGACACTTAACCATCTGAGCCACCCAGGCGCCCCTAGAATATTAGAATTTTGTGATTAAATTGTCATTTGCTTTTTTTTTAAAGCAAAACACTGATTACCTATTGTAAATGACAGAGCAGTTCGCTAATTACCCCGAGAACTGGCCTTATAAAACTAGAGCCAATAAAATAATAAGGTGCAACTATTGATATGGGTCTAATATTGTCATCCACTTCGCCCTTCTTCCATCAAAGTGAGCAACTAATTTAAAATAAAGGGATACAGAAATGTCAGGATCCAATATGCAAAGAACCTAGGTGACCAAATGATAAAAATATATCCAAATACCTTTCTTAATATACTAGTCAAGGCACTAAACACCATAATTAGCCATTTAACTTTGATAACCAAACCCTGAACAGCGCAGACATTTTATATTCAGAAAGTTTATCTGACAGATCATTATCAAATATTGGGATTAGGTGTCTAGCTTGAAAAACAAAAACCAAAACAAACAAATAAAAAAACCCAAAACCTTATTGTAAGGACAAAGATTTGGCCCATCCAGTTATTTCCTTTGATTTTTTTTTCTAGATTACTAAGAACCATGTATGTTATATTACACAGAAAGAATATGTACCAAAACAAATATGCTGGCATACATACTGAAAATCCACAAATCTGATACTCTGTACTTCCCAGTTATAGAAATTCGGGATGGGAAAAATGAGCAACTTCCTTCTCTCAGCATCCAGCACATCCTGAGACAACCACAGTGATTTTAATTTATCCCTTAGAATTCTTAACCACCAAGAAATCCTTCTTTCCAGTTCTTATTTCTCTCTTCTGCTTCGCTGCTAAGACCACAGTTCTCTTAAATACCAGTTCTTCAGACTGCAATATGAAGTGTGCATGAGCATGTGCATTCTAACTTGTGCTTACACATGCTCACCCAGCTCCTCCAGAAACGAAGGGCACACATTCCAAGAGGCCACAGAAACCCTCTGATTAGAAAAAGTACTAGTTTAGAGAACTCTTTCACTGATTTAAAAATATATATAATGAAAAGTCAAGTAGTTGGAAAGCCCTCCCAGTAACAGCTGAGAAAGAAGAGAGCTGTCGTCCTGTAATAGTGCCAGTTAATGAAAATTGAATGAGGGCTCCAAGGTTAAGAAGTATCATCTCCCAAGCAACAAAGAGAATCCAGAAATAGGTCTTCTCTTTTATGGAAATTTTTAAAAAGTAAAGCAGTATTTCTAAAGAGTTAATTAGGCTAACAACAAAGGGATAAGAAACGGAAGAGAAAATATTTCAAAGGTTTCTCCCTTTTCCAAAAGGAGGGTTTCTTGATAATCTCCAAACTCAGATCTGGTGAAAAATCACTTTGGAAACATATATTCTTTGGAACTTCCCTTCCTTCTAGGTCACGTCGGCAGAATCGCCCTAATGCTTTCCCTCCTTCCAAACAGCACTGCAGGGCATTATATAACATTTAACGGAACAGTGTTCCTGCTCCTAAAATGATGCCTCTATCCAGATAGCTAGCCGACTCTCTCGCCCTCCGGTGGTGACTCGGAGAGGAAATGAGAAGAGAGAATACAAAAAAAAAGGGCAAACTCCTTAAAAGGAAAGCACTGTCCAGTGATGAAATTTCCCTACAGAGCATAAAAGCCTGGAGTGACACTGATCCTAAGTCTGAGCCTAAAGGACAGGAACGCTCACCCATGCAAATGATTTCACTGATCAATTGCAGTCTCATCATTCCCTCTCAACCTATGTGTAAAGATAAAGGGTAAAAGGAACATGCAGAGGGTGCCAAGGAGAAAAAGAGCACGGCCAGGGGGAACCGTGGTAGAGTATTCACCTTTCCATTTGTCAGGAATGACTTGCTAAAATGCAGATTAGATATTGCCTGGCATAACCAAAGACAGGCAGAAGAGAGAGAGCGAGCGAGCGAGAGAAAGAGATCTTCCATTTCCTACTCCCTCTCCTTCAAATGCCTTTTACTGCCCGTGTGATTGTCATTTATACACTCAGATTTGTTCTCCTCTCACAGAGGGCTCTACCTGCCTCTGCTACACCTGGATATTCCCATGGTTCCCACTGAAAACATTCTTTGCCAGTAACAAAGCCATGAAGATGAAGCCTATTTTTCTAGCCTTCATTTTTAATAAGCCATTTACAGAGAAGGCAGCAGAACGGCAATTCCATAGCCAATCCTGAGAAACCACAGTGAATCAGGAATCAGATTTCCCTAGAACACAAATTCTTCTGCAATTCTTAAAAGGAAGTCAATCCCTTTCCCCTCATTTTGGCAGTCTGTAAGAATCTCTTCCTACCTCTGCAGCTTCTCTCCCTCCCTCTTCTCAGAACCAAGACAAAGAGGTAGACAAATCCCCACAGGGTCTTTCCTGAGCTACAGCTGCACAGTACAGGAAACAGGAATCTGCTATGGAGCTGAGGGAGGGGGAGAGAAAAAAGGATATGGATCCAGCACACGCACAGGCACACACTCACACTCACACTCACAGGCACACACTCACACGCGCGTGCACACGCACGCACACAGGCACACTCACACACAGGCACACACTCAGCAGACACAGACTAACACTTTTCAGTTGATAACAATAAATCTGGCCTTCTCTGAGAAGGCAATCATTATTAAAACTCTGCCTACTATGCCCGACCCCCAGGTCTTTATTTAGATCCCAGAAACCAGAAAAGAGGCACGCGGAGGAAACACAAATCTTACCTGAGTGACCATTTTCTTTTCCTCCATAAACCAAACGGCACGGAGGATGAGCCCTTCAGGGCAGTCCTGCTGGGGCGCACCTCCACAGCTCCCCCCGCCCCCCCCAGGCTAGCTATTTTGGGGCAGGCTACTGATTTCCCTTTATCCCGTTCCCCTTCCTTTTTCTTTCTAGCGTTTCTTCCTTTCTTTTCTCTTCCTCTCTGGCAGCCTCTCCCCCTCCTTCTCTCCCCAGCTCCCTCCCATATCTCAGGCAGATGGCTGAAGGAAGCCCCACCCCTGAATGCCTAAGGTAATTAATCAGAGTGGAGCCCCACCTCTTCCTCCTCCCCCCACCCCTCCCGGACGGCTGACATCTCCCAACTCCAGAAAACAGGCCTGCTGGAGAATGGCAGTTTGGTGTGTGCTTTGCGCACGCGTGTGTGTGTGTGTGTGTGTGTGTGTGTGTGTGTGTGTGTAGGAGGGAAGGAGGGGGAGAGAGAGAGGGAGGGAGGGGCAGGCGCCATGTGCAGGCATATTTTAAGGAATGAATATCTGCTATGGGGGCATTAATTATATAGCACTGGAAGCATTCATAGCAGCTCAGCATAGTTAATACAGATTTAAAGTATTCCACCCGTGAATATCTAATCATAAATAAGAAATGAAACAAAAATTATTTTTAAAAAAACATTTCCACTGATGTACAGTTTACAGATGTAGGAGATTTAATGAAAGATGTGAAAAGCTGCTGAATGACCACTTACAGGAGGGTTTTCAAAGGAATGAGAAAGGGCAAGAACCTGCCTGTCCTAAATCAGTCTAATGACCGCAAAGGACGAAAAGAGAGGAAGAAGGTGATCTAAGTGCTTATTTTTTCTACTGTAAAAAAACCTGGGGATTCTGGAAAAGGTGTCTATAAACATGTCTGTTTAAGAAACTGAAGCTGTATACAAAAGTACATACAGATTTGACTGCTGAAGGCTTCCAGTTTCATTGTAAATTCTGGTTAACAGAAGCCACCCTTTGTGTTTCCCCAGGGCTTCTGGATTTCAGCCTCTCCTGAAAATCATAACCCTTTCCTATATACACACTGGGCACCTGTGTCATTACTGTAAAGAGTAATTGTTACTACAGAGCACTATAGATATAAAAGATTTGTAAGAACATTTACTGAACATAAGAGTTTAACATTCTCTTATTAAAATGACATAATGAAAAAAGCATAAAGGGGTGATTCAGTCTGGAAGTCTTGGTCTAAGTCCTGATTCTGCCCTTTACAACTGATCTTAAGTCTTTAACTTCCAAATACCAATTCCATAATCTCCCTACTTTAAATTAGTAAACTTTCAAATAAAATAATCTGTGTAGATGATGTTTATGGTGTTTATCATTTATCTCATAAAAACGAAGATTTCCCATTTTTTAGTATTCTAATAAATAAGATCCTATTCTAAAGGATTTTATTTATATTTTCATTTTGGTATTTATTGTTATACTCTCTAACAGATTACCCAAAGGCAAAGAGATTAATTCTAAAATTAAGCTTCCTATATTTAAGATAAACACACTAAAGAAATCAAGATTTAAAATCACAAATCAAAAAAAAAGTAAAGTAAAATCACAAATCACACTGAGAATACACCGTGTTTTGCTATCTTTATGAGGATCTGACAAAATGCATAACCAACCTTTTAAATGTACTGTATAATAATGTGGGTTGGCACATTGCCAATATAACATCATCATGCTCCTACCCAAATTAATAATCATTTTAACAAAAATTCTAAAAAGAATACAAAAACTACCAATCTGGAGAACCTGCAGAAACTGGCATAATCATAGCTATTTACTGAATACTTACAATAAGTCAGGCACTATTCTGGGCATTTTACAGATATCTGCATACTTCTGGTATAATCCACAATGCATAAAGAAATATGTACCAAAGAATGGGATCTTTAAACATTAGGGGAAAACCATATCACTCTGAGAAAAGGAATGGATCAGTACTAGGCTTGTTCTTATTTAACATTTTTAGAAATGATCTAGAAGATAGGACATACTGCATTTCTGAGTTTGCGACTGAAAAGCCAATTAGGAGATAAACCACAGTCAAATTTTTTAAAAATACAGAGTAAGCAGAAAAGAGGTAGGTGAGTTTCACCGGAAGCAAAGGCAACCCAGTGTACTTTTAAAAAAAATCTAAATCACATTTATGGGATAATTATTTATGTTTTCAGTTCTAATATAAGAAATTAAATCTGCAAATCACTGTATACCATTCTCTGAATCCACTAGTCCATCTAGTGCTAGGGGCAGAAAACCCTGAGCAAGACGGACTCCCCCACTCCCCATCTCTCTCTCTCTCTCTCTCTCTCATACACACACACACCACACACACACACACCACACACACACACACACACACACACTACCGTTATGAAAGCCGTGGTTATCTTGAAGCTTGTGTGTGACTGCAGCCTCCATACATAAAGGCAGACAACAAGGCCCCAAGGAAAAAAAAATTTTTTTTTTTTTTTTTTTTTTAATAAAGAGGCAGATGAGGAATCTCTACATGCAAAAAGTCCAGGACTAGCGCCAGGACACAAGTTTCCTTTGGCCTGGTATTCATGCGTCCTTTGCACACACAGGACCAACATTTTACACTGCAAATAATAAGCTTACAATAGTCACCACCACAAGAAAGAGTTAGTATGAGCTAATGTCAAAATAAAAATTACAATGATTTTCATAAACTCACCGAATAACAGGACATACTCAAGGATATTTTGAAGTGTGTCCCTGACTTTCAAGGCTGGCATTATAGAAGACAATTTGCTCCCCGATGCCCAAGAAGAGAGAAGAGCAATTGAACAGCCTTGCATCTGACCCAGCAAAACAACTGGAGTCCCCTAGTGGCTGAATGTGCCCTGTAGTGTACCAATGAACAACTCATTCCAGGGTATTTTCTGGGATGGAATTTCTGGGATCCTTCCAAGATCCTCCTTCTCACTCAACACCACACCAAACCAGAAGCAAGTCCTTTTGAGTTCTGTGAAATCTGCCCTTTCTTTCCGTCCCTAGCACCACAAACTCAGTTCTGGCCATATTATTTTGTATCTAGCCTCCTACTTGTCCCTCTGCCTCCAGTCTACCACTCTTGCTATCTGCGCTGCTCATCACTGCCAGGGACCTCCTTCCAAGTGTAAATCCCATCATGCCATTTCCCTGATTAAAATCCTCAACTATTCCCCACAGGCTAAAAGGGGGGAAAGTCCTAACTCTTAAGTAGGTGCCTACCACATAACCTAGCCTCACTGTCCCGAATCGGAGTCCCTGCTTCCCCTCCTGCTGCCACCACTCCTCTGCTCCTAGCACACTGAGCCACATTCCTCAACAATACCATGTTTCTGTTCTTTTCTGTTTCATGTTCTTACTCCCTTGAACAGGGCCTTCTATCTGGCTAACTGGTGAATTCTTCCTGCAAAGCTCACTTCAGGGATCCCCTGCCCTAGAGCTTGTCCTGACCCTACCTGCTCCCACATCTGGGTTAGGTCCCCCTTTTCCCTATGCCTTAGTGCCTAGCCCACGGTTCTTAACTGTTGGGGGTATGACTTGATGATGAGCAGTCTGACAGTAGGAACTGTGTGTTGCATACCATCTCCCCAGTTCCTAATGCAATGCCTAAATACACAGTAGTGAAGAAATGTTTGCTGAAATCAAGCTATAATGCCTTGATTTCTATCTCTATTCATTTATTTTAGATACATGGGTACCTAAGAATGAAGAGCATCCATGTGGTTATCAAAACATTAGAAAAGTGTTCTTTTCTTCCAAAAAGGTACTTGGAAATATGTTTGAATTTATAAATTCACTTCAGTATCTTAGAAATTTGAGGCTGAAAGGAAGATGTACAGAGAGTGGGAGAAAGGCCTTATTTTCAACTTGATTAGAATAGTTCAGATTCTAGACAAAATAATACTCACTGATTTTTAAAAAAAAAAAAACACAACTTTAGGTGCTTTTGCTCTTCACAATTTTACATTAGATGTGACTCAACTTCCGTAACTTCCACCCACACACCAGCAATGCTATAAAAGCAGATCCAACAGTCCCTGGCTGGAAGGCAGGTTTTGCTCATACTTTCCCAGGCTGCCTCTGACACCCAAGTGAAAAGCAACATTAAAGGGACAGCATTTCCTGCAATAATAAAAACTTGTCAGTATAAAAGCTTTTCACAGCACACCCCCACACAATAACCCGAAGTGTAAATAACAATTTACACCTAATAGATATTAAATACCTTCCCAGAAGCATCTCTGACACAATGCCACTTTAATATCCTTTGCCCCCACATTCCCGTTGGTAGAAATGAAGCCAAATTAAGGCTAACTCTATTATTTCCTCGCTTCTTTTCTCTAGTTTAGGCAGGGATCAGTTTTATAGAACCCATTCTTGAAAAAAAAAAGAAAAGGTGAGAGCAGCATTTGAAATGACTGCTTTAGACCTTGTATGTTCATAAAACCCAAATAACCCTCACATTTATTTCTTGTCCCTAAAAATCAAACCTTTAGAACAAGACCCCCAAAAACATACTCTAAGACATAGGTGAGGCCAGAGAAATTAGAAAACATTACTTCATAAATTATCTAGATTTGGGTAACATACTCTTGTATCTTTAAAATATCCCAAAGTCTAGACAACTAGAGTTATATATACAATTGAAACTATGTGTACACTCTCTGTATTCTCTGAGATTAAGGAAATATTAAATATCGTAAACAAATTTATCAATAACCAGATTATCGAGACAGTAATACCTGATGAGCCTATGAAAACTGCAGTGTGTTGTTTCTTCAATACTAAAATATGCTGTCTCTATTACTAAATAAATTACTGAAGACTCTCCTGTCTTCTTCACCTCCAAATTCCTGTGCACAGTGTCTGGCACACAGTAGGTACTCAAAAAAAAAACTCCTCAGAATGAGAAATCAAAGAACACATATATCCCTCTACATCAAGGTCGCCTTCCCACAAAGAAGTGGATAGTCTATGGGCTAATTCAGTCCACAGCATTCTGCAGATCCGAGCATGCGCTAGGCAAATGGATCTTTCAGATAGGCAACTTTCTTTCTCCCAATCTTCCAGATGCCGAATATCCTTAAGCTGTACTTGGCTGTCCTAAATTCTCAAATACGGACACTTAGCTCCCCCCTCCCCATAATGTAAGGCCTCGCTTCTTCCTCCAACTGCCCATTCACCTCAAAATGATGATCGGTGTCAATGTGTTCAGCGGATGACAGACAGTTAAGTAAAACTGCCTCAGGAAAAACTGGGATAAAAGACAAACCCTTAACTTGCAACAACAGTTACATTTTCCCCTCCAATATTTTTTGTTGTGGCAAAATACACATAAAATTTACTCTCTTAGCCATTTTCAAGTACAACTGACCCTTGAACAACACAAGGGTTAGGGGACCTGACCCCCAAGGTGGTCAAAAACCCACGTATAATTTTTGAATCCCCCAAAACTTAAGTACTGGAAGATTTACTGATAACATAAACAGTCACTGAACACGTATTTTATAGATAGTATTATACACTGTATTCTTACCATAAGCTAGAGGGGGGGAAAATTATTAAGAACATCATGAGAGAGAGAAAAAACATCCACAGTACCGTACTGTAAAAACTTCACATAGAAATGGACCCAAGCAGTTCAAACTGGTGTTGTTCAAGGGTCAACTGAATACAGTTCAGTAATATCATATATTCATAATGTGCTACCACTGCCACCATCCATCGCCAGAACGCTCTTCATTTTTTAAAACTGAAACTCTGTACGCACTGAACAATAACTCTCCATTCTCCTTGTCCTCAGGAGCCCCTGGCAACTACCACTCTACTTTCTGTCTTTATGAATTTCACAACCCTGGGTGCCTCACAGAAGTGGCATCATATGGTATTTGTCTTTGTGACTGGCTTACTTCACTGAGTGTAACTATCCTCACGGTTCATCCATGTTACAGATTCTATAGGAATTTTCCTTTCTTTAAGACTGAGTAGGGGCGCCTAGGTGGCTCAGCTGGTTGAGCATCCGACTCATGATTTCGGTTCAGGTCATGATCTCAGGGTCGTGAGATCGAGCCCCACGTCCGGGGAATCTGCTTGAGATTCTCTCTCTCCCTCTCCAGCTCCGCCCCTCCCCCCAACTCATTCTCACTCTCTCTAATAAATAAATCTTTAAGACTGAATAATGTTCCACTGTGCGTATATACTATATTTTGGTTATCCATTCATTCATCCACTGATGGACACTTGGGTTGTTGCTTCCACCTTCTGGCTGTTGTGAATAATGCTGCTGTGAACCTTAGTACAAGTATCTCTTTGAGACCCTGCTTCCAAATCTTTTGGGTATGTACCCAGAAGTGGAATTGCTGGGCCATATGGTAGTTCTATTTTTAATTTTTTGAGGAGCCATCATACTGTTTTCTACAGCAGCTGCACCATTTTATATGCCCACCAACAATGCACAAGGATTCCAACTTCTCCACATCCTCACCAACACTTGTTTTCTGGGTTTTGGGTTTGTTTTTTTCTTTTGACAGAAGCCACCCTAACAAGTTATATTCCAACCATTCAGTCAAAGGCAGTAATCTTTAATCCAAAAGAATACTTTCAGGAGTAGTTTCTCAATGAATAGATTTTTTTCTGGGTAGGGAGACTATAGTCATTGTCCTGTAAGTCATTTCTAGCAAGCCCCTATCTACTTACTCTGCTTGTACTTTAACCTGATTTGGTCGAGATTTAGTTCTGCAAAAATCATAATAAAACAACCAGTTTCAATTGCACACTCTAAAGACATGTGTGATTTTATTACGAGCAAGAGCAATGAATGATCAAGTTCTGGAAATACTTCATTGCCTTATGTTGAGGAGAAATTCAAAAAAAGGGTGCAAAATCTTTAATTTTTAAAAAAAATACTGTTCAGTCACATGCTCCATAATTTCTAATGGCATAACACACTGGTATAGAACCGCACATGTTATCCAGTGAGGAGCTTTAATTTACCAAAGTTTAAGAATATAACAGAAACCAGCAAGAAAATTTTGTAACCATTGTTGAGATAAAAGTTTAGGTAGCAAACAACCATCTATTACCTATTTATAAATGCAATGAAAGAAAACTACTACCCTAACTGAATTAATAAATAAGACTGTAAAATAGTTTTGGATCCTTCAATTTCAAATTGTTTTTTCAATCCCATTAATTTCCCTGATGTGGTGGAATGGAAAGTGTACTCTCAAATTCTAACATCCCATTACCTGCCTTTCTAAGCTACCTTAATTTCAGATAGAATAAATCTACTAAATCGAGAAAGGCCAGCAAAGTGTTTCAAATACTAAGCATGACATTTATCAAGACTAAATCCTAATGACCAAAAAGATTTGGGATGGCAAGTTCCTTTCATTATAAATGAATCAAATTTTACTGCAAAAGACTTTATAGCAAACATGTCATAATTTCTCTTTTTTAGAAAAGATTTTATTTGAGAGAGAGAGAGAGAGAGAGAGCATGAGCGTGCAAGTGGGGGAAGGGGCAGAGGGAGAAAATATTCAAGCAGACTCCCACTGAGTGCAGAGTCCAAGGTTTGATCTCACATGGGGCTTGATCTCACGACCCATGAGATCAGGACCTGAGCCGAAACCAAGAGTCAGACACTAAATCTACTGAGCTACCCAGGTGCCCCTCATGTCGTAATTTCTAAACAGGAATTCTTTAATCCATCCCATAACCTTTGCTTCATTGGTTGTGGGGTGGCCAGTTTTCTACCTCAAAACTTCTTCTACATTTTATAATTGTTTTTTTTTTCATATATATGTCTGATACTTCAATCTTCTTTGGAAACACCTGCTTTTCCAGGTTTTTTTCTCAATTTTACTTTTATGACTGCTATTACATGTCCCTCACTTTGCTAAGTTGGGTCTCAGAAAAAATGTTCACAGATGTTTCCCTTCAAAAGCACATCAATATTTACTTTGAAGAAGCTCTGCTTCTAATGTAGTCTCATGACACTTCCAGCCTTAAACTGTTATGCAGCCCAATCTATTTGTTTTATGCCAGTAGAGACTGAGTCCACAGGTAGTAAGACCCACAAATATACCAAAATTTCATTATGGTAAATGTAATATACTCTTCATTTGAATAGCTCAAATAATGGAAACCCGTATATATAATAGAAGTAAACCACATAGTATAGACCAATGTGTTAGAATACAGTTGAAGAAACATAATCACATAACCACATCCCCTCCCATCTGACTTCAACACTGGTAGCATAAGACCTGAATGAGAGCTGTGTTACTCTGGAGAGCTTACCCAACAGGTCCAGGTCCAAATAAAAATAGCCTGGTTTAGCCGGTAGGCCCAAAATACCTAATAGGATGTACTGGTTAGTGTGTCACTTCCTTTAACCCTATGCATTTCTGTCTAGTCTACAACTTAGGAGCTATTAGAGAAATGGCCATTTGAAAGAAAAAAGTAGTAATTAAGTGCCATGAAAACACAAATAAACCAAAACAAACCGAGAAAACAACTAGGATCTATAATTCAGAATTAACTGTATTAACTGTTTTTATTTTCCTATTCTAGGTTTTCAGCACAATTAATATTTCAAAGAGTCATGCCATATGAAGGATCATTTGGTCCAATCCGTTCATTTTACATACAGTGAAGTCAAATTAAACGAAGCTATTTGAGCATATCATGGAGGTGGTTAACACTATAGCTTGAATCAGAATCCAGGATTCTTCAGCTTTACTCACTATACTGCTACTAATTTAAAGGGAAATAGATATGTAGAAATATATTTGATAATGACTTAAAATTTTCTGATTCTAGACTTCAAGAAGTTCATTGAACTTAAGATACTACTTATCTCATCGCAAAATAGTCTAAAATATTAAGTTTGGAGAGGGTGCCCTCTACCGTACATTACCTTTCTGAAAAATACAGCAACGTTTGGAAACCGCCATCTGTGCTTCTCATCTACTCAAAATGAAGCCTCAAGTTTACTCTGAGATGGTGACTTAGTTATGTTACATTTATAATGCCAAGCCCACTGTTTCTCTCTCTCTCTCTCTCTCTCACACACACACACACACACACACACACACACACACACAGGAACCTCTGTGAAGTTTCAGAACTTCTAGAGTTGAAAGCAACCTCCCCTGCCCAGCCCTCAGTACTATAAAACTCAAACTTCCTATTATAGCAAATTAGCAAAATACTATGAGAAATCTATGCCCTGAATGGTACCAGGTCAAAAGACAGAAAGCTTATAAGCATTTCATCCCACCATAAAACCTTCACATCAACCAAACAGCACCTTAAAAAAAACCACCACCAACAATACAAATTATAGCCCTTAGCTTACCTGGACAACAGGATATTGATAATCCATACAATATACACCATACATAGCAAAGGGGGTTAAAATCTTCAGATAAAGACAGTACCAAAAGGGTCTACACTTTTGACCTGCTTGCTCTGGCTGTCCTGTCCAAAGGAACTAGGTAGCACCAAAAAAATCTTTGGCTGACTCCCAGTCTACGCAGATAGGTATGCTGGCTCAGATGATGAAGCTGGAGCTTGGTTTAGCCCAGGCTTCCACCCCAGTAAGATTCAACGCTACCCAGAAGAACTGTTCAGGGAAAAAGCAAAAAGCTCCAACTGAGTTACTAGTTACAGACTGACAACTATACTAGAGACTTGCTATTACTGTTGGTTTTAAACTGACAGCTCCACCAGAAACTCAAGAGGCAGAGAATGACAGCCAGGAAAAGAACAGGGGCTCCTTAAAGTGGCAAACAAAAACAGTAGGAAGCACAAGGTATCCAGGATCCAAAATTATATATATGTTCCAGGCCTTAAGTGCGTCAGAGGGAACACTCCCAATCCAGGACATGGAAAAGCAGATGGGACTGGTATTATTTCTCTATTCCGTCTTGGGCAGGATGGTGCGCATGTGCGCACACACCCTCCCCCCCCCCCACCACACACCACACACACACACACACACACACACACACACACACACACACACACACACACACCACACACACACACACACACACACATCCCTTCTAACTGTCTCCAGCAGAGACAGGTGCTAGGATTAACAGTATAAAACCTCTCTGTCGTGGAAAGGAATGGGAGAAAAAAGAAGTCACACTGCTACATGTAGTAAAGGGATCCCTTTCATGACAGTGGATGTGTATCATCTAACACCTCCTTCACTGTGCTTTAACAGAGGCTGGACAGCTGGCAGGATCAGCACTAGAGAAGAGGAAGGTGGCCCCAACTCTGAGGCAACATGAGTCCACTGGAGACCTTCAGATATGCAAGACACTCTCTCAGCTGTTCCAGTCAAACATGTAAGGATTAACTCTGGCTGCCTGCCAAAAGGTGGGGGTGGAAAGGTCTTTTCAGAAAAGCCAGTTGGCTTTTCCTCTTTTAGGAAGCTGCTATACCCACCCTACCATTATATACAAACACACATGTGCACACATATTTCTATAACAGATATTAAAAGCAGTAACAAACATGGACAGGTGTTAAGTCAGTCTGATAAAGCATGGCAGGTTAGCTTTCAAAATCTAAACAGCCCATTTAAAAGCAGAGAACTGAAGTAATTCTTAGAAAACAGGACATACAGTGAGCAGAAAGTAAATGCTTAGTAAGAGATACACTATTTATAACTATTGCTCCCTAAGAAATCCCCTACTTGGGGCAAGCATTCAAAAGTTCAAACTGATAAATAATTCTAAATTAGTTTCAGGGGCTATGATCTCTCTAATCCTGGAGAGCCAGTAATATAACATGTTTCAGTAAGATCAAACCATGAGTATTAAATGCAACTGTGAGGCATCTGTAAGAGTTTATGTACTACTGTGCCCCCTGCCCCCAGTGCAATTTTTCTCCTTTTATGGTCACTGCATTTTATTTTAGGATTGTTCAGAAGAAATTGTTTTTTAAGAGTCAAAATGGCCTTAGTATATCCAAGACAGTTCTCTTGGTTAAACATTTACCTCAGATCAGTTCTAAGAGATTAGGAGGACCATTACAAGGTACTAGATTATCTTCAGATTGCTGGGATACTGAGCCTGTGTATTACGTATGAGAGACAATAATGCATCAATTCAGTACAATTAAAAAATTTACGGAACATCTATTACACACTAGGTACTGTGCTTAAGAACTGGAGATATGAACAGACACGGTCCTGTTGTCAAGGACTTTACAGTTTTGGGGGGAAACAGATAAGCACGCAGGTAAAACCAAAAGCCAAAAGGATGCTACAGCACAAAATTAAACACTGAGCAACTTCTCATACAAAGAATGACATTTTTTCAAAGCTGCTCTTAATGAACACATCCAT
The DNA here is from genome assembly GCF_009762305.2 of Zalophus californianus. Taxonomy (NCBI): domain Eukaryota; kingdom Metazoa; phylum Chordata; class Mammalia; order Carnivora; family Otariidae; genus Zalophus; species Zalophus californianus. The sequence goes on along the minus strand of NC_045603.1, from coordinate 12,059,980 downwards.
TGTATCACTTTCCTCACCACCACAACTATGAGACTCTGGCTTTGTCAATTCTTAACAGAGATTATCTGAACGCCACAACATTTTTGATCTGATTTGTCACGCATTAAGGGCCTATAATATATATTCTGACTGTCCCCAATTCAGCTATTAAAATGGCAATTAAGAAATAGCAATGGTAATGTTTCTGTATTAAAATCTTATACTAAATTTCTACATCTAATCAAATCAAATCATTCCCTAACCCTTCTTCCCTGTATACCATGCCATCCCGCCTCCACTCTACTTCATTTCATATACAGCAGTACTGGCCACAGAGATACTTGTAAGCTAACATCCGAAATCACTATTACATTCTTGATATGATTGGTATCAAGATTCCTCTCGATATGAAGACTGAGAAATGATGATACTTCTTATAAACCATAGAGGGCTGCAATAATGAACTATGGCTGACAAACTTCATGAGTTAACTCTGTTCAGTATTTGGTGAATTAATTACAGAAGATGAAGTTCCCAGATGGCATTGTATTTAAGATGACACGCTATAATTCAAATTCTAGAACAGCTGATATAATTTAAACTTGAAAATGGTCTCCATATATGTTACTGAGTGCCTAGTTAATTTCCTTTTTTTTTTAAAGATTTTATTTATTTATTTATTTGAAAGAGAGAGAATGAGAGAGAGCACGAGAGGGAGGAGGGTCAGAGGGAGAAGCAGACTCCCCGCTGAGCAGGGAGCCCGATGTGGGACTCGATCCGGGGACTCCAGGATCATGACCTGAGCTGAAGGCAGTCGCTTAACCAACTGAGCCACCCAGGCGCCCCAGGACTAGTTAATTTCTAGAGCTTTAAATTCTTCTTGAGGATAGATCTATACATACAAGGTGAAAAGATGTGACTGACAGTTTATTAAGTGAAAAAAACTGCATTACTGAATAATAATATTACTGAATGTGTACAGTGTAATTCCCTATTTTTAAATGCACATATGTATCTCTATATGCCATTCAGTAAATCATGTCATTTCTAAGCTTCATATATCTTATATATGTTATGCGTACACACACATATACATATAACTTACTGAGTGACACACCACAGATGCCACAGATATACTATGTATTATACATAACCTGTTTTATATTTATACACACATATATTATAGGCATAAGACAAAACCTACACCTCTAGGGGCTGGGATGGTGGGGAGGTAGCTGGTTTTCATTTATTACTTTAGAGATAAACTAATATGTTCAAATATATTTAAATTAGCTTTTGGTAGTCCTATAATTATCTTTTTATTTATAAGTTTAAGGGACTCAAGACAGATTTTCCTTTGAGTATAAGTACTTTAAAAATTAGCAATACTTTCTCTGTCTCTTCTATATTATCACATTTGCTTTACTTTACATGATGGCCTTACCATAAACCCTCTGGAGGACAGAGATGATAAATAATCTTAATCATATCTTACCTAGATTCTGCCAAAACCGTGCCCAGGTCTAGTTTAAATAATTAGCCCCTCTGAAAAAAGGCAAAGTAATTCAATACTTGAATTTGAATTACAACTGCTTCTTGTCTTTTGAACTAATCCCTTGTAAAAAATTTTAAATTGTAATTTAAGACCAATAACTTAGTCAAACTAAAATTCTAAAAAATACTTACACCATTTGAAAAGTACACACTTTGCAATATTATGAATGCTCTTATAGTATTAAGTCTTTGTGTACTGATCAATTATAAGCATAAATACAGAAAATGGCCTTTTATATATATTTCTATGCATCTCTTTAGTAGAGACACACAGACTACAAATTTCAACAGTTGGCATACTTATGATGTCTCTGTTAGATAGAATGTAATGGTATCAGAGAGAAATCAATCTAGTGATATTTAAGAGTGAGATATCTAGAAACTACCTTGAGATTTATGAGGTTTTAGTTTCGCTAAGGATAAAGTAGACAATTTACCATGTCAGCCCCATGCTACAGGACATGACTGGTGACACTGCAATGTAATCTATACCATTTACAACCGAGGCATCTCAAGACTTACCGAGTACTAGAATGCCAGAAAATATCTGAGATTCTTCTCTTTTCTACTTCCTCATTATTTTTTTCTTCTCTCCTTTTCCTTCCCTTCTGACTATGCCACAGTCCTACCATGAGTGTCCACAGATACTAGTTAGGCCTCACAGTAGAATGTTTTAGCACAGATTGCAATGACCTCTGCTCCAAGGTATAAAATTAGCTTTAGTGACAATAATATTAGAAGATTCCAAAGATTGCTGTGTACAGGGATAACAAAGAAGTTCAAAAAAAGATAGGGCTTGAGACAGACAGATGAGGATAGTGGGGATGAGGGAAAGAAAGATATGTATGTAGGCAAAATATGTAGTTAGAAATACGCAAGACTTACTTAAGGATCAGTGTGTGACAAGTCTAGATGACTGTGGGTGAATAGTGGCAAATGCTAAGAAAAGTAGGCTGGTATTACTGTGGAGAGCCTAGGACATCAAGCTATGTATTTCAGACCTTATCTTCAAAGACAGTTTGCAAAGAAAAGCGTGTTACAAAATTACCATTTTGTGAAAATGGCTCTGGTGGCCACAGGAAGAACAGAAAGGGGAACAGCCTGAAGGAAGCGAGGCCATTTAGAGGCTAGAATTACAATAGTCCCTACAGATTATTAACGCACAGCTGCATGTTAGCAGTAGGAGTAATGAAGATATATCTCAAAGAGGTAGAAGACATTACAAAGGCAGTATCCACGGAACTGCAGACTATTCAGATACAGGGTATAAGAGAAAGGGTAATTAAATATAACACTATGGTTCTAAGTCTAGTTGATTGGCCAAGTAAGTATCACACTAATAAAATAGGGAAATCAGAAGCATAAACTGGTTTGAAGTTATGGTGGGACATCGAATAGGAAATGTCTAACAAGTCCTCAGAGGTGTAGGTGGCAGCCCAAGAAGAGAGGTCAGTGTTAGAAATGAAGAGCCCACAGGAGTATGGGAGGAAAAGCCACAGCAGATTGTAGTTGACTGTTCTCCCACACTGACTTAGTCCACAATATTTACTGAACAACCATGTACTTCAAAAAAGAAAAGATAAAGACAGACAAAAGAAAGGAAGAAAGAGAAAGAGAAGAGAGGAAGAATGAAAGAACAGTGGATACAAGGCAAAGGGCTGAAAATAGAACCTTAAGGAATACTCACTTCTAGAAGGCAGAAATAGCAACAAAGGATAAAAAAGATTAAGCAGGATCATGTACTATTCACAAAAGCCAGGACATAGAGGACATCTGTTACTCTTCTTCTATCTTGTGTTCCTTACACTAGGGAAAGTATTTCATAAATTGATAGCAGAGTTGAGTATACAGCAATGGCAAATAGAAATAGAGAAAAGTTTTTTTAAAAAATGAGAATTTAGGAAAGATAACTGAATTTAGCAGACAGGGGATCAAAAGAAGTTTTGAGAGAGCTATTTTCGCAGTATCAGCAAAAGGATGGCAACGAAATTAATAAATTCTTGATCATCATGGAAAATACACATGATACCTGCATATAAATTTTAACAAAACTTACCATCTTGGGATACTTGTTTTCCAAGTGACAATAAAGTACAAAAATACTTACTGATACATTCAACTACCCACTGTTGCCTCTGTCAAGGTGGCCTATTACCTTGTCTTGTTGTTTTTTTGACTCTGTGCCTTTGATCATATTGTTTTCTTACCCATTTCAAAATGACCAAACCTTTAAACAGATTCCTTCGAGGTCTACCTTCAATACTATCTGTTCCATGAAGCTCTTTCTGATTACTTCCAGACAGAAGTAATTTGTCTTCTGTCTGAACTGCATGGTACTTTATCTTTAGCTGACTAATAGCACTTACCACTTTCTATGTTTTTAGCAATACTTGTTTAATCTATTAGATGATTTCTTTAAGGGCAGGACCTGTCAGTTCAACTCTGTATTTCTTTCAAAGGATTAAACCAATACCTTTCACACAGCACATGCCCACCAGCATGCGAGAAGGGAAGGTCCTCAATCACCTGAAACTATGAATCAGGGTGAAATGAACTGACTACCAGGCACAGATCTTGCATTTATTCCTTCAGTCAACACTCATTCGTTCAACCGACATATCCCTGACATTGTTGGAAGTCCTAGGAACAGAAAAAGCTCTCAAAGAGCTGACGGCAGAGGAGAGAAAGCAGAAAACAATAAACACCAAAATACCGTTTGACAAATGCCGTATGTGTTAGTGTGACCTGGGAGGAAAGCCACAGCTGCCCCACTGCCACCATCGAACTTCCCCAAGTGACGGGAGCCGGGAATATTTCACAGGCAGTGAATGCTTGAAATGAATTGTGACAACCTTGTTAAGAGTTTTCCAGGGGGTTTTGGGATGGGTGCTGGGAGCTCGGAGGTGGTGGAACAGCATCCCAAATGCATACAACTGCGTGGCATGGGCAAAGCCATACCTAGGGTATGTGCAGAAAGGCAGGCAGGTAAATATATGCACAAAAGTCAAGAGACTATTGAAAAATATTCATATAAAATTCTGTTGGTTCTAAGGTACTGTGAGGACTGTTGAATTTTCTACACCAATGGAAATGCTTAAAGCTATACCTACCAGAGAACAGCCAATCACAGTTCAGTACAGAAGGACTCCTTTGTATGACACACGGTACAAAAGGAAGTATGGATAATAATAGGATAAGCCATGCTATGGCTGAAATGCATTATTCTATTTGGAGAGAGATGAGGCATGCAAATGGTGAGGCCAGGAATTAGCATTTTTGCTAGAAGTGTCTTTCATTACTCTTTCACTCCACATTGTTACTATTACTAAAAAGTAAAATTTATCAGTGAGGTCATATGACACATGTCTTTCTCTGATGGGGTGGGAGGGATGGGATGGCTGGGTGATGGACCTTGGGGAGGGTATGTGCTATGGTGAGCACTGTGAATTGTGTAAGACTGTTGAATCACAGACCTGTACCTCTGAAACAAATAATATATTATATGTTAAAAGAAGAAGAAGAAGATAGCAGGGGCGCCTGGGTGGCTCAGATGGTTAAGCGTCTGCCTTCAGCTCGGGTCATGATCCCAGGGTCCTGGGGTCGAGTCCCGCATCGGGCTCCCTGCTCAGTGCAGAGCCTGCTTCTCCCTCTCCCTCTGTCATTCCCTCTGCTTGTGCTCTCTGGCTCTGTCTCTCTCTCTCTCTGTCAAATAAATAAATAAAATCTTTAAAAAAAAAAAAAAAGAAGATAGCAGAAGGGGAAGAATGAAGGGGGGGCAGAAATTGGAGGGGGAGACAAATCATGAGAGACTATGGACTCTGAAAAACAAACTGAGGGTTCTAGAGGGGAGGGGTGTGGGGGGGATGGGTTAGCCTGGTGATGGGTATTAAGGAGGGGACGTTCTGCATGCAACACTGGGTGTTAAACGCAAACAGTGAATCATGGAACACTACATCAAAAACTAATGATGCAATGTATGGTGATTAACATAATAATAAAAAAAAAGTAAAATATATCCATAAAAAAAATAGGCCCACAGACATTCACTGTAAAGTGCATAAAGGGTAAGGGTAAAGGTATCTTTTAAAGCAGAAAATTACTATAAATATTCAAATACTGTTAGAAAAATATGTCTACAGATGATTCTATATACATTATCTTATATAACAGAGTCTATTAGCCTCCACAGAAACTTTTATCTTAACTCATTCATAATACCTCTGTGACAGATTACAAAAATCATCACACTATTTCAGAGCCCCTCCAATAAGAGGTGGAATTTTTCTCCACCCCTTGAAATTGCTCTTAGCCTTCCTTGTGACTTGCATTCACCATTGGGCCGTTAGCAAACGTGATGCAATCAGAGGCTTGACAGGTGTTTGTTCACTAGGCCTTGCCCTCCCTTGCTACTCTCTGGAACCGAGACTACCCTGTGAGGATGGATGGAAAACAAAGTGGAATAGAGATGAGCTGTTCCCGTTGTGCTCCCACAACCAATCAGCTTTGCCAACTGCCAGATGTGAAAGCCAGGTCATCCCAGAACACCGAGGCCCAGCCAGTCCAGACAAGAAGAACCACCCAAATTCCTGACTCATAGAATAATGAACAGGTTAATGATTAACACTGCTTTAAGCCATTAGGTTTTGGGGAGGTTTGTTATACAGCAAAACCTAACTGACACAATCTCATTGCATAACGTTAAGAGTTATATGCCTCCATACTGATGCCAATATCACACTGTCTTAATTACTGAAGCCTGGAATCAATCTGTGTTAGTTCTCTAACTTTCTTTTTCAAAACTGTTTTGGCTTCTAGGTCCTTGGCATTTCCATATGAATTTTAGAATTAGCTTGTTAGCTTCTATAAAAAATCTTGCTTGGATTTTGTTTGGGATTACACTGAATCTAAAGATCAGTTTGGGGAGAATTAATATGCTAGGAATATCGAGTCTTCCAGCTCATGACCAGAGTATATCTCTCAGAGTATATTATTTCATTCCACTGTTCAAAAATAGGTTTTAAAGTTTACGAATATCTTGGGCGCCTGGGTGGCTCAGTTGGTTAAGCGACTGCCTTCGGCTCAGGTCATGATCCTGGAGTCCCGGGATCGAGTCCCACATCGGGCTCCCTGCTCGGCGGGGAGTCTGCTTCTCCCTCTGACCCTCTTCCCTCTCGTGCTATCTCTCATTCTCTCTCTCTCAAATAAATAAATAAAATCTTTAAAAAAAAAATAAAGTTTACGAATATCTTTTCTCTAGGCATGTACTGGAATCAAATGCTATACCTGAGGTTTGTGATCACTTTTCTGAAGTCTACTAGATCCCATAATACTCACATCTCTATAAGACAGTGTGGTATTGGTATCAAGGTAGAAAAATACATCAGTGAAACAGAATAGAAAATGCAAAAATAGATCCACAGATACAAAAGCAATTCAACGGATAAAGAATAGTCTTTTCAACAAATGGTATCAGAACAACTGGACAGCCACACACAGTAAAAATGAACCTAGATCCATACTTTATACTATATACAACAGCTAATCAAAATGGACCACAGGCTAAAAATGTAAAGGATGAAATGATAAAACTCCTAGAAGGAAACCTTCATGACCTTGGATGAGGCAAAGATTTCTAAGATATGACACCAAAGGCATAGTATGTAAAAGAACAAACTAATAAAATAAACTTCATTAAAATATTCTGCTCTACAAAAGATACTGTAAGGAAAACAAAAAGACAAGCCACAACTGAGAGAAAATATTTGCAAAGCATGTATCTGATAAAGGACTTGTATCCAAAATATATAAGAGCTGTACAAACTCAACCATAAGAAAACGAGTAATCCAATTTTTTTTTTAAAAATGGGCAAAAGATTTGGACACCTGGTCAAAGAAGATATAGAGATAGCAAGTAAGCATATGGAAAGAGGCTCGATGCCATTATTCGTTCAGAAATTAAAACCACAAACAATCCCACTACATACCTATTAGAATGACTCATATTTGAAAGATCAACAATACTAAATGCTGGCAAGGCAATGGGGGAACAGAAAGTCTCAAATACTGCTAGTATAAGTGTCAAATGGTACGGTCAATGTGGAAATAGGTTAGCAATTTCTTAATAAGTTAAACATTTACCTACCATATGATCCATCCATTCCAGTTCTAAGTATTTATCCAAGAGAAATGAAAACATATATTCATATAAAGACTTAGTCAGGAATATTCACAGCAGCTTTATATATCAAAGCCTGAAATTGAAAATAACCTAACTGTTCATGAGAATATAAATGATGAACAAATTATGGTATGTCCAATATAGACTATTATTCAGCAATAAAAGTGATGAACCATTGGTATATGCAGTAACATGGATGAATCTCAAAATAATTATGGTTGGTGGAATAAACCAGGAAAAAGAGAGTACTTATTGTGCTTTCATTTTACGAAATACTAGAAAATGCAAACTAATCCATGCTGACAGAAAGTATATCAGTGGTTGCTTGGAGATGTGGAGGTAGAGTTGGGAGAATTACCAGGGGCATGAGGGAAATTTTAGAGATGATTAATATCTTCATTATCTTGGTTGTGGAGGTGATTTCACGGGTGTATACATATGTCAAAACTTACCAAATTATAACCTTTACATATGTGCAATTTATTGTGTATCAATTAAACTTCAGTAGAGCTGTTAAAAAAATAAATGAATTCCTGCTCCACTTACTGCAATGAGTTTGTGGAGGGCTAATTATTTTCTTTGGGGAGGGGTGGACCAGTAAAGGGAGTTGGGGAAAGTCTTACAACATTACAGAGGAAGTCTTATAAAAAGGAAGAGGTTGGGTATGGTGGCAAATTAGGTTTGAGATTTAAGCAGAAGTATAAAAGCAGGTTTTTCTGAAAAGCACTTCTGATTAGTTTAGATCTCTGCTGCCTACCCCCTTAGCACTAGCACGTGTCCTTTTCAACTTGTCATGCATGTAATTTCTGCCTTTTCCACCCCAGGAGGGCAGGGACTATGTAATCTGTCTTAGTCCTCGAGGCATCCCTAACACCTAGCAGAATGCCTCATTGGTGTACAGAAGCCACACAGTGTGCGGTTAAGAGTTCAGGGTTCTGAAGCCAGACCATCACTTCCTAGCTGTGTAACTTTGAGAAAGTTATTTCACATCTCGCTGCCTCAGGCCCTATATCTGGAAAAAAAGATGATGACAGGAATGCCTACCTCACAGGGTTGCTACAACAGTTACATCAGCCGGCATGTGAATGCACCTGGTACTCAACAAGTGAGTATTAAGTTAGAGATGCTCTTACCACCACTACCGTCATCATCATCATCTCCAATAATTTAGGAAGGGCGTTTAAAGGAGATTATCTGATTTATGAAGCCAGATCTCTATCTGAGGGGTAAGTGGCCTCGATAGGAAACAGAAAGCACGTGAGGAGCTATGTAACTGTGTTAGAGGGAGGAAAGGCAGTATCGGGGAAGAAGGGAGGAATAGGAAACTCCCACACAATGCATAGCATAAGGCAGTGCATTTCCATCTAATTACTTAGTCAAGTGAGAAGACCATGCTTGACCAGGAAGGCGACCTGAATATGTAAAGGAGCAGAGAAAGTACAAGTGATTTTTATCCCGCAGCACATCTCAAGTGCAAAGCAGGTAGCATGTTCTCTCTTTTTAACAAACAGTACTGAAAAACAATAAGAAACCATTCCCTTGTGCTCAAAATGAAAAGCTACCCAAAAGGTGAAGCCATGGGGTCTTGAACGTGTAACTGCCTCCCTTCATAGACTGTGTTCCCCACGCCTGTGCTTACAGATGAACGGGCAGGCATCACCTGACTCTCAGCCCTACTGGGGACGAGGACAAGGCTCTGAGAGCAACCATGCAGCAGTGTGGGAATCCTTAGGTTGGCATGAGCCCCTTGCTCGATTCAGACCTGTAATCTCTTCTGACTTTGATTTAATGCAGCAATTACTGGTAATGTGGTTTGAAGGAGATAAATGCCCAGTGTAGCCGGCTGTCACTTACTCTGCTCGCGATGCAAGAACATTTTTTAATTAAAATTCTCTTTATGATAAAGGAGCTGCTTCACTGAATGTTTCTGTGCAGCCCTGATATGGAGCTTCCCCCAAAGCGGATTAGAAATCAAAGTCGCCCCTCCTCACTTCTGGCAAAGCATGCATATACACAATCACTCCATCACCTAAAGTGAGTTCTTTACCCTAAATTTTTCCCATTTGTATAATTAGATCCTGGTAACAACTTCTTTCCACTTCCCACAATCTCAGTGTCAGCATTATACTCCTGCCAATAACGAAGACATCTTGCATTTTTGCAAAGAAGTTCCCTTAAATAAATTTCCCTTAATTTAAATAAAGTTCCCTTAAATACTTTATTTCCTTTAAAATGAATGTGCAAACTAAACATTCATAACCATATATGCATCAAAAGACTGTACCTACTTCATTTGGAAAAAATAAAAGATAGCTGATATAAGGTATCAATAGTTCTAAAGGCCAGTTTAATTTTAATTCATGATATTATGGTTTGCTTTTATCTTTTATATTTAGGAATCCCTGAGTAATTGCTATAAGTGAAATAATCATAGAAAGATTAAAACAGACTCAACCAGGCTATTTTTCCCCATGACATAAAACCATCATGTTCTAGCAGTTGAAGGACTCTACATCAGTTACTCCACTCATTAGTTAAAAAACGAGAGCAACTACCACCCAACAACTACAGGAAGAAGAGTAATTCTGTGGGGCTTCAAGAGAGATCATTTGGTATAGGTTTACTGGTTCCTGAATCCATCAGTAAAACTTTTGGTCCAATTACAAAACTTCCCACCCCTAAAAGCAGAAATAAGAAAAGAAAAAAAATAATATCTTATGGTTAGCTAGGACCTAAAATGTTTATTGCTTGAAGAGGACAGTCATTGACAATTATCCTTTAAGAGAAAGAAGGGAAGAAACAGCACAAGGTCCAAAGCAGTTATGTTCTGTGAAGTGGAAGCAAAGAGATCCAAGATGAAATATGTATTTTCTTTTCCTAAGGCACAGAGCACAATTTCAATGTGAAGGTCAAAAGGTAAGAACTGATTTTCTGTTCTAACATAGGAGAGTGGTATCTCAATTATAACCAATTTAACTGTATTTTTTGACTAAGAGCCTCTAAACTCAAATGACATTCCCCTTTTAGAAGAGTGCCACATGCCTTCTCAGGAAATCCAAGACGAGCACTAGATTGCCTCTCAGGAGGCCTTGTAGAGACTTACTTTAATCTTAGATATAAGAATACAGAACTGATGTCATCCTTGCAATACTAATGCTACTCTGGAGAAGTACATGTGGCTCTATGGCTCTTTGTGAGAAAATTGATCTTCATTTTTCAAGAGAGAGAAAGATACCTTTGGAAAAGCAACTATATGAATACATACTACACACACACACACACACACACACACACACACACACACACACACACGCTGACCCTTGGGAAAGCGGTCTGGCATAATTAACAAGATTAAAGAGGGATTTAGGATAAATAAGATGAAAGTTAGTCTGATCCTTACAGGATTAAACTCCAAATCCTAATATGAATCCAACGATTTTTAAGATCAACACCATATAACAGGATTAAACCAATAGCCGCTTTTGTTTTCATACTGGAAACAATCACAGTTGGCAAATCCAGGGCCTATAGCACCACCTCAGCAGTTAAACAGTGTGGAGTTCAGGGCTAAAAATAGGGCCCTTACTCCAGCTCGGCTTGCTGACTGCCCTATTTCCACAGGTCCAAAATCCCTTATGTGTAATTCCAAAGTCCAAAAAGCTTGGGAAACTACATTTCTTTCTTACCCCCCTTCCCCCACCCGTTTTTTGTGCTGGTGGAAGGGAGGCTCATTTGGTGATAAAATGGGACAACAACATAACTGGTGTAAGTATGCAAAAACATTTAGCTGTAAACATATGAATTAATGTGATTACAAGGTGTTGCCCACAGCCAACTAGGGGTGTATACACCCTAGTATATGTACTGTCTTTACTTTCCAAACTACAAAATATTCCCAATTATGATACAGTATCTGGCCCAAGAGTTTTGGAAAAAAGACTGTAGAACTGCATAGTTCTTCAGCTTAAAAGTAACCATGACATGAATAATGGCAAATCAGGAAAACAGATTTAAATTGCCGACACAATAAGCAGCACCATGTAAAATAATTAACTAGCAAACTGCAGCCAGTGTGCTGAAGATGGACATCACTGGGGATAAATCAGGAGAGGGACACAGCTGGAACCATGTATGCTGCCGATTGATATGCCATTTTTAAGAATGGCACCATATTTTAAGGAAGATTTCTCAGAAGTATGGGTTAGGGGTAAGTGACAGTATTTATTTCTCTTGGAACACTTATATATTAATTTACACACACATTTCTCTTTGACAGAAAAAGTACCAATTAACATAAAACAAAACTACCGACTTCTGCTTCCAGAAAGAAGAATACATATACTTTCCCCTATTTCTTCCAATTTAAAACCCTAGGTATCTGACATATTAAACAAATACAAAGACTCTTACAAGTGGAAAGAAGAAAGCAACCTGGCTCGGGACGTCAGGACATGGTGGTGAGCTCCCCGGGTTTTCTTTTTGCCTCACGGAGCCTGGACTGGGAGCTGCAGAACCTGGAAATGCCAATGGCCGCAGACAAAAAAAGGCCCCAACGAAAGCCTGCTCTCTGAAATAAAAGGACAAGGAAAGGGGAAGCCCAGCGAGACAGAAATCTTTTAGACTGCTCTAATCCAGCCAAATCCAACCTCAGTCCCACCCATGTCAGTAAAGACCTAGTGGGGAGCCTAAACTTGCGCCCTTACCAGGCTATTACCAGGCATTCCAATTCCCCCGTCCAAGCAACCTTAGAGAAGGAGAAATAGGGAGCCCATATGTTCACCCCCCCAGACTTATAAAACCTTTAGGAAAAAACAGAAGAAAATCTTCAGGACCTAGGGCTAGGCAACGAGTTCTTTTTGACTTAACACCAACAACATGATTCATAAAAGGAAAAACTGATAAATTAGACTTCATCAAAATTAAAAACTTTTGTTCTAGGAAAAGAAGCTACAGAGTGAGAAAAATGTTGGCAAACCACACATCTGACCATGGGACTACTATGTGGAATACAGAAAGAACTCTTAACACTCAACAGTATGGAAACAATCCAATTAGAACCTGGGTAAGACATTGAGGTTTCACCAAAGATGATGTACAAATAGTAAATCAGCACAAAGATGTCTAACATCATGAGCCCTTAGGGAAATGTAAATTACAACTACAATGAGATGCCCTACGTATTTATCGGTATGGCTAGGGAAGAAAAAATAACAACATCAAATAGTGGTGCGGATGCAGAAAAACTAAGTAACTCATACATTGCCGGAGGGGACATAAAATGGTAAAGCAATTGGAAAACAGTTTAACAGCTCCCTAAAAAAGTCAGTATGCAATTACCCTCACATTGCTAGCAACAGCACACCTGTGCATCTACTCTCGAGGACTGTTTACACGTACTTCTATACACAGATGTTTACAGCATCTTTATTCACTAATAGGCAAAAACTGGAATCGACCCAGATGTCTTTCAACACGTGAATGTTTAAACAAACTATGGTACATCCAAACCATAGCATACTATGAAACAAGAAAAAGGATGGACTGATATATGCAAGGACCAAGATGAATCTCCAGGGAACTATGCTGTTTCAGAATGTAATCTCAAAAGCTTATATGCTACATGATTTTATTTATAAAACGTTCTTGAAATGACAAAATTATAGAAATGGAGAACAAATTAGTGTTGCAAGGAGTTAAGGAGAAGTAGGGGCAGGTGGCAATGCCTGTGGCTATAAATGGGCAACATGAGGGGTCCTTGAGGTGATAAAAGTGTTCTCTATCTTGGCAGAGTAAATGTCAATTTCGTGGTGGTGATACTCTAGTTTTGCAAGATGTTACCAATGATATACATGGGATATCTCTAATCAATTTCTTGCAACTGCATGCAAATCTGCAATTATCTGAAAACAGAAGTTTAGTGAAAAGGAAAGTCTATCTGCTGCTATAAAGGACATTACTGGGATAATTGGCAGACTGGGATGTGGGCTGCAGATGAGATAACAGTATCTATATGAAATGTCCTGGTTGTTTTAAGTGTACTGTGGTTATGTTTTTAGAAAATAAATATGCATCTTGGACTAAAAGGACATGATATATATGTATGTATACACACACACACACACACACACACACACTCTTTAAATTTATTCTCAAAGGCTCAGAAAAAAATTAGAGAGAGAATAGTAAAGTAAATGTGACAAAATGATAAGAAAAAAAACTTTTGGGGTGCGAGGAATATATTCATTACCTTGACTGTGTCACAGGTATTTACCTATGCCAAAATCTCATCAAATGCCACTTTAAAATATGTGTAGTGAATCCATAATTATCTCAAAATAAAAAGTTTAATTTAAAAAAAGACAACTTGGAATGCAAGCTGGTGCAACCACTCTGGAAAACAGTATGGAGGTTCCTCAAACAGTTGAAAATAGAGCTACCATATGATCCAGCAACTGCACTACTGGGTATTTACCACAAAGATACAAATGTAGGGATCCGAAGGGGTACGTGCACCCCAATGTTTGTAGCAGCGATGTCCACAATAGCCAAACTGTGGAAAGAGCCAAGATGTCCATCGACAGATGAATGGATAAAGAAGAGGTGGTATATATACACAATGGTATATTATGCAGCCATCAAAAGGAATGAGATCTTGCCATTTGCAACGACGTGGATGGAACTGGAGGGTGTTACGCTGAGTGAAGTAAGTCAATCAGAGAAAGACATGTATCATATGACCTCACTGATATGAGGAATTCTTAATCTCAGGAAACAAACTGAGGGTTGCTGGAGTGGTGGCGGGTGGGAGGGATGGGGTGGCTGGGTGACAGACATTGGGGAGGGTATGTGCTATGGTGAGCGCTGTGAATTGTACAAGACTGATGAATCACGGATCTGTACTTCTGAAACAAATAATGCAATATATGTTAAGAAAAAAAAGAAGAAGAAGATAGCAGGAGGGGAAGAATGAAGGGGAGTAAGTCGGAGGGGGAGACGAACCATTAAGAGACGATGGACTCTGAAAAACAAACTGAGGGTTCTAGAGGGGAGAGGGGTGGGGGGATGGGTTAGCCTGGTGATGGGTATTAAAGAGGGCACATTCTGCATGGAGCACTGGCTGTTATGCACAAACAATGAATCATGGAACACTACATCAAAAACTAATGATGTAATGTACGGTGATTAACATAACAATAAAAATTATTTTAAAAAATAATAAATAAATAAAGACAACTTGGCCCTGAAATCCAGAATACTCTAAATACATCTGCTAGCAGTTTTACATTTGATGTCACCCAGAACACTACAAAACAATTATGCCTAATGTTTATGATTATCATATCATATATGGAGTTACCAAAACATTTTAAGGCCTTTATAATGTATTCTTTGTGTTTACTAGACACATAGCTGCCCACGTGGTAGGACAAAATCAGTATGCAGATACAGATACTCCTCACAACAGCCTTTGTATTTATTACTCATGTTTCTTAAATATATTAACTAAAGGCTGTTGCTCTGGTAAGGGCCATTAGCACTTAAGAGAGGTTTCCTCTCTTAATATGTTTGATTGGTTTTTCATTAGCATTCTTTGAAAATTATTTTATGAAGAAAAAATAAGGTGATAAACTCCATTTGATCATCAGTTTCAGAGTTAACACCTTTTATTATCTTCAGAGTAAGTTCCCTTCAATCACCTTAGCCAAAAACAAAACATAACAAACACTTTTAGATATGATTATTTTACCAATGTAATATCCAACACTGCATAACACACAACTTTTTATTTATTTATTTATTATTTTTTAAAGATTTTATTTATTTGACAGAGAGAGAGATAACGAGAGCAGGAACACAAGCAGGGGGAGTGGGAGAGGGAGAAGCAGGCTTCCTGACGAGCAGGGAGCCTGATGTGGGACTCGATCCCAGGACCCTGGGACCATGAACTGAGCCGAAGGCAGACGCTTAACGACTGAGCCACCCAGGCGCCCAACACACCATTTTTTAAAAACTAGGTTTTATTTTACCCATATGAACTATTAAAACAGGAAGGGAGAGTGGGGGGGAGGATTAAGACAGAAGTTCTGGTTCGAATCCGTTAAGGACCAATATGAAATTGTAGAATCTTTCTAGAAAGTCTGGGGTTAATACTACAATACTTGTTACTTCCCACTTAAAACCACCATGAGAAAAGGACCTATCACAAACACTTTGAAATCATCTTTTAAAAACTAAGATAACATGCACAAGAGCCTGAAAAAGTGATCAGCAAAATCATGTTTCTTCTGAAACTGTCCAAAAGTATGCTATTATTCACCACCTGAATCAAACGAATCTAGGAAAATCAGTCCCCAGGTTCTAAAAGATCTGTGAGAGCAAGAAGGAAAAACTAACTTGCTATGTCCTTCCCTTCCAGTCCAACCGGGCTGTCTCACTCACACTCTGTCAAGCTTTGGGCAAACAAGTTTAGGAATTCATTCCTACCTTCACCTAAAACATATAAAAGTCGTTAGATCTGTGATGAAGCAATGGATTGACTCAGCATCCCAATCAAGCCTGCTACATGTTCCCAGCACCCACAACAGTGCTTGGTCCACAGGTGTGCACAATGTATTTGTGGAAATAAAAGAAAACTAGATAAAGGAATAAATAGTGTCCTCAACCTTTTAACTAGAATGGCCTTGAACCCCTAGTGTTCAGGCACCCAGAGTCCTCTCCCTAAAATACCACCTGACTTATTTACCTCAGCATCAGTGTCCTCGGACTCTAGACTGGCCCACGGATCTTCGATACCGCCTGACCTTTCAGTTCTTGTTCAACCCTGGGTAAGCCAGCTCACTCTGGCTGTGACTATCTACACATACAGGCCCTCACTCCAAATATATCACCTGGATCCAGCCTGCCATCCCCACCTTAACTACAAGCTACCAGAGATGGAAACATCCAATTTCACACTGGCCTCCGTGATCTTGATCCCCCGTCCTATACTTCCCGCTACCTATGCTTTCAGTGTGGAAGATGTGACTAGAGCAATTCTGTATTTGTTACTTCTCAGTATGGTACAATTTAGTCTACTAGCAGTATTTTCTTATGATGTATCCTTTTATACAATAGGATACATGACTTGTTCAGAGTCACAGTGAATGACAAAGTCTGGGTTGCAGCCATTTTTCCAGTATCTTCCGTCCAACCCATTAAATAACATGTCCCATATCTCGGCTCTATCAATTACCTTCACTTTTTTTTTAAAGGTACTAGATTAAAAAGTTAAGTTCTTTAAAATTCAGATTTTTTTTTTTAACTTTTTATTTATTTATTCATGAGAGACAGAGAGAGAGAGAGAGACAGAGAGGCAGAGGGAGAAGCAGGCTCCCAAGGAGCAGGGAGCCTGATGCGGGACTCAATCCCAGGACCCCGGGATCATGACCTGAGCCGAAGGCAGATGCTTAACCATCTGAGCCACCCAGGTGCCCTAAAATCCAGATTCTATTACACATATTTTTACCTTGAATTTAATCCATTCTTCATGCACATGTCAAGCAACATTCATCATCGTTTAGCCTCCAAATACTTCCCGTGGCACCAAGTTCACTAAATTTTGGCTAAGTCTCGGTAGAGGTAGATGACAAAAGAGTTAATGCATTCTTAATATGGTTGGCCTTCACAGGGCCCATGAGCCTCTGAAAATTGTGTGCAAAATGTTATAAATATGTACATGTTCTGGGGACCTGGTCCAGAGCTTTCATTAGATTCTCAATGAGGTTCAAGACCCAAAATAAAGATTAAGAACCAATAGGCCAGAAAATTAACAGGGTTTTGAGATAATTCCTTCTTTATGGAGCTGTTCCATTCAAACGCTCCTATTTTCCCTTGGCAAACAACTAATATTTCTAGTTTAGGTATTTCCCCTAAGCTCACATCCTAATCCTACCTCTTTTGAATGTTTCCCTTTGATTAAGGGACCTTTATTTTCATTTCTAAACCTCTCCTCCTTTCACAAAACCCCAACCGCCTCCTCCTCTATGGGCTAGGCCAGAGATCCAAATCCTAGTCCCACTGTAATTTTTCCAAGTCAGTGACCAACTGACAAGAAACATTCCAGCTCCAACATTCCAACTGTCTTACTAAGGGGCTAGTCCACTAAGAGAGATCTTTGTTGAGTGTGTGTGTTTTGTTTTTTATTAGACAGTTGTTTAAACCAATCTAGCTTCAAATCCTCAAGGGAAAATGTGGGGTCAAGAATCTATTGTCTCTTTTTGGCCATGCCTGAATTTTCCTCAAGTCATCCTATAGCTTTCAGTCTGAACAAGCTTCATGACATACTTCTACTGCAGACTTACCAAAGTGGAAATTCTTTTGGTCACTCAGTGAAAATGAGAGACTTGAAATCAGTGTTTCTTAACCACTTTTAACACCCTTGTCCTACAGCATTTACTCACTTGTATCTTCCATCAGCCCAGAAGAGCAGACACAGCCTTACTTTCTGAAATGTCATTATGACTTAGGGGTTTAAATATAGTCTCTCTCACCCCAACCCTGGATTCTGATTTATACCTCCTTCGCATCCCTGACTGATATCCTGGCTCTAAACATACAGAATGTAAATATGGACTTCTGTGGCAAGGTCCCTTCAAAGAAGGTTGAAAATAGTAATCTATATGCAAAATGATAAGACTAACAGAAAAGGGCTTTCCAACAACCTTTTTGTCATAAGACAAATAATAAAAGTGATTAAAAAACAATGGGGGTTTCTGGTTAACTGAGAACTGTAATATGTGAGAATCAATAAAATAACATAGAACCATACTGAAACTATCTGGATCACATTATGAACATCAATATTGCAGAGTATGATATGCAGACAATGAAGGAGACTTGGCTAGATTTATAGAGAGCATACCCTTTTCTGGATAAATGGCTGATAAAAGCAGGTCTCAGTTTCCTCTCAAAATTAGTAGGGTATGTTATGTTTTCAGGCATTGACTCCCAGTTATTTGAACTTTCAAGATTTGTTTGGAGGCAACAAGCAGTTTAATGAACTATATTCTTTTGACCTTTTATTCAGAGATGCATAAAGAAACATGATTTAGCCCACTTACCAATGCAATGAGAGGCATGGCTAGAGAGAACATGAAATTTGAAGAAAACAATTCACTTTCAATGTATTCTGTACTGCTTTTATTATTATTGAAAAATAATTATTTTCCACATTGGCGTAAGCCCCACTTCCCCCATCCCTTGCTTGTCTTGTTTCCATTAGTTCCATAGTTCAAAACTGTTAATTTTAAAGGTTTAATCTTCTTGTTCTTACCTCTTTGCGTCAGTTGGCTTCCACTCAACAGTATAACCTGGGGGAGTTGGTATGTTGCTACCTCCCTTAAAAGCTATTCTAAAAGGTCACTATTTTCATTTGTGTTAAGTACCTGGGAAGAGACAGAGGAAGGGTAACTGAACTTTGGCAGTGCATAAATATGTTTCCAAGACCTACGCTCTGAAGTATCACTGGGTTTCCTGAAGTAATGTGTGTTGCATGGCTGGAGGAGAGGGCAACAGAAGAAATGTGAAGGTAGATAAGGAAATAAAAACAAGGAAGGAAGCTGTGAAGGCCCAGTGCAGAAGGAATGAAGTTCTGACCAGCAGTTAAGTGGAGCTTTAGATTGAACGTAACATCAACAGGCAACAATGGAAACACAGATGATGGCAAAATCCTGGGAGCAAGGAATTATTCCACTAAAATAAAGACTTCTCGAGGTGGAGACTGGGAGAAGACTGACCTCCTGTAGGAAGAGGTCAAGATCCAAATGACCAGGTCATAAGGATATATCGAACTAGCCTGATCTGAGCTGTTCTTGACCAAGGGGTTCAGTGTGACAGTACAAGGCGAAATCGGACTTTTCCTTGTCACATGGGAAGGAATACCATCAAACTCAAACCAAGAAAAAGAAAATCCAGATCCAATGAAATTTTTAGAAAGTCACCAGCAAGAAATGGCTGAGTGATTCCCCTTAGTTAACTGAACTGGGATTCAGTGTTGGACGCAGGTCCCAAGGAAAACTAGAGTGCCACCAACACACCAGAACAAAAAGGCCAGGCAAGGAGACTTGCCAATCTAATAAGGACGTTTAAACCCTGGCACAAGGGTAATAAGGCATCAGATTATTTAAAGACTGTGCTGACTAGTGGGAAAGCAGCTCCTTAACATAGGGGCAGATTAAACTTTCTAATTCAGAGTACAGAAATGAACTAGCATGCCTTCTGTATCTGTAGCTGGGCAGGGCAAGGGCAGACAGTGACAGTCTTAAGATGGTACACTTGAGGTCAAATCAGTTCAATATCTACTAATGAGTACTTGATAGGTGTTCAGCACTGCTGGAACATTTAGAATTCATCCCTGCCTGGAAGAATTTATAGGAGAAACTAGAGTGGCCTGTCCATGACTACTTACCATAGGGCTGCTATCAGGATTTGATATGTTAGTGACTGTAAAATGTTCAGTATAAAGGCTGGCAAATAGCAGGCATTCAAAAATCGGTAGCTGCTGATCCACATCCTTATAATTATCGCCGCCATTATCACAGTATCTGTTAGCGTGTTGTAAGGATAACAGATTTTTAAATCCTAGAAGGAACAGCTTTAAAAGGTGCAGAATTTACTTCCAGATGGTTTAAGACTGTGCCCATCAGACCAAGGATTTATATTAAAACTAGGACAAGACCTCTCCCCACTCATGATCTAGTTTCTACAACAGTCTTACTGACACTGTTTCTGGCAAACTTTCTCCATCAGTCATGGAAATGTTAGCACCAACACAGTCTCGCACCCATGTCACCCATTTCTTTTACATCCTGTGAAGCTCACTTCAAAGTTTGTTGTGATATTCACAAAAGAAGAAAAGCCACTGAGACTGCAGAACAACTACTTTCAAATGTCACAGATCAAAAGGGAGAAATGGGGGGGCAGCATAAGGCCCTTCCTTCTCTCAAGAGTAAAAAATACATCACTGTCATCATCAATACTAAGAGGCTTTAGTAAAAGCACACAAGAAAAACAATACCTCTAGCCTCCCCAGACTAAATTTTATGAAATAATGCTGTGAGGTATCTTGCCTAGCAAAGGGCAGAGGACTAGAGGAAAACAAACCAGATATGTTCTAAAGTAATTAAAAGGCAATTTACTTTAAAGTTAGTTTAAAGGTTTACAGTATGTTTAACAGAAACAAATATAAAACACTCCATCTACTTGCCAAACTTTTTTTTTTTTGAGAGAGAGAGAGAGAGAGAGAACACGCACGTGAGCATGAATGGGGGCAGAGGGAGGGAGAATCTCAAGCAGACTCCCCCCAAGCATGGAGCCTAACTCAGGGCTTGATCCCAGGACCCCGAGATCATGACCTGAGCCAAAATCAAGAGTCGGATGCTTAACCAACTGAGCAGCCCAGGTGTCCCCTACTTGCTAAACTTGTAAAGAGCTAACAAATATAGTAAACTCGTAAGTTCTTAGAAAATACACCCAATTCAGCGAAGAGGTGAACAGAGAAAGAACGCAGAACATGAGAATAAAAATACAAAGAAACAAAAGGAGATTCTGAAAGGAAGGGTAAAAACAGCAAGGACCAACCCTAAATACAGCAGGGAAAGAGGAAAAGAAGAGAGGAAAAGAAGAGAGGAAAATGAAAATGGAACGAATATTGATTGAGTCAGAATCAATCATAGTTACTGACCAGTTAAACACTTTTGCTTCACCTATGGAAGAAATTGTGACCTCACAAGGTTGAGTAATTTCTTTGATTTTACTGAGCTAGATAATGGCAGGTCTGTAAAGGTGGTGAGTGCACAATAAATATTCAAATTTTTGATGAATTAAAAAGATAAGTGTGATGATCAAAACACTTTTGTGTCCCTCCCCTCCAAAATTCAGTCGTAAAGCCCTAACCCCCATTGTGGCTGTATTAGTACACAGACCTCCAAAGAACTACTTAGGGTTAAACGAGGTCATGAAGGGATAGGATTAGTGTCCTTTTAAGAAAAGACATCAGAGAACTTGCGCACATGTGTACCCACACATTCTCGCTCTTGCCCTCTCCCCCAACACGTGCATGAAAAGGAGTTTATATGAGCACACAGGGAGATGATGGCAAACTACAAGCCAAGAGAAGAGGCCTCAGGATGAAACCTGCTTTGTAGGCACCTTGATCTTGGACTACCCAGCCTCCCGAACTGTGAGGGAGAAATTTCTGTTGTTTAAGCCAACCTGATCAGTGGTAATTTGTTATAGCAGCTCTGGTGGACTAAGACAGCAAGCACTGAAATCTTTTGGGAAAGTATTCAAGAAGAAAGGTTTTGACTTATTTGTTAAACCTAAAATATACACACACCTTAGCCCCTTTTCTTTCTGTTTGAGAATGAGGATGGAGCCACTGGGCTAGGTGTAGGTAACACCTCCAAAGGCAAACCTTCTCTACAAGGTATCTACAAATAGTAGAAACTCAGTAAACTTTCAAGCAAATAATAAACGGTCAAAATCCGATTCTATACTTAGGAACATAACATATCCTTTACCTAGTCCCAAGTTAGTCCCAAACTATGCACTACTGACTGCAAATAACAAATGCTCAAAAGTGTGTGTGTGTGTGTGTGTGTGTGTGTGTGTGTGTGTGTGTGTGTGTGTGTGTCTGCAGCCCACACCATCGAATAGGGGATGCCTAATATATTTTGTTTACTGACTGCAAATAACAAATGCTCAAAAGTGTGTGTGTGTGTGTGTGTGTGTGTGTGTGTGTGTGTGTGTGTGTCTGCAGCCCACACCATCGAATAGGGGATGCCTAATATATTTTGTTTGGTAAAACAGTTACAATAAAAGTAAAGAGCCTTACTTGTCCAACTCTAACATAAATTTTTAAAGTTATAGTTAAAAGTTAGTTTACTTTTCAGTGAAAAGTGGCAAAAATCCTAAGAGTTCAAAGGAAAATAAAAGTTACTGTTAAAAAATGCAAATTACCATATACAAAAGTAGCACTTTTAATTATGCCTTCTAGTAGTGTCCTTTCCCAAACCAGTTGCAGGCAATTACCATGGACTCCAAAACTGATGAATGAGTGGGCTAAATATATAAAAGACAAAATAAAAAGAACCCAGAGTTTATAAATATGAAGGGAGGCTGTTTTAATTAGCATTTCAATTGTCTTAAATTTGTTAATGAAATGTGCCCAGGAAAAAAAAAAAAGAGGTTATACCAAGAAAAGGAAGCAAAAGGACTACTGTTCTCCTTGTAACATTTACTAGGTAATACCACAGCACACCTTACGGATGAAAGCCCCTTAGAGTTTCAAAATAAGTTTTTAAATGACGCTTGTATGGGTCCATCTCTGCTCTGTCTACGGGTCGTATGCTGTGGGTCGTATGCTAAAATGCATTTTTATTTCAGTTTTTCAGAACTCTGATCACATTTCCCCATTAAAACCCATTAAAAGAAATACGCACACATGCACGCACAGAAGCGCGCGCATACACACATATTTATAAATGGCGGCTGAATTTCCAGACCAGATAACAAGAACTTAAATGTCACGGGGAGTGGTGGGGAAGAGCGTGAATGTACCAAACCAGTAACACACCTAAAATGCCATATATGTGAAATAACAACAGAAAATGAGATAGCTAAAACAGCAAATTATAAATAATGCCAACGTAATTAAGAAATGATTTTTTTTTCCAATTATCTTGCATACTGGTTAGTAGAAGACAAATTTAATTCACTGACAAAGACAGTGGAGACATCCATGGGGATTTAGGGAGGAAGCAGTACCTTCAAGGGTTTTAGTGACTGGTGCAATTTTTTTAATGCGGCTTTTAAAAATGTAATTTCAATTTTATTTTAACACCTACGACATTTCCATTTTCCCGGTTACAAGTATCACTGAGCCAGAATGCAGCAGAGGCCGATCTGAAGCCTAGTCAACATAGTTCCAAAGCTGGTGCCGTGAAGCTCTACTGATTCCGCAGTACAAACCGGCAGACACGCACAGGGACAAGTGGTAAATGAGAGAGAAGGGCTGAATGACAAATACAGAGTTCCACCCTATAAATTCCTATACTTACTAAGTATTCCCTTGTTAATGAAAAGGTAACAAGTAGAAAACCTCCGGAATTTAACACCCATTTGACAAATATTTACTGAACACCATTCACTATTCTAGACACTGAGGATACAGCAGTAAACAAACCAGACAATCTCTATATAGGAGAGGCAAGTAGTGAAAAAAAAATGTTTTTAAAACATACTAGAAGATGGTAGGGGCTATGGAGAATTTAAAATAGACTGACTAAAAATGAACTGAAGAGGTCATATCTGAACAGAAATGTGAAGGAGATGAGGAAGTAAGACATGAGGATGTCTGGAGAAGAGCATCACAAGCGGAGGGAGCAAGTACAAAGTGCCCAGCAGACCTGAGGTACAGCAAGAAGGCCAGTGCGGCTAACAGAGAGTAAGAACAGACTGGGGAAAACAGGAGGGGATGAAGAGCAAAGAGGTATACCTAGGAGCCAGCTAGACCAGAGCCTTGTAGGGACTCTGGCTTTTCCTCTGAGTCAAACACATTAGTAGAGTTTTGAGTGTGATCAGATTTGTATTTTAAAAAGATCATGACAGATGCTGTGCTCAGAATAAATTACTTGGAGTTAATAGTAGAAAGCAGGGAGACAAGGTAGGAGACAGAATAATCTAGGCAAGAAAGGAAGATGTATTAACAGAAGTAGTAAGCTGGTGAAAGGGGATGGGATCTAACTTATTTTTGAAAGGTAGAGCCTCAAGGATTTGCTGAACTAATAAGACTGGTGTGAGAGAGAAAGAAGAGTCCAGGATGACTCCAAGGTTTTTCTGGCCCAAGCAACAGAACTATGTGTTACCAAAGATTAAAATAAAAACACAAAAAACAAAACTCTTAAATACTGCATTTAGACCTCGTAAATATGAGAAGAAGAACCAGAAGTAATAACAAGCTATAACCTATTTGAGATATATTTAGAACCCAGAATCTGAATTCATAATATGGGTATGTTCCGGGTTGACGTCTGACAGTTTATAAGCAATTAAATTACATTCAAAGGATGATGCCTTTTGAGCTATCTATGCTTTCAAAACCAGGAAAATAGGGAATAAAAATTTAGACAGTGTCTGTCTGTGAAACACATATTTGGAAGATTCAGATCTACACAGGTAGAGATCTACAAAAGGAACAAGACCAGAACAGAGGGTCAAAGGCAATACAAACATCGACACAGAACTTCAAACGCATGGCATAAATAGAACGGGACAATTTTAGAAGAGGTTTGGGATTGGCTCGAGTACTACTCAGCAAAAAAACCTGCCTTAGTTTGCCTTCTTGTTAGGAAGAATAGGGTTGAATTTCGATGTATTTTCACAGATGGAAAAGGAAGAGAAATCAAGAGCACATTATCTGGATTTCTAAAAGATTCGATGACTCTCTCTGTCCTACAAAAAAACAAAACCTGTTGATGCTCTTCTCAGCTCCATGTATTCTCAAATGTTAACAGATTCAAAAATCCCTTGTTTAAAAAAAAAATCACATAAAGTGATCTTTACTGTTAACAAGGCTAAAGAAGTGGTAGACACATTGATAAGAGAGTTAAAATCTATACTTGCCAAAGACAGCAAGAGAGCCACTGTCCATTTTCTTCATTATGATGGATATTAGTATAGTGAATGCTTTAATTTGACAGGAAAAGCTTCCATTACAAGACTGCAGAGCAATAAGACAATTCCTCACACAGCTAAGAAATGAGCTTGCAGGAATAAACACAGAACTAGGGAGAGAATGTCTACCCTCAATCATAAGCATGGGTCTCAGAGAATAAAGAGGATACAAAAAGGAAAGAAAATCATAAAATACTGCAAAAAAAAAAAAGATTTAAAAAAACAAACAAGGGGCACCCACGTGGCTCAGTGGCTCAGCATCTGCCTTCGGCTTAGGTCATGATCCCAGGGTCCTAGGATCAAGCCTTGCATTGGGTTCCCTTGCTCAGCGGGGAGTCTGCTTCTCCCTCTTCCCCTGCCTTGTGCGCACACGCTCTCTCTCTCTCTCAAATAAATAAATAAATAAATAAATAAATAAATATCTTCAAAACAAACATGAACAGCATTCAAATGTGATTCGTAGTCATTGTGGGGGTGATATATAATTAGTTGCATGAGCGTATTTTTTTCTTTTTTCTAATAAAGTTGTTTTTCACTATCACTTATTTCTTAAGTTAATCGTAAGAGTTAAACAATATAGAAGATCAGAGAGTCCATCAGACCCAGATGATAGGTGATTTTGGCTATCCTGGTTAACTGAAAGCCAAATCCCTGAGACTAGACGAAATCACTAAATGAGAATCAAGAAAAAAAGTCCAAAGACCTAGCCCAGAGTATGACAACTTTAGATGAGACGTAATCACCAAAGAAGAAAACCACAGAAGTGCGATGTCCTGGAAGTCAAGTACCCAAAACAGTTTATCAGAGGGAGGGGGAACGGTCAGTGATGTTATGTTCTACAGACAGGCCAGGGAACATGACGAAGACTGAGACCTGGTCACTGACTGGACTTAGCAGCATGGAAGTTACTGGTAATCTTGACAAGAGCCAGTTCAGTGGCACGGTGGCAATAAAAACCTGAGTGGGTTTAAGGGGAAGTGTGGAGAAGAACTGATGTGAGCAAATGCAGACAACTCTAGAGTTTTGCTCTAAAGGAAAAGAAATTTAGCAGCAGCTGGCAGAAAATTGAAGTCAAGAGTATTATTTTTAAATGGATGAAAGAATAGCTTAATCATGTGTTAATGGGACTAATCTAGTAAAGAGAGAAAACCTGATGATCTGAGAGAGCGGGTAGAGAATTGCTGAGTCCAGGTCCTAACTGGGCCAGCAGAGATGGGACTCAGTATAAAATGGGTGGTTGGTCTCCTATAGGAATGCAACTGCTTCATGTACAGTGACAGGAGAGACCAAAGGTTTACTGCCACTGACGGGAGAAGGTGGGTACATGTGGTGGTAAGAAATCTCCTGATTGCTTCAGTTTTCTCACATATACTCTGCAAACTTTAAGACTTGTAAACAAAAGCCAAAAGTGGTCGACTAAGCAGTAGGTGTGGCATTCTAGGGAGCCTGGCTGAAATGGCACAGTACCCGGGCACCTTTCTCACTAGCCTTCTTTTGGTTTCCATTACTGTGGCACCTCTTGTAATGTCCAAATGGCACAACCACTTCTTCAAAAGAGAGGGGGGAGTAGGAGACAACAAAGGAGTCACTGGTCCACAGTGATTCTGAAATCTAGCAGGACAAGTGCTGGAGTTCTTTGATTAGGTCTCTTGGTTGGGACAACAATTCTCCATGGCTCCCGTCTGCGTCAAGGAAGGTAGCATGTGTTAGCAACTTAGCAGTCTCTCGGCCTGCTTCCTGCTGGAAGAATTTGGTAGTGTTCAACAGCCTCTTTTCATTTTGAACCGTTTCTTTTCCTTTTCCATCTTAGCTGCAGTAGGTCTCCTGTGAATCTCAATGAGATCCACTGCATTAGACAAAAGCTATATCCACAAATATCTTCAAGATAAGCCCTTCTCTACCTGTGCTGCTGCTAAAATGGCTAGAAGTCCTGTTGTGTGATTGAGAGGTCTTTTGTGTGACTCTTAAGGCACTACCTTTGATTCTTCTGGGGTCTTAACAAAAGGTCTTACAGTCACATCTGAGCTTCATCTTTAGACTACCATTCTCTCTTGGCAGGGCCCTTGAACTGACTTTGCTAGGAACTCATGTCTTAAATTTGACTGTCATTTGCCAGATAGAATGCCCGAGAATTTTCAAAACCATCAAGTCCTGGCTCCTTTTTGGTTTAACAATCCTTCCCTCAATTTGTTTCTCTTCTCTCACCCTTCACTAGTAGCAGCAAGATGAAACCAGTGTGTTGCTTGGAAATGGACTTCAGTTAGATCTCCCAGTTCATGAGGCACATTGTCTGCTTTCCACATAACTACAAATAATAGTGTTGCTCAACTTTCTGCCAGCACAGAATGAGGATCCCCTTTCCTCCAGTTTCCTTTCCTTTACGCCCCCCATGGCCATTCTCCTCAAAGTCCCAAATTTCACAAATAACATGTTCAAGGTACCCTCATCTTTCACTGACTCTTCTCAAAGTCCACTGCCCAGTTCCCAAGTCACTCCCACAAATGTAGATTTCTGCTACAGAAGAACCCCACCTTTGGTACCGGATTCTGTAGTTATCTCTTTCTGTGAAACAAATCACTCTCAAACACAGCAGCTCAAAACAGCATTTATTATCTCACAGTTTCTGTGGACCGGGACTCCAGGTGAGGCTTAGCTGGGTGGCTCTGGCTCAGGGTCTGTCACAGGCTGCCAGCAAGGTGCTGGCTGGGGTCTCAGTCATCCCTAGGCTGGACTGGCATGGATCTGCTGCCAAGTTCACTCACCTGGCTGTTGGCAGGCTCAGGCCCTCACTGGCTGTTGGCCCTAGACACCAGCTCCTTGCCACATGGGCCTCTCTGCAGGGCTACTCATAACATGGCAGTCTGTTTCCTCCAATGCAAGGGCTGTGAGAGAGAGAGCTAGAGGGGTGAGCAACCAAAAGGTGAAAGCCACAGTCTTTGCCATCAACCCTTAGAAGTGACATCTTGTCACTTTTGTATATTCTATTAGTTCGAAGTGAGTCACTAAGGCCCAGCCTACACTGAAAGGCAAGAGATGACACAAGGGCATGAAAACCAGGAGGTAGGAATCACTGGGGACCATCTTGGTTTATCACCGACTAGTTGAAAGCATTATAACATATTGGTTAAGAGTACTGACTCCGAAGCAAGACTACTGGGTCTGACTCTTGCTTCTGAATCCTAAGATGAAAAACGGAACATAAAATAATAGTTGTGAAAGGACTGACCCTATACGCAGGAGGCACTTGGGAATTTCTTTTCCCTTCTCCCTTCCAATCCCCACTGTCTTTAACAATCCTGAAAATTTCTCTGGTATTGGATGTATCTGCAAACATCCAGTGCCAGAGAACACGGGCTTGAGCAACATGCAAAAAATAAGATTTTGACTTTCAATAAGGCCAGGAAACTTATTTTCAATTAACTGAATAAATTAAACAAGAAAACAAGAGAATAAAGATAAACATTCAGAATTAATGAAATATAGCAGAGGAGAACATATACAAAAGAGCAACTGTTCCCCTATATACGTGCCCCCTACCCCGGCATCTGGGGGTAACGTTTGTGAGACTTTCAATCCAATCTTAGCAAAAAAAGTACATACTGCTTTTTATCTAACTGACAACTACAAGTGCAATAAACAGTATAAAGTATAGAAAATGTTTTTATTTATATACCCACTCCTCTGAGAAATAGTATGCAACAATCAACTGGTAAGTGATAGCATCCCCATTTTACAGAAGAAACACAAGGGCATAAAAAGCATGTGACCTGTTATAAATGCACAGCAGGTTAAGGTCTGAGCCAGAAACAGAACTATAACCAGCATATGATGTAATACACAATGAAGCTATAATCAGTCATTTCTGATTTTCATGGATATGGCAATCTAGCTAAAACGGCCAGTGATTAAAGGGTTCATCTCATATTCAGGAAAAATAACAGTTATTTTAAAGAATGAAAAGTAGGCTTTGACTTATTTAATGTCTGAATTAATAATCTAGATTCATATAAGTAAAATGCAAAATGAGTTAATATACAGTAAGAGTACAGAACTCTACAGATTTAAGTGGAATCAAAAGCCAGTATTTTAGTTGGACACTTTGCTACATACACAGCTCATTATCCTAAGAATATCTAATTAACCTTTCAAACAGTATTTGTGAGTACCTATTCTCTGATGGCCTTATGTTACAAGTACTATATGTTATCTCACTTAATAATAGTGAGGGATTCTGAAAAAGCATTTGTGAAGGGGAGAAGCAAGCTCCCATTCAAAAGAGGATATTAATTCTAAACAACGCAGTGTTTGAAACCAGATCCTAAGTTTCAAAAGCCACACATTTCCAAAACTAAGAAGGGAAAAAAGGAGCTAGTGAAGGAAGATTACAACTCCTAAAATGTACTTCATTCATTGCAAAAAGAAACTAAGGGACCTGAGAAAATGAGTCTTGGGAGTTGAGGACTTCCTCCATCCCTCCTTTACATGTGTGCTCCGACTACACTGATTTTCGAGCCCTCCAAACAATTTAAAATCTAGAAAAATGCACATTTGCTTAATTGGTTCCACATTTATTCCCTAATATATAAGTTTTACAACAAAATTCCATATTCTGTATTGAAACATGACAAAAGACATCTGTTTAAGGTTAAATGCCATATCAAAACATGTATTAAACACACTAAAACAGGCAACTTTCTTATACAACTGCAAGCTTCTCATTTACATTCATGCCTAAGTCTTTTATCCCAACTTAAAAAATTTTATTCTCATTTCCAAAGCCGTTTTACTTATACCTGATCAACCCGATAGTTATTACCCAACAACAAGCCAATCAACAGTAATTAATCCCCGTGCTTCTAGCCCCTTCCCAAACCATTCTATGCATAGAACCCAATTACAGGGCACTATTTCAAGAAGGTTAAATATTGCTGTAGTGAAATTTTTTTTTTAAGAATTTATTTTCTACAGAATTGTGATCTAGTACTCAAGATCCTCCAGTTTATCCTCCAAGCCATCTCTCCCACTCCTATCTCTTCCTAACACTGGTCTCTTCACTATTCCCCAATCTTTACTTCCTCCCTTCTTTTCACAGAGAATACCCGGGGCTTCATGGAGCGCAGGAGAAAGACAATAAACAAACATACAGCAAGTCAGATGGTGGTAGGTGCTATGGAGAAAAAGAGAGATGGGAAAACAGATGAGAAATGCTGGGCAGAGAGGTAGGAATTAACATTTATATAGGGTGCTCACAATACATGATAACATGGCAACCGAATCGAGATTTCGTGCAAACAAGGCAGTCTTGCTGATCTCTGGAGAAAGAATAGGGGTTTAGGCAAGTGCTAAGGCCCTGAGGCAAGGGTGTGTTTCATATGTTCAAAGACTGGCCAGGAGTGTAGAAGATTAGGCCATAAGTTCAAAGCCTTAGCCAGGGGAGCCAGTCACAGAGGGCCTTACAGGCCAGCAGCATCTGACTTCTCTGCTAAGTGAGATACAAAGCCACTGGGGAGTTTTGGGCAGGCAAGCAGTATAATATGACATTTAAAAGGATCACTCCGACTTCTGGGTTGAGGACAGACTTCGGGAAGGGGGTTGGGGAGAAAGCACAGAAGCCAGGAGGCCCGTGAGAAAATTATTATAATAATAGAGACAAGACATAATGGTGTCTGGGGCCTGGGTGAAAGCAACGGGATTCATGAGTAGTCATCAAGCTTCATGTTCGTTGTTGACACCACAACCTCTGCTTATGTCAGTTCTCTATCTGGTTTGTCTCTATTAGTTCTGCTAGGATCTAGTGCAAATTATACTTCCTTCAAGAAACCCTTCTCTGATCAATCCCATCTTCAATGACTGCCCATTTTTCTGAACTCTTGTTGACAACCGCCCATACCTTCCAGGGCCCGGCATGTCGTCTTTGCTGCAATGTATGGTTATGTATCTATTTGACTTCTGTGTCCCTTTAACCTCATCTCACTATACTGGAGAAAGAAAATACAACTCCTGGGATCCTCATTTTGCTGCATAAAACAGATATTCAATAAATGTTTGCTGATAATCAAATATTTGCTGATAATCACTTAGAAATTATTATCCCTTGAGAAAAATTATCATATACTCACTTACTCCTTAAACTGTCAAAGTCAGAGATGACCAACACAGCTGTCCCAAGGAAACCTTTGCCCATCACCCAGGCTATACTTCATCTTGAGCTACAGTTCAAAATAGCTTCTTACTTAGCCACAAGTAGTTTCTCTGGACCAGTGGTTTTCAAAGTATAATTTCTGGACCAGTATCATCAGCATTACCTGGGAATTTATTAGAAATGTAAATGCCCAGACCCAGATATAATGCATCTAACACTCTGGAGGTGGGGCTCAGTGATCTGTAGCATTCTGAAGCTAGCATTCTGAAGCACTATAAATTTTGAGAACTGTTCTGGCTTAAAGGTTTAGCTAATTACCCTGTTTTTCCAAGAGATTTCCAGAACAATTCCATCCTGGCTCATACCCTCATTCACCTCAATCATCAATAGAAGTCCAAGACTTCCAAATGGCTCACCCCATGGAGCTGTGCACATCTGCTCTTCTGATCCTATCACCTGCTCTTCCTGCCCTCCCAAGCCCCAGAAGTCATGAGCCATCCTTAGTAAACTCTTCTGTATACTTGCTCTTTTTTTGTGATGTTCCCTTCACCTTTTTGCTCCAAGGGAAACCTGACTGCCCCTGAGAATCCTCCTTCTACTGCAGTAAAAGCTTCTCTCCCACTCCTTACATACCTCAGTGGGGGCAAGCAGCCTCCTTGATCCCTATTACCATATAGTGTTGGACCTTATAGGCATCCTTGACCCAAACTGCAGATCCTTTGGAACAGAGATCACCTCCTCCAGCCTTGGCACAGGGCTCCCTCTCCTCTCTCCTTTATTAGTCTTATGGTTCTTGACAATTTCAACCCCCTGTACAGGTGATTCACCCAACACTTTGGCCTCCTAGCTGTGTTGTTACTGTTTCAGTGTCTTTAGCACCAACTCTTTTGTCACTTCACCTAACCACCCACCTAGCATCATATCCTGGCACTGTCATCGCCAGGAACGCCATCTCCAAACCTCTCAAACACCTGGAGCGTACCACCCTTACCCCAGCACTTCTGCTCTAGCAGTCCTCCCACACCACATTTCTCCAGCCTCCTTAAGACCTCAAAGCTACACGTGGACCCCTTCCCCCTCACCACATTCTTACTTCCATCCTAAGCCAGTTCAGATTCAGAGTCCCAACATTATAAACACTCTTTTTCAAAAGTTCTAATTCCTTTGCCCCTTTTTCTCTTCATCTAACTCATCTAATAAAATCTCAACTCCTGGTCAAATGCAACTATCTACGTATTCCTCTCTTGCATCTAAACTTTTTTTTTCCTTTAGATTTTATTTATTTGTCAGAGAAAGAGCACAAGCAGGGGGAGCAGCAGGCAGAGGGAGAAGCAGGCTCCCCGCTGAGCAAGGAGTCGGATGCGGGACTCGATCCCAAGACCCTGGGATCATGACCTGAGCAGAAGGCAGACGCTTAACCAACTGAGCTACCCAGGTGTCCCGTCCTCTCTTGTGTCTAAACAACAGAAGACTGTTAAATAAAAATCACACAGCTGACTTGCCAGCACTCACATCAGGTTGATGACCACAGATCTTAAGCCTACTATACCTCTCTAGTAAGTTCACTCCCATTTTTTGAGATGGACCACTATTTCACACTGTGTCCCCGCTCCTTAAATCTGCAATACTTCTGCACTCCCTACACTGCCATTTTCAGCTCTGTTCATCTTATATCTATAAAGAAAACAGACACAATCATAGGACTCTCTCTTTTGCTTGAAAACAATGCTGCCAAAAAGAACTGCTTCTGGCCCTCTC
The DNA here is from genome assembly GCF_009762305.2 of Zalophus californianus. Lineage (NCBI taxonomy): Eukaryota > Metazoa > Chordata > Mammalia > Carnivora > Otariidae > Zalophus > Zalophus californianus. Next base: position 12,026,657 of record NC_045603.1, on the reverse strand, counting down.
TAAGGCCAATCCCTCCACTGTGTGCTGCGTATAACATACTCTGGTCCTGCCATTAGCTTCTTTATTTTCGGCATCCTCAATTTCTTCCCCTCTACTGGCTCTTTCCTACTGACATAAAACATGCCTTAATATCACCTATCTTTTAAAAATCTCCCCTTGAGGGGTGCCTGGGTAGCTCAGTTGAGTTAAGCGACTGCCTTCAGCTCAGGTCATGATCCTGGAGTACCAGGATCGAGTCCCGCGTCAGGCTCCCTGCTCAGCAGGGCGTCGGCTTCTCCCTCTGACCCTCCTCCCTCTCATGCTCTCTATCATTCTCTCTCTCTCTCAATAAATAAATAAAAATCTTTAAAAAAATAAAATAAATAAAAATATCCCCTTGAGTGTTGTCTGTAAATGATAATCACTGAATTCTACTCCAGAAACCAATATTGTACTGTATGTTAACTAAGTAAAACTTAAATTAAAAAAAAGTCCTTACCAAGAAAAAAACCAAAAAACAAATATATGAATTCATTGCCATAAAAATTAAGAATATCAGAGATAATGCTCTGGGATGCTTGGGTGGCTCAGTCAGTTAAGCATCTGCCTTCGGCTCAGGTCATGATCCCAGGGTCCTGGGATCGAGCCCCACATCGGGCTCCCTGCTCAGCAGGGAGTCTGCTTCTCCCTCTGCCCTTCACCCCGCTGGTGCTCTCTCTCTCACTCTCTCTCTCAAATAAATGGATAAAATCTTTTTTTTTTTTAAAGATTTTATTTATTTATTTGACAGAGAGAGACACAGTGAGAGAGGGAACACAAGCAGGGGGAGAGGGAGAGGGAGAAGCAGGCTTCCCAAGGAGCAGGGAGCCTGATGCAAGACTCAATCCCAGGACCCTGGGATCATGACCTGAGCCGAAGGCAGACGCTTAACTGACTGAGCCACCCAGATGCCCCTAAATGGGTAAAATCTTAAAAAAAAAAAAAAAGAGAGAGAGAGAGAGAGAGAGAGAGAGAGAGAGAGAGAGAGAATGCTCAAGCTCACACTGACCCCAGTGTTGCCATTTTGATCTCATTTATCCTCAGTAGAGGCAAACATTATGAGTTTTGTATATGTATTTTTCTAGTATTTTGCATATATAGGCATTTATAGAAAATATATATAACTTTGATTTTTAAAAATTAAAAAAATTATTAAGAAAATAAAAAATCTTCCCTTGAACGCACATCCCATCCAGTCCCTGCCCCAATTCTTTGCCCCACTCTACAACTAAACATTCATTGTCTCCACAGCCTCACCTACCAATTAACAACCCAGCCCATTCCAACTGGCTTTTTTATCCCCATCATTCCAAATGAAAGAGCTCTTACCAAGTTCACCAACAACCAAAATCCTACCAGGACAATGACAAATTATTTGGTCTTAAATGATCCAAACCCAGCCCTTTCCTCTCCAGAGTCTATGATAGCACACACTTGCCTTGTCTCCCTCCTACCCTACCCAATTCTTAGTACGCTCAGACCTCTACTGAAATGCCCTGGGCTTCAGCCTCAGCCCTATTCTCTAGTTACAGTTTTCACCAAGGCTTTTAAATATGCACAGAGGAATCTCAACCTTACAACCCAAACTCACACTTCTCCTCTGAGCTCCAGACTCATCAAATTGCTACTGAACTTCACTTGGATGTCTAAAAGAGATCTCACACTTTAACAAGTCCAAACCATAAGTACTGTTTTTTCTGTGGACTCGCTGTTCTGTTGTAAGGAAACAGCCCGTCCATCTTAATTCTTCAAAAGCTGAATAACCCAGATTCCTCTTTCTCACCACACAGACAAGCCATCTTTATTTCTATCAAATTGCCCTCCAGAGTCTAAGCCATCACCTCTTGCTTTGACTACAATGGCTTCTTGATCTCCCCTACCACCTTCCCTAAAGAATGTCACTCTCCTGCTTAGTCTCCCATTACCTTCCCATTTTAAACAAATCTCTATCATGGGGAATGATCTGGCCCCCATCTACCTCTCTGGTCTTGTCTTCCTACAACCTTTTTACTCTCTACATTCCAACCACACCACCCCTCTTTCTGTCCTTTGTATATCTCAAACTCATTCCTTTCTGAGGATTCTGTATTTACTACCCCTTCTGCTTATAATGCTTTCCTCCCGTATTTTAACAAGATGATGTTAAACATTCAGGCCTATTTCACCCTAGCCAAAGCATTCAGTCATATTTGTTTACATGTTTACAGTTTTATTTTCCCAGTTAAAAAATACAAACTCTTTATGGGAAAGGATTTTGTCTTGGTCACGCTCTCTCCCTACCCCTTATAAAGCGATCAACACACAGCTGTCATCAATAAATGAGTTAACCAGTGGAGTCTATTAATATAATCATTTGTTTAACTCCTTACAGTTTTCTGAGCTTTAAAAGTATGCATCAAACCAATGTCACCCACAATATAAATATAAATTCTCCAATAACAATAGAAACCTCTTACTAATCTTTCTAATATACAAATCTGATCATACCTGATCCTGCTTAAAATCCATCAATGGTTCCTTACTGGAATAAACAAGCACCGTTCAGATCATCTGGTCTCCACAATTTTAAATTTTCATCCATCACTATTCCACTCATTCCACACATACAAGCCACATGGAATTACATACGGTTCCCAAACATACAAACTATCTCACCAATCACCAAAATCAGTGACTCTTTCTACTCCTCACCCACTCTGCCTGCCTATCTCTGCCTCTGTTAAAGACTTCTCTGAACTCCTAGATGCTGTCAGTATATTTCAGTTCTCTCTTCCTGCTACTTTTACCCTATTTCCCAGCGTGCTGCTTTTCCTCCTAAAGAACAAGCTCTCCAGATCTTGTGCCCTGCTTCCTTCGAGGGTTGGTTCATCACCTACCAGACATTAATTTCTCTTCTTGCTCTACATTTTCTGCCATTTTTTAGGCCATTCTCATCTTAAGCCATCAACATATCTGCACACAGTTCCATTACCATGGCATGCAGATTTCTCACAAATTTATAGCTTAAACCTCTATCTTCCCTTGTATTTCCAGACCTAGGTACCCAACTATTTAAGCAGAATTTCTCCCTGAACATTTCAAAGTTACCCCAAAATAGTAAATCCAAATCAAACTCATGATACCCTTCAGCTTCCCTCCTCCAAAAACTCTGGTCCTCCTTCCAAATGTTGACAATATCCCATCAATTTTTTTTTAAGATTTATTTATTTATTTGAGAGAGACCGCACACACATGTGAGCAGGGGGAGGGGCAGAGGGAGAAAATCCTCAAGCAGACTCCCCGCTGAACACCCCCATCCTGTCAAGTTTACCTTGGGCACGTCTCTCATACAGTCCCACCGGGCTCTGGCGCTCTCTGCCACTTCCGCTATCACACACCAACACCCCGCCTCTCTCTGCACTCTTACTTCCCTCTAATCTGTGCAGGTATCTTTTTAAAAACACAAATCTAATTATCAACTCCACTTCAGCCTACTCCCAATCCTACTTAAAATCTTTTAATGGCTTTTCACTGCCAAGTATCTATTCACAGGATCTGGCCTCCAGTGTTATCTGAACTGAAATGTTTCTATGTTTTGTGATAACTCAATTCACTATTCAGTCTAGTTCTCTCACTGTGTAGACCAATTAGAGTTGTGACCAAAAGTGAGCATTAAAAGATTAGCCTTCGGGTACCTGGGTGGCTCAGTAGGTTAAGTGCCTGACTCTTGGTTTTGGCTCAGGTTGTGATATTGAGCCCAGCCTCAGGCTCTGCGTGCGTGCGGGGGGGGGGGGGGGGGGGGGGGTGTCAGGGGGGGCGGAGAGGGCTTGAGATTTTTTTTCTCTCTCCCTTGCTCTCTCCCCCTTCCCCCACCCCAAAAGAAACCTAATGCTAGAAAGGTCACACACTGGCAAATGGCTTTATTGGGACCAAAAACTCTGTCTTCTGACTCATAGTCTGTGACTTCCATGTTTTAGGAAAAAGCCATCAGTTACTGAGACTTCATCATAAAATGGCAGATCATTTTTCTGAGATGACTCCGTTAATGTTCCCAAGAACTACCACATTCTTTTCACAACCTGGAAAACCAAGGTCTATACAGCTAAGTAACTTGTCTCAAGTAATTAATGGATATGGAAACAGAATTCAGAGTACCTTATTTTTGTTTCTCTAGTCTAGCCCATAGCATGCTAAATGGCAGTGGTGATAAACTAAACACTACTGAACAAATAAAAGAAGGTGTTACATGTGGTGCAGTAAGCTCTGAGGCCAGATGGACTAGGGTTCAAATCCTACCCCTGCCAACTCTCAACTGTGTGACTTCATCAGGTTACTAAAGTTGCTGCTTTCCCACCTGTAAAATGAAGCTAATGGCCAACTCCCAGGTGTGCTGAGGACTAAATGAGGTAGATGCCTAACATATATGTTACCATTCAATAACAAACAGTTAAAGTAAATGAACAAAAACATCAGCTTCTCCCAAAAGAGGAGAGTGTGAAAAGAAAAACAGCCACAGAGTTAAAAACAGATGGCTCTGAGCTTCCAGGTCTGCCATTTACTGTCATGTGCTCTCTCTCAGTTTCCTTCTTCACTTGTACATAGAGACAATGATGCTTAGCCCTTAGCACTGCTGTGAGGATGAAATAAGATAACATCTAAAAGCATTTTAAGTGAATAGCATCATACAAAAATCATTATTATCTGTGTACACATGCTCACTGCTGCTGTGTTCTAAATGCTTTAAGGGCATGAGAAGTCTTTTAATCATCTTTGTCTTTGTACCAGCTGGTAACACAGTCCTCTGCCCATCACAGGCATCCGTTAAATGTTGGCTGAGCAGAGTTATTAAGAAGACAGGGCTGAACTATGACAAAACAACAGTTTAAAATGAAATCCACAAGTTCATCCATTGAGAATACGGGTAAGAGAGCCTGGGACCAGTCTAGCTAAGATCAGCTCAGACAGAACACATCCTAATTTCTGGGAATTTAAATAAATGGTCTATAATTTTGTTTACCAGATATAAGTTGTATAATCAAACAAGTAAGTTCCTTCACTACAGGAATTATGTGTCTCCTGCCCTCCTTCCCTCTGTCCCCTCCCCTCCCCCTTCGCTCCACCCTCCTCCCTGTTTTAGGCCATGAAGAGGAGAGAGAGAATATAAAGGGCATAAGGAATGCTTAACAGTATTGTACCCCCCCACCACACACACACCAGAAAGAAAAAACTATGGGGATGTTCTCCATCAGGAGCCAACTTTAATGAGGGTTCTCTAGTCAGAGGTACTTAAAATACTGATTAAGGGGAGGTATTTCACATGAAACTAGTGTGGGTTTATCAGAGTTCTCCCTACACAAAGTCAAAGACTTCCTTAACTTCCTAGAGGAAATGCTCTGGGGTGGTGAGCAGTCTGTCCATGCAAATGTTCAAAGCAAAAAGTTGGCTTGTACTAGTTATTTACTGAGCATCTACTATGTGCCATACTCCACACTTAGCATACTTCTTAGATGATCTCAGATTCTCACAATAATCCCTCGTGATAGGTATTATTTTCCCTCTGGGACAGGTGAAGACACTGAGGTTCGGAGAGATTAAGTAATTTGTTCACGACCATATAACTGGAAATGACAGAAGAGGGATTTAGGCCCAGTAAAGTCTCAAAACCCATATTCTTGGCACCATACCATGCTGTCTACTGATGCTATCAAATTCTCTAAAAAGGAAGAGGATTCAACAGGAAAGTGGGGAGAAGATCTGGCAAAGAGACATATACAGAGAGCACAAGATGGTGTTCCACCTCAGAGTTCTTAGACACACAGAAGCAAATTAAGGAGCCATGTCTAACTACACAAACCAAAATGCCTGGATGAGATCTAACTTTTATTCTTCAGATTCTTCAGAATCTATTCTTCAGGTTCTAAGAATGTTAATACCACTCAGAGGTACTGACAACTGAACAGAGTTCAGTAATTTTCTAGAATTCTGAGAAACAGTACCTGTAACTCACTGCTGGTATCAAACTAAGCAGGCAACAGGAATGATTACGTTTCACGGTTTTCTCGTGCCTACCAGGACCCAAACTCTTGCACAAATGGGTGTCCTTCTGGCTATGTACTGCTACACAAATTCACCTCACAGACCCTGAGCATTAGAAGAGATTCTATTATTTTATGGATGTAGAAACTGAGGCTCGGAGCAGTTCAATGATTGCCCAATGTCACATGGCTGGGCACTGGCCTAGACAAAACTCAATCTCCTATTCCTTGGCGCAAATTTTCCCCACCGCACCTCCTCAATGGCTCCCCAGTTGACGCAGGACCACCCAGATGTCCTTCTCTCTATCTGGGTGTTATGCAGCTATGGCTCCTTCTGGACATTTTCACTGAATTCAACAAATGTGTGGCGCACTGGAAGAGGCAATACAGATAATAATAAAGAGAAAGGGTTGACACACATTTTGCCTTCGGACAGTGCTACTCAAACTTTCAGGTGTCACAGCACACATAGACAATTGTAATATTTTTAAGGCACAAAGTGGCAAACTAGAATGCATGTGGTCCAAGTGACCAGGGGAATCCTGGGCCCCACCTGGCTGCTCCAAGGGTGGAGGGGAATAGTTATGTTGGCATATGTGAAGCGCAGTCCAACATACGGTACTTTGGTTGGAAAGCTCTGTTCTAAAGCTAATAAGTACAGGGGTCTGAGACAAATTTACAAACAACTATAAGCAAAAAGAAAGCAACCAAAGAGACTGTCACTGTCTGCTCTCAAACATAAATGAGTAGAAATGAGATGAATTCAATTTGCTCCCTTTCATAACTCCTCTTCCAACAAATCAAGACTGAAGAACCCATCCTCTGGTCTACAGAGAGCTGATCAGTCCCACCAACAAGGCTGCAAAGACCCTTGACACAAACATCTTGCTCACAGGAAGCTAAAAACTACTTAAAGCACGTAAAGTGTGTTGGAGAATTCTTTGACTTCTTACAAACGCTAGAAAAATCAGTAAGAGGAGGAAATTACATTTCAAGGTCATATTCAAATATGAAGGGAGAAGCAGAAAAAGAAGCCCCTCTCAACACACACACACACACACACACACACACACACACACACACACACACACACACCCATCTGTGACCAAGCTCCATCTCCAGAAACCTAGTTAAAATTCTGCCTTCTGATATTTATAAACTTAGTTGGCCTGAGCCAAGTAGGTTTCTGCAATTCCAGACATCTGGGCTGAAGGGCAAAGGGCAAAGTGAAACTTTCAAAAGCTGGCCAGTCGCCAAGGGCATCACCTCGAGGAGGCTCCCTTAGCAACACACACAGCTGTCTGCTCAAGAGAGGGCGCCGCCATCTCCGCAAGGGGCTATATGGATGCTCTTATTTTCACAACTAAAAGCAAGGGTTTTTTTTTCTTGTATTATTTTCCCTGTCATTCCCCTGAAAGTTATCACATCTCACAATTTCAAAACCTCTCCAATCCCAGTATGTTTCTCTTCATCCCAAATTACAATGTCATAGTTAATGATAAATTAACGTAAGGTATTCGTTCTTGGAAAATATAAAATGCTTTACAATGTCTGGTTATTAATTACTATTCTAGCTACTACAGATTTGGTTTTTAAGTATGGGCAAGTCACTCTGTGTGACTTAATTACTTCCCTCATAAAATTTCATAACAACAGTGACCTACTTCATAAGACTACTGTGAAGGACAATAAAAATTATTAGATAAAAACTTATAAAAGCTCATTCCTAATTAAGAATCATGCCACCCATTGGCTTTTGATATCTAAAGAGATGGTTTGATTATCAAAGGCAGTGCCCCCAAAACAAAACACAGGTGGATCGTGACCCACCAGGAAGACTGCAGCTCCTGAAGCGTCTGGCTTGTTTCGCCTGCCCCATCTGCCTTCTCCAACCCTACAAGGCCCAGGGGATGACACCGCACTGGGAGCTCACCCTCACGCCTAAGTCTAACGAGATAAACAACATTTAGAACAAACAAACAAACCCAACCATGTCACAATCACTGCTAGGTTTCAAAAACCTAACACCTGGGAGCAGAAGGGGACGTGGCAGTCCGTGCTGAGAGGAGGCCGTTTGTGCTGGAGCCTCGCCTCGCAGCTTTCCACTCCTTATATGTGCAAGTGCAAGCCCGCACCCACAGCACTCCGTACTCACCCAGAGGTACATCATGTCAGACCCGGCTGCTCAGACTCAGCGGTCAGTTGATCCTGGACTGCAAAAAGGCACTTCAGTGAACTGTAGGAAAGGAAGTGCCAGAGTGGGGGGGGCAAGGGTTCGGGGTGGGGAGAAACCCCCCAAATCACTTGAGTTTAAAAATCTACAAGGACCAGTCTCCTCCCCCCTCCTCCCTCCTCTCCAGCTGACTGTTCTGTTGTTCTCTCTCCTCCCTCTCCCCCTCCCTCCCCCCTCCCTCTCTCCCTCTCCCTCTCTCTGGGAGTTCCCAGCCCCGTGTGTCTGAACCAGAGTGTACAGCACTCTCTTTCTCTATTTGCCTTCAGGGAATCTCTCTCTGTCATTCTACTTCTAGAAACACAATCATCACTCACAGAGATTATTGCAAAAGGCAGGGGTGGGCGGGGCTAGTAATAAACCACCAGCACCAGTTTCTAATGCTAGACACAGACTAGTTTAAGATGGGTTCTTTAAACATGAATGAAGCAATGAAAACACTATGCCCTCCAAGAAGATCAAGGGGAGCTGAGTCAATTTTCCCCTTGGTCCAATTCTTCTGGACCCCCCCTCAGAAGCCAAGCACAAACAGAACCTGCTCAGAGCCTGTATTCCCTCCCTGCAATGCTGGTCTATCTTCTAAATAATTCTGAATTTAAAACAAGAAAAAGTACATATAAACTCGAATAGGCTTTCGTCTTTTTTATCACTGTTGCCCTAGTTCAGATCAACACAGCCTCCTTTCTGAAGGGAGAGAGGACAAGCAAGGGCTTAGCATCACATGGATTCTGAGCCCCTAGCATGTTGCAGATTCTTTACAAGGCATGGGGACAGCGCAGGGGACAAAGCATGGATTTGGAAGCTGGGTCCACAATTATTATTATCATGGCCTAGGGAAAGTTATTTAACTAGACTAAGCCCCTGTTTCCTCAACCAAAAACTGCGTACAGTACTCCTTGTGGAGTTGTTGTAATTAGATCAAATGATAGAACTGTGTAAACTATCTGTCAAGTTCCTGGTGACCACATTTCCTAATTTAGTGCAGTACAAACATTTAGTAAGTGCCTCCGATATGCCAGGCATATTTTGATCCATTATGTTCAACAGTGAACAAGTATCATCAAATCATCTGTCCTAGTGGTTTTGATTCAGAAAATAGCTGACTCCTCCATACACCAGTGCCCATGCTCTTTCCTTACTTCCCACCCATTTCTTGCATGCTCAAATCCAAAAGCCCACCCCGGTTGCACGTGATCCCTCCCTCCTCTTCGAGCCTGGCGTTTGTAACATGGCTTTCAACATTTCGGCCAGTGACTACTGCATTCCTGTACCTACCAATCTTAACTCCTTTATCCATATCTTTCAGGGGAGAGCCCATCTATTTTCGGCCATGGAGTCTTTTGCATTGTACCTAGCACAGAGTAGGTGCACCATATACTCTCAAAGGGTTCTGTGTTCTGGGGAATATTTTACTCCTTTAACTCATTGAAGAAATAACAGCATGAAACAAAAAAACAAAAACAAGAGGCCTACCATCTTCCAGCTGCCTCAGGGTTCTGTTCCCCTCAGACATGTTGAGACAGCCCTCTTCTGCTTGTAAAATCTCCAAGTAAGGTCTGCAAGCCTCACCCTCAAGGCAGGCCTTGCGCGGGTACAGGTCCACTTGCTCTCCCCTACTTAATCCTTCCCCGCTGTAATGCTCCTCTGTTAGGGACCTGCTACAGTGGAATTCCTTTTTCTCTTAGAGTAGAAGTCAAACCACCTTTCCTCTTCTTCCCCTCTATGTGCCTTCCGCCAGAGAGCTTATAATAAATACCTTTTCTCTCCTCCCACCTTCAACTCCCAGCTCATTTAAACTTGGGAGCGGTGGGGCAGGTATTCTCAGCCTCACCCAAACCTTTTCTTTTTCTTTATGCAGAACCTCTCTGCCTCCTCTGAAGGCAGGATTACCTCATTTCCAGTACAAAAGAGCAGTAAGAACTTCCAAGTGTAAACCTGAGACAGCCCTTTTTTCTTTTACTGGGAAAACAAATCTTGACTTTCTATAAACTGTTACAACCATAATCGATTTTTATATGAAACTTTCCTCTCTAGTTTCATAGCCCCTGCCCTAAATCTTAAGTCACCAGACCTCCCTATACTCGGTTCTTAATAACTGTATTAAAATCACACTGTTAAGCGATTATAGTCTTTCAAACTCTTTGAAGACACAAAATTCACTCGTTCATACTTAAGCAAGTATCAAAAGAACAAATACAATAGAATTTCGCATATTGTCACTTTATGGTGTTATCTTTTAACCAAGTCTGGGATGGGATAAAGATACCCCTGCTCTCCTGGAGCAAAGAAAGAGAAAAACACTAGAGAAAAGAGGTCTTCCACACAAAATAAGCAAAGTTCAAATATGTCACCAAAACTCAAAAATGACCTCCAAAACACTTGTAAGCGGCCCCATATAAACTTTGGAACCACAGGGAGAGTTCGTAAATTCCTAAATGCTTCTTTTCCTTTTTTGATCGTAATTTTAAAAACTGGGTAAACAGTCTGGGGAAATCAAACTCTTTTGTGTTTTCTTCACACACACCAAAAAAACTCCAAAAACCCACAGGCAAGCTAAGCGAACCTTCTTTATTCATGCTCCTGCATGTCCACATTTCCCTACCTTTAAAAAAAAGGGGGAGGGGGGAGGAAACAAAGAGGTTTATCTTTCAAATTGTCAAAGTCAAAGGAGGAAACCTATGCTTTATAGCTACACGGGATTAAGAGACACAAAAGTGTAACAATCCCACACTATGAAGACACTGAAAAAGATCAGTCTTGTATCACACACAGGATGAGGACGCACACATACTTCATTCTCTCAGGAAAGCGTTTTATCAGACTGCGTGACTGCACTCTGAGGCTTATCGGCCTGTATATTAGTTCAAAGGAGAGAACATGTGAATTGAAGCATCAGAGAAGGAGATGTCCTAGGGAAGGCCCACAGAGGAAGTTGGCATGCTTGCTTCTGAGAAAGAAAAAATCAGATTACCAGGGACAGCAATATGGGTGCTGCCAGTAATCCTAACCTTATAATGCATCCTGAATTCCTGCTTCTGAAAGTGTTATATTTTGTAATGTGAAGAGTCTGGTGGGCCAGACTCTCAGAAAGTGTTTGGAGCCACAATTTGTATTCTCTGCCACAAAGTCTAACAATTCAAGAGACTACATGTTTTATGCAAGTTTCGCTGTGGGTGTGAAAAGGCTGGTGGGGGAAGTGTCCACATCTGGGGAACCAAGACAATTTTGTAAAAATATACCTGAGAAATCAGGCACTGAAGATTTCCAAAAGAAATCCAAGATAACCCTCTCTACATAATTTATATTCCTTTCACTTTCAGGATGGGTAGAGACAATACAGACTCACCACAACACTGAGCTATAGAAATGGGCCACATGAGGTCCAAATGAATTTGACTTAAAAAAAAAAAAAAGGTGAAAGAATAGGGCTCTTTTAACCTTGCTTCCTCTCGGCTTAAAATAGCAAGGATTCCCACAGGGCAATTCTCTAAAAGAATTTTGCTACTCAAAATATGACCCATGGACTAGCATCAGCAGCATTAGCATCAGCTGGGAGCTACTTAAATATGAAGAATCTCAGGCCCCACCCTAGATTTACAGAATCAAAATCGACATTATAACCAAAGCCCCAGGTGGTCTGCACGCACATTAAAGTCTGAAGAGCTGGTCCAGATAGATCACTGTCCTCACAAAGCAGCAGAGACTCATGGAAGAAAGGCGGAGATATGGTTGCCACTTTCCAGTCAGGGGATTAAACCCCTCCAAAACTGGGAGTATTCCAGCCGTGCTTACTGATTTCGATAAGACACCACCAGTGGCTAGTACTTAGAACATACTATGTGCCAGAACTGGGCATGCATTTTCTCGTTACATCTTCACAGTATCTCTGTAAGGGAGGCCCTACTTTATCTTTTTCACATATAAAAGGGAATTGGGGCTCAAAGGAGCCAAAAGCTGAACACAAGTCTGTAGGACTCCAAGATAGTGTCAACTGTACCACACTTATTCACTGATAAAATCTTATCAAGACTGACAAAATCAATGGAAATTTTACCCTGGATATAACCCTGCAGGCTACCTCTGCCCATTACCAAGGTTTCAGGCAACAAATGATAGAGGTGAGGTTGGGAACTCAGTGGATACATGCTGTATGTGAGCTTCCAAAGGCTGCAGCTCTGGTCAAATACCGTTCCTACTCCTTTGACCAATGTCGTTAAGAGCTTGGTTTCAGAAACCTCTTGTGAACTGTGGTCACCTTCTATGATCCCTAAAGTGAGCTTGAGATGCACACATGGAGAAAAGAAAGGGTGCTTCCCAAGCTCACCTCTCAGAACAGCTACAGGCAAACTGGAGATTTATTAGAGCTCTGACCCCCACCCAGTGTTTAGGGAATGCAGAGCAACTATCCCTGAAAGAGGAAAATGCATTACCTTAAGAAAGCTCTGTTTTTCCTTATGTTTCAATCGTACTCTCAAATAAGCTCCCATACTTTCAAATTACTCACTCTGGTACTCCCTCCAGTACAATTTCTGCCCTCCTGGAAGTCCCTATCCTGACCACTTTTTCATTATCTACCCACTCCAGTCATGTCTTCCTTTCCCTCCTCTGTGCAACTGTGATTCCAATAGTCCATAATTATAATCCCTCCCTTGCAAATACCCTCAATCATGTGTCCTCTCCATCCCTGCCACGTGGCAAAACTCCAAACCTGGTGAAACAGTTATCTGCCTTCTCTGTGCCTGTGCCCACACAGCTGAATGCTGCTGGAAAAAGATCACATAACCAAGCTGACTGACTTGACTACAAGTTCATGATCACAAAGCTCAACTGGGCCCTGAACAGTGCCAAGCAATCCCACCAAAGCTGCCCTTGTAAGCCTCCTACTCTCGAAAATAAGTCTACTCTTACATTCTCCTCCAACCTATTTCATTCTCTCCCCACCATCCGACTTTCAGCTGTTACTCTATCCAAATATTTCATTTTAAAAGAGAAGCATTCAGAGGCGCCTGACTGGCTCAGACGGGGAGCGTGTGACTCTTGATCTCAGGGTTGTAAGTTCAAGCCCCATGTTGGGTGCAGAAATTACTTAAAATCTTTACCCAAAATAAATAAATAAATAAATAAATAAAAGAGAATCATTCAGACAGTGTCTTCTGTCCACCAAATCTACAATCCTACCTAGAAATGCATGCATCTCCTCTTCCTTATGCTGTTACAATGAAGGGAAGCATCCCTTGCATCAAGGCCCATTTCACCTCTTGTGCTCACGCCCCTCCCCAGGCACCTACGTAAGGACTGCACTGCTCTGCTGATCGTCCTCTCTCCTGAACCATCAATCCCCTCTCTACTCATCACTGTCATGCCAGCAAATAAACATACCTCCATCTTCAGAAAACCTCCCTCTGTGATGGGGAAAGTATACAGTGGTGTCACCACTTTGGGGGTCAGTTCGGCAATATCTATGAAATTTTGAAACATGCATGGCCTATGGCTCAGCAATCCCATCTCCAAGGAGCCTAGATAGAAAAGCCCCGCAAGTGTAGAACGAAGTTCATCGTAATAATCTGTAAGAGCAAAAGAACTTTAAAAAAACAATGTCCAATAAGAGGTAAATGACTAAATGAACCATGGTTTTTAAAAAATTCTCCTTTAACCCCTTACCTCCCTACCATTTCCCAGCTCACCACGTCACAGTAATACGTCTCAAAAAAGTTGACTACACCTGACTCTACTTCACCCCTGTTTTCTTCTTCAATCTACTCAAAATAAAGTTTCCAAGCTCTCTACTCCATTAAACTGACTGGTCAATGTCAACCACTTCCATGTCACTTAATTCAATGGACATTTTGCTGTCCTCACTTACCTCACCTCTTATCAGGATTCAGCAAAGTTGAGAACTTCCTTAAAACACTCTTTTTCTAAGCTTCTGAGATACTGCAATCCTGGGGGTTTTTTCCCCCTACATTACTGATTACTTCTCAGTGCCTTTTTCTGGCTTCTCCCTCAACAGATCTCTAAAAAAGAAGTGAAGTGTTCCTTGAGGCTCGATCCTCGGTTTTTTACCTGAGTTATCTCACTCATTCCCATTGCTTCAAATACCATTCACATGCTAATAATTACAAAGTTATACCCCCAGCCTAGATCTCTTCTCATGCTCCAATAAGACTCTTAACCATCTCACAGACAAGTCCAACATAATGTGCCCCACACTGGGCTTTAATTCCCACCACCACTACCTTGAAATCTAATATACACTTGCTGCTCCCTACCCCACTAAGTGGTACCATCTGGCAATTACAAAAGGCAGAGTTCCTTCCCCGATCCCTCACCCCTCACATGAAACCCATTAGCAAGTCCTGCATGTCTGACTTCTCTGATCTCCTCTACCACCACCTTAACCCAAGCACCACTGGCTCCTTCCTGGACATCTCCAGGGTTCCTCCACTTCTCCTGTGGCTCCCCTTCAAACCTTCACCACAGAGCAGCCAGAGGGAGTTTTTAAAACAAAACTCAGATCATATCACTCCCCTGATTCTACAGCTTCATGTCACACTTAAAAATGTTCTCTATCTGGGGGCGCACCTGGGTGGCTCAGTCAGTTAAGCATCTGCCTTTAGCTTGGGTCATGATGTCGGGGTCGTAGGATCGAGCCCCAGGTTGGGCTCTGTGCTCAGCACAGGGTCGGCCTGAGATTTCCTGCCTCCTCCTCTCCCTCTGTCCCTCCCCTCACTCACGTGCTCATGCGTGCATGCGTTTTCTCTCTCTCAAATAAATAAAATAATTAAATCGTTAAAAAAAATGTTCTCTATCTGAAGTCCTTACAATGTCCTTTAAAAGTCCTACATGATCTGCTAAGTGCCTGCCTCTACAAGTTCAGTGCACACCATTATCTCACCTTCAATCACTAGGCTCTAAATACACTGACCTCGCGCCAGTTCCTGATCTAGAGCAGGTCCATCCCTCTCTCTGGCACCCCTTAATTCCTTTATTCCCTCTTCTTGAAATCCCTCCTCATCCTTTGCCAGGCTGGCTCCCTCTTATCTTTCAGGCCTCAACTTAAAAACACCTCCTCAAATAAAACTCTCCAGACCACTCTCTTTAGTTGGAGGTCCTTCCCCATACTCCACTACTGCGGTTGGTTTATTTTCTTCCTAGCTGATACTAAAACCTATTGCTTATATATTCCTTTGGTTTCTTACTGGTTTTCAATTTCTTCATTAAAAAATAATATTTTGTGTATACCACACACAACTGAGATCTTCTCCTATGGAACATTTTATCTCCTGACTTTTTGTTAGGAAAGGTCAAAGTTATTTGTAGGAGTTTCTGGCACTCAGGCAATTGTCTAACCAAGCCCCAAAAATAAAGTTAGAGCACTACTAATTTTGCCCTAGTAACCAAAAGGACTCAAAGTTTTATCACAGCTACAAACCATAAATACATGCCTGCACCAATGGCTTTAGAATATTAGTTTGAAATAATAATATTAATATGAAAAAGCAGTTCCAATCTAATCATTTACTTTAAGGTAATCTGAACATCAACATTCCAAACTGCCTTTCTTCCATTACTATAAATTCATTCTGCTCAGCACAATAAAACAGCATCCCAATCCAAACTCCATTATGATCACGCTTGGTGTATAGAAGTTAATTATCTAGAGTCTAGAACCATGCATCCGACACAGTAGCCACTGGTCACTATGTAAATTTATTTAGTTAATACTGAATTTTCAGTTCCTCAGTCACACCAGCCACATTTCAAGTGCTCAAGAACCACATGAGGCCAGTAGACACAGCAGATATAAGCCATTTCCACTGCCACAGAAAGTTCTATTGGACAGAGCTATTCTAGAACATGGTAATAACCAGGAAGCAAAAGGCCCCCTAAGTACCCAAAATACCAAAATGTTCGTGTACTTTCATCAGCAGGAAAGCTCTGCCAGGCCTTCTCTCTCAATCTATTAATTTTTATTTTAGAAGTAAATTTCTGTCCTGATTATCTGGCTACTTGCCCACTGAAAATTTGAAAGGCAAATTAGGAAAAGGGAAGTAGGAAGCAGTAAGGACTAAGTACCAGAGGAAAGGGGACTACTATGTCAGAGGCAGCCACATCAGGAGCGTAAGAGACCAAGAGAAAAACATCTAAAAAGCAGGTAAGATATCAAAACTCAGACAGATGTCAAAATGGGACCACAGAGTAAGGCCAAACCAGCAGATGCTCCTGAAATATCATCCTTTTAGTCATAAACAAGAACTGATGTAGACAACTGTGTTAAAGCCATTAAGAAAAGTGTCTACTATTATACTATGAAAAAGAAATATATAGTTACATAATACCTTTACAAGAATTTATTTCCAAAATAACTTAAACATCTTGGTGCTCAGAGAAGGGAAAATCCTCTCAGGGAGTTGGAATACACCAGCACCAGAAATAACTCATTCCTAAAATACTCTGCATAGTCAAATTCAACTCAGTTCAAGCAACATGAACGAATGTTCAGTTCAACCAATATGAACAAATGTTGTTTACAGAGCAGGGGCAGATAGGAGAATAAGACAAGATCCTTCTCTTCAATGAATTATGGTTCCTCCATACAATGTAACACTATATAGCCTAGGGGGGTGGGGACAGAAAGTTCTTAAAATATTGTAATGAAATACTCTACTATGTATTTTTAAGTGATAAAAGGCTCAGTACAATGTATAGCACAGTATCATTGAAAAGAAAAAAGAAAAAAAACTGAGGAATTATACGCAAAATGGTAAAATACCCATCACCTCCAGGGGAAAGGCACCGAGAGGGCTCAAGACCAGAATCAGGGAGCAACTTTTCACTATATGACTATTTTATACCTTTTAAATATTGAGTCATATACATGTATTGTTTACTCAAAACACAGTATTTATCTCAAATTTTTTAAAGATTTTATTTATTTAGAAAGAGAGTGAACATGAGAGCGAGGCAAGGGGCAGAGAGAGAGAAAAGCAGACTCCCCGCTGAGCACAGAGCCCAATGCAGGGCTCCATCCCATGACCAGGACCTAAGCCAAAATCATGAATTGGATGCTTAACTGACTACGCCACCCAGGTGTCCCTTAAATTTAAAAAAAGGGGGGGCAAGTTCTCTATACCCAAGAAACATATAATATAACCTAATGGCTTACCCAGGCTTCAAAAAACTGAAGGACTAAACACCTAAATATTTAATTATGTTTTATTCTTACTAAAAAGCTCACTCTCTATTTAAAATTTCAATTAATTAATTGATTTCAAAAAATTCAAAGTTGAACTTGAAACAGAAACTGCAGTGATTCTTATCGCTATCTCATATTAATTTTTGAAAAAAAATTTTGCATAAAAATGTCTGCATAAACATTTCAGGAACAAAAACATCTTACTGGATAATCCAGCAGAGATTGGTTGAAAAGCTCCCAGGAAAGCTACAGAATGGTTTTTTTTTTTTAAGATTTTATTTTATTTATTTGACAGAGATAGACAAAGTGAGAGAAGGAACACAAGCAGGGGGAGTGGGAGAGGGAGAAGCAGGCTTCATGCAGAGCAGGGAACCCGATGCGATGCAGGGCTCCATCCATCCCAGGACGCTGGGATCACAACCTGAGCAGAAGGCAGGCACTTAACGACTCAGCCACCCAGGCGCTCCTAGAATGGTCTTCTGTACCATGTGGGAGGCAAGGTCAGGTCACTCAGACAGTCCCTGAGGGGAGAATGCTGGTGGTTTCCCAATATCCTTTCTTTCATTTTATCCTGGTAACAAAACCTCAGTTTTCATTCTAGGATATTACCGCATACACCTTACAAAAAAAGAACTGTATCTCCCAACCTCCCTTGACCGTATACACCTTACAAAAAAAGAACTGTATCTCCCAACCTCCCTTGCGGCGAGGTGTGGCCAGCCACAAAACTAAGTTCTGGCCAATGGGATATTAGTAGAAATGTTATATGAGACTTCCGGAAAGTCTTCTTAAGTGGGGAAGGCGTAATGGCCAGAGCTGTAGCACCCATATGGGCCACATCCTACGGACAGAAAAGCAAAGAACAGTAAGGATCCTGGATCCTTGCTAACCATGGTGCACCACATCAGCCCTGGACTGCCTACTTGCAGACTCTATTTTTGTGAAAGACAAAAGAAACTCTCTCATTTTAGGCACTTGGTAGGGGGGGGGGGGGGGGCGGGGGCGGGGGGGGGGGGGGGGGGGGGGGGGGGGGGTCCTGTTATATGAAGCTGAACTTAATCCTTAACCTTTCAATACTAAGTTATTTTACTATAATTTACAAATCAAAATTCAATTTCATTTGAAACGAGAAAGCTCTATGCACATTAATAGCGTGCACGCCTGATGACTATGACAGAAATTATCAAAGAATCTTCAAATGTCTAAGCTGGAAGTCTAGGCCAAAAAATCAACTAGTCTATCCCCCTAACGTACTGTCCCTAACCATTCCACACCAAAATGATAGAAATACAACTTTAACTTAACAATTCCTGGATTCCAATACGAAAAACAGTCAAATGTACATATATATATATGTACATATACACACACACACTCTCATTTTCATCATCTATAAAATAAGGGTAATAATGCCAACATCACAGGGATACCGTCAGACTCAAACCAAATAGACTATGCTAACTAGTCTGTAACCAGCACATTGTATCTATCATTACTGTTGCCAATTACTGCTAAAACAGCGATTGGTAAGTGGGAGTCACGAAACAAAAATTACATGAAAGCAATTGCATAGAAACTCAGGTTTGGGATCCAAGGAATTCCATGAACTTGGCAAGCCCCCTTCACCAACTTTATCTCTTCACCTTTCAGAAAATACTGTATCAGGAATCTTGGCTTTCTTTTCTAAAGTACTAGGGGGAAAAGGGGAGCTGAGTAGGTTGTAAGGGGAGAAAAAGAGGCACAGTAGTAAAAGGGTTAAAGCAGTCAGGGAATGTGACACGTTGGAAGTATATAACCCTGTTTTTGCATTTCACCAATTGTCAGGAGGCAGTCCAACAATTTTTAGATAGATGTTAGCAATGGTTTACTTCTACAATGTATTCATTCAAAAGAAAACACCAAATACCTGCAAATAGCTTCTACAGAGTATGCAGAACCCAGCAATGAAAGTGGGATGCTGGATTTGAGAAATAAGAACAGGGGAGTTCCCGATACAAAAAGACTTTCTGTAACCTGTGAGTTCAGGCGCAGGCAGTCTGAAAAAAAGCAAATAATTCACTTCTTGAAGCCATTAACTCTCCTTTGAAATCATTTCTGGGACGACTTTAATCCAGGCCCACGTTGTACATGAGTCATACCGTACTGTGCTGTTCAATTCATTATAGTTTGCAAAGTATTCTCTGGTCAAATAACTTTGAGAAACATGCTTTAAGCAATTTCACTATTTGCCAAATTTCAGCTTTTCATAATCTTCTAAGAGGATACTGAATTAATCGATGCTTTTTACTAATTTCAAATACACTCACATGAAGAAAACAAGCTATCCAGGAGTGTCAGAGATTAGCTGACAGGCAGACAGATGCCAAGAATTTGCCGCACGTTTTAAAGGGCTACAATCAGGATAACAGGAGCATGAGAAACAAAGTCAGACATCTTGAAGGTTTTTGTTCCAAGAAGGGCTATCAGAGGTATTGCCAATTTACGTGCCATCCTCCTCTGATTGGCCATACCCAAGGTGCTTTAATTAAGTAGTACAATTTCTGGGGAATTAGAACTATTCTACCTTCCCTAGATGACACACTTATTTTATAATGCCTGTTTATGAGTCTGATATATGACTGGGGGTTGAGGGTCTTCTGACCCAGCAGGAAAAATAAAAACACCAAAATAACATTATCTTCTGAGAAGGTAATCTATCTAATCCATGCCAGAGTGAACCAGACGATTCTATCCCACATCTAACAGATGGCTTCAATATCAAAGTTCTCCCAAAAGATAGTACATACTAAACTCTATAAACTTATTTTCAGGCTATGACTACACTTTTAATAACACAAATGAGTTCAGTGGGACTTACTTTAATCATTTCTGAAACACAGTTTATTTTTAGTAAATATAATAGTCCCCCACAAGGGAAGCTACAACCATGCCAAAAATTTTCTATGAGAAGATAAAATCCTATTTATAGGCCTATCAGTTGCTCCTTGCTTAGGTTGTAACATAGTTTCCACTTTAAGCCTGATACACCTCCCCTGACTTCTCTCCTCTCTAATGTTCTTTTCATCCTGAAGGTTCTCACGTTTATCTTTACCTTCACAGGGTACTTAAGTTAAGCTACTATGGGGTGGGGGGGGGGTGCAGGGAGAAGAAAAGAATCTCCTTTCCCTAACACCTTCTCCCACTGGAGGGTTTAGGTAAGTTTGAGGAACCTAAAATGGGAGAGAGAGAGGAGTTCTTCATTTGGTGAGCTTTTTTCTAGGGAACCTAATAAATATCTGGCAACTAACAAGAACACAGCTACACAAGCAAGGCATGCTTCTGGCAAATGGGCCACCTAAGGTCTTATTCGGTGTATGACTTAGCTTAAAGTTTTCTATCTTTTAAAAACCCAACAAGAATAAATGTCAAGGTTTCTACTATAGAGAATACTGTACTCAAAAGCTAACCAGGGAACCAAAAGAGAAATACAAGAGATTTATTAACTTTTTCGTAAAAATTGTGATCTCCTCAGGGACTAAGCTGCTGTTGTTTTACACGAGCTGCCGGCATCTCCACATTGCCACTTAAAATGCTAACTGCTGAGCCTCCATCAACAATTCCAGTAGGGTTAGTGCCTTACCCTCATTCAGTAAGCTGTGTTCACCGACCCCTTTCCCCAGGAGTGGCATGAGCCATACCCCATCTCACTGGATGAGATTGCAAATGAATCCTGTCTTTACTGTGCTGGCAAACCCTAATAACCCCTTTGATCTCTGAACCCCAGTAAATTTGTTCACTTATTTTCTCACAACCTTAAGCAGGTAACTGCCTTTTGTTAATTCTGTGTCTGTAAGTCTTATATCCTGAATGAGACTGCAAGTTCGATTATGAGCTCCTCAAGGTCAGTGGCCATGTCTTATTCACCTTAGGATCATCAGTGTTATGCCAGGTGACCGGCATATAATAGGCACACAGTACTCGTTGAAATACTTGTTAGGCTAATCTGTATGGCAGGGACCACATAGTAAAGTATATTTATCTTGCGTGAATCTCTCACTGCACACAACTTAGGAGAGCCCAACATAACTTTAATAGAAGTGAATCATAAGCAGGTCCTGAAAGGAGGGAGAAGCCTGAGGCCTAAGTAATTAATACTCAGCCTCCTTGCACTGTGGGTTCTAATCCTCACTCTCATGTGCTCAAAGACATGGTGAACAGAGGATATACCAAATGCTGGGGCAAATAATATTTCCTTACTCTAAGAAAATTCAACCTGCTTTTCTCCATCTACCTGTATAGTACTCATCTTCTAAGGGCCACCTCTTCCTGCCTACCCTAACTCAAAGTGAAATCCCCAACTCTCCAGGATCTGATGATGGGTAGCTATTTAGTATTTATAACCAGAAGGGATGGATTTAAGTTTCAGTAAAAATAATTCAACTAAACATTGGTAAAAATTACCCTATTGTTAAAGCTGGCAAAGACCAGAAAATACACTTCTCTTAAAAAAATTGTTTAGAACTCTGACATTTATCACATAACATGGTACTTCCCTTTTTAAAAGAAGACAGACTTTCTGGGGTGATCAGAGATGAGGCATTGACATGGATGCTTAAATGAATTCTCAAGATCATTTTCTGGAGGCAGCATGGTACTAAAGAAAGAACTTGGGTTTGGAAGTGGCATCAAATTGCCAAATCACCACTCACGAGCAGTGACCTTGAGCAAGGACTCTAACCTAACCTCTCTCAACCACTTTATCGTCTATAAATGCAGGGCTATTATGAAAATCAGAAATACTGTACATACAACACTTAGGTTAGTGCCTCTCTAAATAAATTACAATTGTTAATAGATTTGTTTATCGTCATTTTTTCTCAGCCCACAACAAAAGACAGAAAATGCCTCCTTGGCAAATCTGACATTTTAGAGCTACTACTATAATTTCTCTTAAATTGGTAGCAATAGAATATCAGTAAGAACTCACCTGAAGAGAGCTATTTTTCCTGTGACTTTTAAAGTAAAATCTGCAGGAAGAGAAACACAAAGTGTTCCACTGGGCAAGATGTCCCCATTATACCAGATGGCTAGGAGAATTTATGGGGACTATCATGAAAAACAAAGCTCTTTGAAAGGAGTTGTGCTTCTAACAAATGGGGACAGGTGTCAGGGGTTCCAGGTAGGGGTAAACCCAATACTGACTGCAGGATCTCTCACAGGAAAGCTTCAAGTAAAGGAGGTGGGGTTTTTTGTTCTTTTTTTTTCTCTCTCTTCAAAATTCCAACCCTCCCTTAAATCAGATATACTTACCCAACAATCATAAACACAAGACAAAGAGGAAAGGAAATACCTGCCTGTGCATGAGGGAAGGGGGATGCAGAGGGAGTGGGGGAAGCTGGCTAGAAGGGACGAGCACTTTTCTATGGAGGGAAGGGGAAACTAATGGCTGCACCATCCTCTTTCATGACTTTCAGGAGATGGCAGGACTTTCTAAGTCACTCACCCGCTCTAGGGACAGGGCTGTGAACGGGAAGACAGCAGTGTTTGGTCTTCCACAGGGCAGGGCTAAAAGCCACTAAGGAGTTAAAGCTTTCTGAGCATGAGAATGAAAATGCTGGAAGGACTTTTAGGGCTTTTTTAGCCAGCCCAGTGGAATGGAAGAAAGCCTGGGCGTTAGAGCCAGACGGGCCTTCCTAGCTTTGACCTTGGGCAAGTCGGATAGCCTCCCTAGCCTTCACTCCTCTCATCTATAAAATCGGGTGAATGGTGTGTACCCTGCAGATGGCAAAGTGTAAAAAGCAAACTGCTTCAGAAGAGGCCCGCAATACAGGTTCAATGTCTGTCCTCACACCTCAGGCTAGCCATACGTAAAACGCCAGTGGCTGGCATATATCGCTATGGCACAAATGTTCATTCTCCCCCTTTCCTTTCCACCTAACTTAGCAGAAAGGGAATCAAGTCCAAGTAGGGAAAGTAACTTTCCCAAGGTTACACTGCTGGTTATTGGCAGCATTAAAGCTTGAAATCAGCTTCTGCAAGTTCAATGCACTGCACCTTGCCTCATTAGAAACATTCCCTTGAGGACACAGCAAGCTTAGCTTAACGTTATATGGGCTCAGAGAGTCCATGTGAACTAGGGAACAAGCTAACTGCAAGGTCAGCAGCTCCCTGTGATTCAGACACCCAAGAGTTAAGCGCTCAGCCCCGGCCAAGGCTCCAGAGAGCCTGGGCTGGGCAGACTCCTAAGGGAGGAGGCCAGAGAGGCACTGAAATCCACTCCACGCTGTGATTGGTCAGCTCCCAAAGGGGTGGGGAAGAATGTCACCCGATCCCCACGGGTAAACAAGAGCAGGAGCATCTGCTCAGGTTTTCAACTAAATCTGTAAAATATTTCTGAACACTTGACCACCAAACTCAGAAGACTATAACCTCTGACCTTCATGAACAACAGAGCGCTTGTTCTTTAATGACCAGATTCTTAGTAATACAATCTGGAGGAGCGAGCAAATGCAAAAGGGCAGTTTTAATACTGCTCTAGCACAAAATGAGTAAGGAGCGCTCCTGCTCTAGGTGCTTGAAATCAACACTGCCACCATCCTGCCTGTCCCCTTGCCCTTACAGCAGGGAAGCAGCCTGCTGGCCTCCATGGTACTATTTTTCTCAAAGTCTGCCATTCCGAAAATATGACAAGAGTACATAATCACATTCCCTCTCCCTGAATTTCTCTCCATCCTCTTGAGGAGGCCCCTCCTTTTTAAAAAGAATATCTTATTGCAAGATGCAACCTCTCTATAATGATGTTAGCACACATGTGCAGAGCAGAGAGAAGGGAGGGTTTGGGGAGAGAGAAACCCAATACCTTGCCAAATCCATTGGGAAATCGGCCCAAGTTATTAATCCAGGACTGGGCCACTTAACTGAATTGGTTGAGGCAATGCCCTTCAATCCTGGCTACATTCTTTCCCCCCAGGGGAGAGCGCAGGAAGAGCCTGTCTCCTCAAAATCTTATGACCCCGACACCTCTTGTTTCCTCAGAAATCTCTCTCCCATTTTAAGGGTATACACAAAATATTTCAGAGCAGAGAATTAAAGAGCCAATCCCTATCCGCAAGACACTATGGGGACTCCACAGGACTGGTCACTGAAGAGCCACCAAAAACTGCATTCCCTGTGTTCTTATCTACAGCCACAACTCAACAACTCAATTCTAAACTCCCAGTAACTGAAAAGGGGGGCGAGAGGGTGGATCAAAATAAAATCAAAGAGGTCTCCTACTAAAGGATGGAAACGGGAGACCCTTGAAGAAACAACTCAGCCCTGGGACCAACATGAGCCTGCCTCAGTGCAGTCCCCGGAACCAGAGCAAGGCCCATCCGAAACAATCCGGAATGGCCAGGCAGACGCATCCCTCAGGAACGGTGTAGACTAGGAATGACCTGACCCACTCTGGACTCAA
The DNA here is from genome assembly GCF_009762305.2 of Zalophus californianus. Lineage (NCBI taxonomy): Eukaryota > Metazoa > Chordata > Mammalia > Carnivora > Otariidae > Zalophus > Zalophus californianus. Next base: position 12,001,764 of record NC_045603.1, on the reverse strand, counting down.
AGAGCGAAGACTCCTCATCACGGAGCCAAAGCAAATCAGCTTCAGGAAGTGGCAGAGGCTCTTTATGTCTCCCCTTTGTTTCTGCTCTACAATCCCAAAGCCAAATTTAATCCAAACTATGCTACGAATGCCCTATGCTAGCACAGATGTCTCATTTATAAGTCTCAGGGAACATAAGTGACTCAGCTCTCTTTTACAGGAATGCTCAGCAAATTAACTACTTAAGGAGACGCCACATGGTTATTAAAAAAACAGGCTCCAGTGTCAGGCAGGCCCCGGTTCAAATACCTGTTCCACTACTTTCCAGCTCTGTGACCTAAACTTCTCCAAAGCTCACTTTCTTCATCTGTCAGATAGGGCTTCCACCACCTACCTCACAGGGAAGGTTGCTAAGAATAGCGGGGAACTGAGGGGGAGTGTGCACTATGCACAGTATTTGATGCACCGTCAGCATTCAATAAATAGTAGCTGTCACTGTAAATTATTCGTGAAGACTATAAAGCAACTTCTATGAAGAAATAACACCGCCAGCTGACAACTGTATTAGCATCCCTGCACCTTACCCCTCCCACCAGAAACTGGTAAACAGCATGAAAATGCCAAAGATTATTTAACGACTATCTACTGTGCATTGTGCTGGGTGCTGGGCAAAGAGTGAAGGACACACCCTCTCCCTGCGAAGCAGTGCAGGCTGGTGAGGGAGGCCAGGACAGACAGGACGTGGTGGGGAGGGAGAAAAGTACCGCCCGGTTTGTGTTCCATTGGAAAGGGGCTGCTTTTAAGGCTGACCCCAGCAGTTACGGTCACGCTGAAGAAATCTATCAGGGTCACGGGGCCAGGGGGCTACTGGAACACGAGGTGCATTCTGGAGCACTACACGCCAACCAAGAGCGAGGGGAGGGACAGTTGGGGCCACGTACTAGGGGAGAGGAATCTTGGTCTTTTCTCTTCTCGTTACACTGGGAAGAAATGACACCACGCATGGAGTTGGCAGTCATGAGCAAACATTTTCAGACAGGCGCTACAAGATTACTGCTTGTTGGGCTGGTGCAGCAGCACATATATTTTTTAGCAAACAGACATGGGGTTCTCAAAGAATGACAATCATATAATCAAAAACATGAATTTTCACCAAAAACCGTCACTGGGGAAGGCCAGAAGGGGCTGCATTCTACCAGCCAGTGGCACCCAAACTCACAAACCAGTGTTCTTGCTCTTTCTCACTTAACAAATTTTCATCCTCGGGGCACCTGGGTAGCTTAGTCGTTGGTCATCTGCCTTCAGCTCAGGTCATGATCCCAGGGTCCTGGGATCGAGCCCCGCATCGGGCTCCCTGCTCAGCAGGAAGCCTGCTTCTCCCTCTCCCACTCCCCCTGCTTGTGTTCCCTCTCTCACTTTGTGTCTCTCTCTCTCTGTCAAATGGATAAAATCTTTAAAAAAAAAAAAAAAAAAAGCCCCACAAATTTTCATCTTCACAATTCCAATCTGTCAAGCTGTCTCACACACACCTTAAAACCTGTACTGTGGAGGGACTGGAGCAGGGCTGGGCCACTCCTTAGTCATGACAGCACACGTCCCTCAGGAAACAGCACTGCACTTGGGAAAAGGGACTGACCTGAGAACGAAGGCTCTGTATCACAGACCCACCAGCCAGAGCTCTAAGAACTAAGACTACAGCCTTGGGTAGTCAACTAACTTCTCTGAGACTCGGTTTCCCCCTCAGCAGAACAAGGGTGAGGTAACCACTTCCAGTCCTGGCATTCAAGGGGACCTGAGGGCTAAGCCCATGCTCCCTCCGCTGCATTCGTGTTCCAGTATCACGGCAGATGGACCACAGAAGAGCCGGGATATTAAGACAAGCAATTACATTTTACTCTCTCAACTAGACTGAACGTTCAGGCACAGCAAAAAGCCAGCCACAACCGTTCTGGAACACAAACTAAAAGGTTTTGGGACTTACAGTCCTGGCCCATGAAGTCCTATCAGGACTCTCTGTTCCTTGAATATTAAACCAGGAAAGAAACCAACAGAAAGCAACGGGACAACAGTAAAGTCACCCGGCACCTGGTTTGCTTGCAAAAGAAGCCCTCCAAACATGACGCTGAGAAAGACACATAGGAATGGCAGTTGCTATTTCTGGCCAAAGATCAGGACCTGAACGACGGGTGTACTCTCCACTGAACAAATCGTGTGGGCAGAACTAATCTTGCAACTGCCAGCACTCAACAAACTGGCAGCTCTTTAGAGACAACTCTCTGGAGACGCAGAGCTGCAGCGACCAAGGGAAATGTACCCAGATTAGATCGGCAGAGACGGCTCTGGTTCCACAGGAGGTATTGTAGGGAGCGATGGCGCTGGCCAACCCATGGGAGCGGCACAATGAGCTCCCTGAAGGCCGCACAAGTTCAGGTGAGAAGAGCAGCTGCTCTGCTGCGAACGACTCATGGAGCAGCGGCTGCCAGGAGTCCTATTTACCTCTGCCTTTAGTCACAGTTCCTCAAGACAGCCTGACAGGCTGGTTTTGCATGGTAACCTGCCTATTCCCTCCATTCTCAAATAGGAGGAGGAGTTCTTATTTTTTGTCCCATTCTCTTTACCTTTCCCTTCCCAAGATAAAAACATGAGTCAGACGTGGTGTGTGCACACAATAGGATATTATTTAACAACAGAAAAGAAGGAAGCACTGATGTACACACTGTGGAGGCACCCTGAAAACATGCCAAGTCAAAGAAGCCGGACACAAACGGGTCACATATTAGAGTCCATTTTCTATGAAATATCCAGAACAGGCAAATCTGTGGAGACAGAAACTAGACTAGTGGTTGCCGAGGGCATGAGGGGAGAAGGGGATAGAGGAACTGGGAAATGATGATTTGGGGTCCATAGTTTTTTTCCGAGTGACGAAAATGTTCTACAACTGACTGTGGTGATGGCTGAACAACCCTGTGAACATACTCAATGTCACTGAATTATATTCTTTAAATGGATGAATTGCATAGTATCAAATTATATTCAATAAAGCCGTTTTAAAATGCCTCAAAGGAATTACAACCTCCTCAGGAAGGGAAATGTAATGAGGGAGACTGACTCCCTGGCCATCCCTGGTTTCCAAACGCCGGCCCCCGCTCCTTCCGATCAACTGTTCATTTTGCCATTCCATCCCGTGCTCTGCTGCTCACACTGACCCTTTTTAAAAAGATTTCATTTATTTATTTGACAGAGAGAGAGAGAAAGGGCGCACACTCACACAAGCAGGGGGAGATAACTAGGCAGGATGGCAGCTTTGCTTGGGTCTTAAAGTCTACCCCTGCTCTGTCTTGACTTTAGTGTCGTTTATTCTACATCTAGTTTCCATGTCCCCAAAGAGATTGTAAAATTGCGCCCACCCCCGAGCAGTAGCTAACAACCTGCAGCACCACGAAAAGGAACGGAAGTAAATGATACCAAGGAAGCACAGTTTTGGGAGTTTTGAAACATCTGGGTTCCAAAGTACTTAGGACTCTGTCCACTCTCAGTTTCCACTTCTGTAAAATGGGCAAAACACTACCTGATGCATCTAGTGCATGCGGTTGTTATAAAAGCTAAATGGGAAGCTCTATGTAAGTGATTAATACGATGCCTGGCACACAGAAGGTACTCAATAAATAATAACTGTTATTTATAGAAGCCTTATGCCCAGTTTTTTCATGTTGTCATCCAGCAGATCAGCCTCTGTGTCAAAAACGCAGCAATAAAAGCAGGCCATTGATGTGCCCCAAAGTTAAATATATTAAGGCCATTTTTATTTTATTCTTTTGGTCTGCTATATTTTCTCAATTTTCCTTGATGAAAGTATATTACTTTTAAGAAAAAGATTTTAGGGGCACCTGGGTGGCTCAGTGGGTTAAGCGTCTGCCTTTAGCTCAGGTCATGATCCCAGGGTCCTAGGATCAAGCCCCGTATCAGGCTCCCTGCTCAGCGGGAAGTCTGCTTCTCCCTCTCCCTCTGTTGCTCCCCCTGCTTGTGCAAGCATGCGCTCTTTCTCTCTCTCTGTCAAATAAATAATGAAATCTTTTTAAAAAATAAATAAACAATAAAAAGATTTTATGCATTTTTTAAAATGAATTTAAATGGGGGCGCCTGGGGGGCTCAGTCATTAAGCGTCTGCCTTTGGCTCAGGTCATAGTCCCAGGGTCCTGGGATCGAGCCCCGCATCAGGCTCCCTGCTCGGCAGGAAGCCTGCTTCTCCCTCTCCCACTCCCCCTGCTTGTGTTCCCTCTCTCACTGTGTCTCTCTCTGTCAAATAAATAAATAAAATCTTTAAATAAATAAATAAATAAATAAATAGGGGCACCTGGGTGGCTCAGCTGGTTAAGCAGCTGCCTTCAGCTCAGGTCATGATCTCAGGGTCCTGGGATCAAGCCCCAAGTCAGGGTCCCAGCTCATCAGGGAGTCTGCTTCTCCCTCTGCTCTTCCCCCCTGGCCCACTTGTGATCTCTGTCTCTCTCTCAATCTCAAATAAATAAAATCTTTTTTAAAAAATGAATTTAAGTAATACAATGTGTCTTAGCATCTTCTTTGCAGACAATACAGCATGGCTCTGGAGTCAAAAAGACTCCAGGAGTCTTTAGGAGTCAAATCCCTAATTTACCACTTAATATATGTATGAAACTGTTTAGGTTTGGTGTTCCCATGTGGAAAGTAGTGATGAAGATGAACACCCTTGCAGAGTGCTTGCCACATGGATTTCAGGAAGTCCCAGGCAATGGTTCTCAGCTTGACTGTGCATCAGAATCACCTGGAAAGCATTCTGAACCAGAAGGCTGGGCCCCCTTCCACAGAGTTTCTGCTTCGATAGGTCTGGGGGAGGGGGAGACCACAAATTTTAGTAAGTTCCCAAGTGATGCTGATGCTGCTGCTCTGGAAAACCACACTTTGAGGACCACAACTCCAGGTAATAAGAACAAAGTCTCTTTACAATATGCTACACAGATCCTGAGTGCTCTTTCATGATATCTGCTCCCTGGAGATTGAATTAAATTAGAACCTGGTACTGCACATTCACCCAAAAGCCCAGACTTTACAACATGAGAGAATTTACTCCAAGACATTGAGGGAACTGGTTTTCCATTTAAGGTTAAAGCAAATAAGAATTATTAGGACTACATTTAAAATATCCAACTTTCTGGGGAGTCTGGATGGCTCAGTCGGTTAAGCATCTAACACTTAGTATCAGCTCAGGTCCTGATCTCAGGGTCTTGAGTTCAAGCCCCACACTGGGCTCCATACTGGGCGTAGAGCCTCCTTTAAATAACAATAATAATAAAATATAATATCCGACTTCAGCATGGGACAAATGTCTGAGAATGTGGGCACAGATCAAACAAACTGCAAGAGATAGAGGCATGGTGAGTCCACTGCACATTGCCCCGTGCCTGCCTGGGGAGCAGGGCAGAGCCTTCAGTACGTCACAGAGCACTTGCTTTGCTCTGAGTGCCCTCTGTTGACAAAAACAGACATAGCCACTTACTCCGCTGCTCTGTCCCTTTTCTCCCCCCACCCCAGGAGAGCCAAAAGTCCTTTGAGTGTGACTCCGACTTGAGAACAAGGCTTCCAGTTATGAAATTTTCCTAAGCCCCTACATAGTAAGGACAGACGTTTTCTTCTTCTGATTTCCCTAGTCCCCCTCACTTTGTATTCTGCGGCTTATCTCCAAACAGGTTAGCTATCTCAGGATGGCAGAACTTCAGTCACGGCTGCCTTTCGCTTTAGAAATGGCTATAGCACTAGCACTGCGGAAATAAACCGCTTTTGTAAATAGTCCCCAACACAATGTGAAACCCAATATAATGTGAAACAATTAAAAACAACAACAGCAACAACACTAACTGGTGAAGTACTTAAGAGTTTCTATAGATGAAAATTGTTTAACAGCACCATTCCGGACAAAGAGTAGAATAAAGAGCATGTAAGAGTTGGCCAAGATCTCGAATATTAACGTCTCCAAGTTCCTTACTTCTATGAGGAAACTGAAGGGCCCAAAGAACTAAAGTGACATATGCAAAGTCAAAATTAGCGAAAAAGTCAAGTTTCCTGACTCCCTCATGACGCATGGTCTTTCCACTATACTATACAGTCTTTATTTGGAAACTTTTTCATGTATTACCAAGACAAGGATAGCTCCATTTTAACCACTTTGTAGATGGTAAAGAAACTAATGAACATGTAACAACTCCTGAAAGGAAATGGAGAAAAAAAAAAATCCTACCTTTTTCTACTGTGAAATTAAGCCTTTTCTAGTATTACTACTTTAATAGCATTCGTTTTTAAATTAAATTATTCTTCACAGGGTTAAAAACTGCACTATCAATAAGCAATGTCTAAATAAGGAGTCAGCAAGCTATGGTCCATGGACCAAATCCAGCTTATCACTTGTTTTTGTACAACCTGCATTCAGACCATGAACTGAGATGGTTTTTACATTTTTTTAAATGGCTGGGGAAAAAAAAAAGGATATTTCATGACATGTAGAAATTACATGAAATTCAGTGCCCTCAAATAAAGTTTTATTAGAACACAGCTACATTCATTCAGTTCCATGCTATCTACGGCTGCTCACACAGGAAGCGTCTGCTTTCAGCTTGTGTCATGATTCCAGGGTCCTGGGATGGAGCTCTGCATCAGGCTCCCTGCTCAGTGGGAACCTGCTTCTCCCTTTCGCCCCCTGCTTGTGCTCTCTTTTGCGCTCTCTCTCTCAAATGAATAAATGAAATCTTTAAGAAAAAAAAACTTCAGGGGTGCCTGGATGGCTTAGTCAGTTAGGTATTTGACTCTGATTTCAGCTCAGGTCATGATTGCAGGGTTGTGAGCAAGCCCCGCATTGGAGCCTTTAGTTTCGCTTATGTTTCTCCCCCAATCTCTAAAAAATAAAAATAAAAATAAAACCCAACTTCACTAATTATTGGCTACATAGTCTTTGGGCAATGACTTAAATCTCTGTGAGCCTTGGTTTCCTCACCTGCAAATGGGAGGAATAAAATAACACATGCTATAAATGCTTTATACAGGACTTGGCACCTAATCGCTGTTCAATACATGTTAGCTCTCTTTTCCTGGGAACCCCACTTGCTACTCTAAAATTAAGACACACCTGCTAAAATTAGTGCATGAGCTCCCTACAACAATAACAAAATAACAAAATTAAGGAGCTAGAAGCATCTTTAGCTTAGATGAATCTATGATCCACATGACACCATAAATCTGAGAGCAGAGGCTGAAGATGCTCTGAGAACAATGAAAAATCCTAAAAATAGGAGATACACAGGAGGCCCTTGTTGAAAAGTTCTACTAATTCAATAAGGATGTTTATTGAGTGGTTTAAGAGCCTTCTATGGCTCCACAAAATGGCAGATTTACATTTAATATCCACTTGACCAAACCCATTAAACTTGTAAGAGGCACTCTCTTGCTGAAGATCAGATATCTACCTTCTTAAGTATTAATTTTTTATATAGCTCTGGCAAGGCAAAAGCAAAAAACCTAGTGAAAGCCTGAACAAAGTTTTTTCGTTTTTTTTTTTTAATCTTCCACAGGAAAAAAATCCCAACAGAGCAGTCTCTGTATTTCAAGAAGGCTAAAGATAAGTTTACTTTTTAATTTATCCCTTTACCAAATTCTTACTGAGTACTTACTTTGAGCAAAGTATTTAAGAATATCACAAATTATGATAGGGTTCTTGTTCTCACAGAACAGTATGGATCACCATAAGATGATATGCGGTGATAAAATGCCATTACAAAGTGGAAATACTGTGCTTTGGGAGTTCAGCAGGCAAGACTTCATGAAGGAGACAGCATTTGAAGTGGGATTTAAATGATGGTAAAGGATGGCCATTATTTAAACATGCAAAATACCATAAATAAAGAAATTAGAATTAAAATCCATATCTGATTTCAAAGCTACACTACCCCATCCCATAGTGTGGCTAGAACACAGAGTACCTTACAAGACATAGAAGGAAAAAGACTGGGCCAAGTCATGGAAGTCCCAGAGTATCCACTGAAGAGTTTTCAGCAGATAAAACAGCTAAGCAGAATAGTGATACTCCAGTGAGATCAGAGCTGAGCCTTTGTTTAAATGTATTAAATAGAACTTACTGAAATTATTTTCTGGTGGCACCGAATTTTCTAACACAAAGACCTTAAATCATCTGTTGTATTCCCCCTGCCTTTCTAAATCAACCCTAAATCAGCTCAGTATAATGGCATACACTAATGCTATCAAGAAAATAAAAATATTTAATCTATAACTGAAATGCATAACTATATTGGCCACCAACTATGAGGCCTTTTGCTTTATCTTACACTTAACCAGTTGGTTTCATTCTAAATCATCTGCCAGTGGCTGTCTGTTGAAGAACAAAGGGTTGAAAAGATCTATCATGTTTCTTAAAAGTAACTCACGAAATGGAAGCCAGGTTTGATGATAACTATCTGCCGCTTATGTCTACTATGTGGCCGTCCTAAACAATTCTAAAGAGATGAATTACCTGATTTTGAAAACTGCTAATAAAGAAAATTCTATAGTTTTCCTTTATAAGTAGTCCCAGTGATTAATAATCTTTAGTCAGATAATTCTTTTTGAAGGCCATATTAAGCTTCTCATTACAGCACAAATCAAATGCTTATATACAAAGGATCAGGCCAATCTACTGGAAAGCCAACCAGTGAAGTTATGATCCATCCATTTATAAAATAATAAGGATTTGGGTCAAGAGACGAATACAAACTGTTCTGACAACCTAAAATCACAGCAAGCCCAAACGGAGTAAAAACTGGCAAAGCCGGGGGAAGAAGTCAAACCATGGAATAAAAGACAGGATGTGACAAAGAAACTGCGTACAGAAGAGCGATGAGAAGAAAGCCAGCCATCCTTTCTGTGCTTCTGGCTCGAGTCACTCATCTATCCACAGATCCAGAACAGCCCTGCTGAATTCAGAGGTAGGAAGTTAAGTGATAAAAACTCCCATTGTTTCCATAAGGAAGCGTGATACTGCCAAGAACCACAAAGTCAAACCCATTAGAGCCAAAAGGGTCCTTAAAGGAAAAAGAAAAAACTTGGGCCCAGAGATGAAAAGAGACTTTCTAGACTACAGGAAAAGCAGAAGGTAGAGGCAGTGAAATATCACATGAGCTAATAAGTCACTCTTGACCTAGGAAATTTTTAGAAATGTAATGCTTACAAAAGTAAGTACTGTCCTCCTCACTTTCACTGATGAGAACACTGAGCCTTAAAGAAGTTAAATTTTGCTCATGGTCTTCATAAAATTTACCAAACTCACTGGATCTGACACTTATGGAAATGCTCATGCATATGATGTGTTAAATGAGTTCAAATGAGTAGAAGCAGTAAGAAAAGGTTTCATACAGCAGGTTAAGTTATGGCCAGGGATCCTGAAAGATACTTAGGGTTCTGCTGGGAACAGGAGAAATATTTCAAACAAAAGGCACTAGGAAGAAATAAATATCCAGGACAGAGATCTGAAGGACTCTGAGGAGTCATGCATAGTAGAAGAAATATGTGGAAGGGACTAACAATGAGCACAATGGTTGTAGAGAGCCTTGAATGTCTGGTGCAGTTTGGCCAGATTCTGTTCAAGTCATGACAGTCTCAAAACTGACTCCCTCTTTCTACTGATGCTGCCAAGACCCATAATGAGTTACGTAAATAAACTTACACAGGTTTCATTCCCCACACACAAGCATATTATTCTTGGAAATATGGTAAAGCTATGTTCCTGAATTAGAAATTTCAAATCTACAGATATACTTCATTTCACATGGTAAATCAAAACGAAAAAGACTTAAATCAGAGACTGCAGAAACTAAATATTTCCTTATAAAGCTTCCCTAAGGCCTCTTTTCCATAAAATTAATGAGAAAAATAACTTAATGACCTATCCTATGCTGGGAAATTTACGTATGTTACCTCTAATTGCATAACAACCTTTCACAGTAGATACTATTCCTATTTTATAGATGAAGAAACTGAGGCTCAGAGAAGGAAAATACTTGCCCAAAGTCATACAGCCTGAAATGGCAGCACTGATATTTAAATCCAAAGCCAGGGTGTGGTTTGTGCAGATGTGTGCATGTGTGTGTGTCCGGAGGAATTTCTATGAAACAGCCTTACGGAAACTACAGTGCCTTGGTTAAAGAAGAAAAAAAAGCCAACGACTGTGGTTGACCCTCTACCATATCACACCTCTTAGGACAAGCAGAAATCAGCGTAACTGCTCTTCACTACCCGAAGGGCTTTCTTGCCCAAAAATGCCTGCCACTAAAGATCTGGAGGCTATGTCAGCCAATCACAAACCCAGTATAAACCTACCAATCTTCCTGGGAGCAATCACCAGTACTGAACAAAGACAGTCAAATGCTGGTTTCCATAGTCTCTTTCCTATGATACTTACACAGAGTTTATCCAAATTGAGCAAATAAGGATGAAAACATAGTACTGTTTTATTGGGAGAGGGGACAGATTTGTCTTGCAAAATCTCGTAACTGAGAAAAAAAATTTGCAAACTGTAAATCTGACAAAGAACTTGTATCCAGAATATATAAAGAACTCTTACAATTCAATAAGAGGACAAACGAACCAAGTAAAAAGTGGGCAGGGCAAAAGACTTAAACAGGTATCTCAACAAAGAAGACATATGAATGGCTAATAAGCAAATAAAAAGGCAACTCTACATCTTTCAGTATTAGGAAACGCAAATTAAAACCACAATGAGCTACCAAAACATACTCTGTATAATCAAAAGGTGGATAAAACCAAGCCACTTTGGAAAACAGCGTGGTAGTTTCTTAAAGTTACACACGAGCTTACCATAAAACCCAACAATTCCACTCCTAGAAATCTGCCCAAGAGGAATTAAAACATATGTCCACACAAAGACTTCTATGCAAATGTTCATAACGACATTATTCATAATTGTCAAACTGAAAACAATCCAAATTATCAATTGGTAAATGGATTAACAAAATGGGGTACATCCATACAAAAAAATACTATTAGGCAACAAAGAGTAATGACATAGTGATACATACTAACTACAACATGGATGAACCTCAAAAACATTATGCTAAATGACAGAAGTCACACAGGAAAGGTGACATACATATCATAGGATCCCATTTACATGAAATATCCAGAGAAGATAAAGTCAGGAAACAGATCAGCAGTTTCTGTTTAGGGTAAGAGTGGGAACTGCAAAAAATTTCAAGAAAATTTGGGGGGAGGGGCACGGGGTGTTTATGGAAATATTCTAAAACCAAACTGTGATGATGGTGGCACAACTCTATGAATTTTATAAGATCACTGAATAAGTATAATTACATTGAATGACTTTTATGGTATGGAAATTATATCTCAATAGTGCTTTTTTTAAGTGATTACTAAATTTATTTATTGTAATTTTCTATATATATGCATGTATATATTTAATAACTCCAAGGGAAATGAAAAAGTATATAAGAAAGTGAATATAATCATTGTGATTCAGTTACATTTAGTCATAATAATGTAATTATTATATAACCATAAATTAGTAATAAACACTGATTTTTTTAAATGGCTTTTTTTTTTAAGATTTTATTTATTTATTTGACAGAGAGAGAGAACACAGTAGGCAGAGAGGCAGGCACAGGGAGAAGGAGAAGCAGGCTCCCCACCGAGCAGAGAGGCCGACACGGGGCTCGATCCCAGGACCCTGGGATCATGACCTGAGCCAAAGGCAGACACTTAACCAAGACTGAGCAACCCAGGAGTCCAAATGGCTTTATTAGCAAGGAGGAGACAGTGTCTAGAAAACTGTTAATATCTCATCTCCAACATTAGGAAGCCAACATATAGTGTCTAAAATTGGTAAATCAAGAAATAGCAGAATAGGCATGTTATTTAGACACATGGCAGACAGCAGCAGATGAAATGAAATGGTCTTTTCCAGAAGGAAAAAGCTTATGAACTATTTGTAGAAGGAAATGATCTAAAATGCAAGAGTAAATCTGAAGCTAATTATATGGTTTGAGCAAAATGCTAGAACACCAGATGCCACAGCATTTACCAGCCCCTCATCCACTAGAGGGTGTAAGGCAACATCGCAGAGGACCTGACCACTGATGGGTGACCTGGTGTCAGAGATTGGGGAGAAGCAACCATTTTATAATCTTCCTTGCATGAAGGCTGAGTGGGGTTCTATACAACCTAGCAGAGAGAAAAAAAAAGGAATTTTGTATGTAATTTAAGGCAACGCAGAAGTATTTTTAATTAAAAGGGGGCCAGTAAGAAAATTATTATAGATTGTGAGATACAGAAGGGGTATGAAACAATTTACTTCTGAACCAGGCATTTTAATACAGTTTCCAGCTGTGGGGGAGAGGAGGGTTGTAAAATTTCTCATTTGACAAATAAGTCCTAGGTGGAACTGATATTAAACACAGCAAATAATAAACTAAGGCTGCCTTTTTTTTTTTTTTGGTCCTCCTAAAATTTAATACTTCACAGCAGCCAGAATGTTGTTTTTAAAAATGGAAAATAAATCACATCACTTCCCTGCCTCAAACCTTTCAAAGTCTTTGACATTAAACAACATAATTTTCATTTATTCTTTCAACAAATATTTATTGATCTCCTCCTACATGTCAAGCTCTGCTCTAAGCAAAGTCACAGCTTGCAGAGCATATTTTAGTGGGAGAGATGCACAATAAAGTACGTGCACTAGACAATTTCAGATGATGATGATGAGATCTGAAGAAAGCGCAACTGAACGATCAGGTTATGTATCTGGGTATCTTCAGACTGGTGTAGTCAGGAAAGGCTTCTCAGAGGAGTAAATTGTGTACTTGTGATCTGAATGAGAAGGTGAGCATCTGGGTGAAGAGCAGTGCATAGTGAGGCAGAAGGGACAGTGATTCCACACTGAAGCTGGGGTCAAGCTTGTTCAAGAACGCCCACGTGGCAAATGCCAACTGTAAGTAAGAGAGCTGCAGGGAGCTACAGAGGTAGGCAGTAGGCTCATGTACAAATCCTCCCTGCACCATACGATGGCATATTACTCAACCAATAAAAGGAATGAAGTACTGACACCTGCTACAACACGGATGAGCCTTGAAAAGATTATGCTGAGTGAAAAGAAGCCAGTCACAAAAGACCAGCTATTGTGTGATTCCATTTATAGGAAATGTCCAGAACTGGCAAATCCACAGAGACAGAAAGCAGATGAGTGGCTGCAGAGGGATGTGGAATAGGGAAGCGACTGCTAAAGTATATGGAGTTCTTTAAGGTTGCATTTTTAAAGACAACAATTATTAGAATTTTGTTCTTTAAAACTACAGACTGCCATCTATTAGTAGGTCCAGAAAATCAATTTTGCTCAATCAATTGTTGAATGGAAAGGAATGGAAAATATACAGTACTTACAACACAGTAAGGGTAAGTACTATTTGGAAGACTAATTCTAAGTTCTACTCGTGTGTGTGTGTGTGTGTGTGTGTACTGGGTTATGATGTTAAAGGTATTGCCTACTAGGGGTTGTTGTCTTTTTTAAGCTTGAAAGCACTGAGCTAGAACTTGAACACTCTCTTACCTTGTCCTCCATTCTAACTCTCCCCAAGGGAGGAAAAGTAGCCATTTCTTTGGCACCAAACCAAAGGAGTACAACAGAAAATGCATTTGCTATTGTCCATGGCTCCCAATCAAAATAACTAAAAGCCCTGAAAGTTAATTTGTAAAAACTTTGACTAAAATAAAGCCCATTTCCAGGGATAAAAGGAAGAACTGGTTAGAAAAAGAAATTTTTTTTCCAATTCTGAAGAAAGAAAATACTTTTGAAAAATAAATCCCTTAGGTCATTTTTAGTTTTGTTTTTGTTTTTTTAAGTAGACTCCACACCTAGTGTGGAGCCCAACAAGGGGCTTGAACTCATGACCCTGAGATCAAGACCTGAGCTTCAATCAAGAGTTGGATGTTTAACTGACTGAGCCAGTCAGGCACCCCTCTTAGGTCATTTTTAACCTATCCTCTCAATTAAAAGTACGGCTGCCACTCCCAATTAAAACCTCTAACAAAGTCACATCTGCCAACTTGAACATCTCCTTTGACATTCTCACTGTTTCCGTGTTTCACCCAAACATGTAGATAGAGTGGCTTTTCAACAGAATTTGAGGAAAAGGAAAAAAATTTTAAGGAGCCACTGACCAGCATTTTAGAAATAAGATAAAGAGCCTAACACTATGACATTTTTTTTCTTTATATTTAAAATACAAAAAGATTGGGGCACCTGGGTGGCTCAGTCGTTAAGTGTCTGCCTTCAGCTCAGGTCATGATCCCAGGGTCCTGGGATCGAGCCCGGCATCGGGCTCCCTGCTCCACAGGAAGCCTGCTTCTCCCTCTCCCACTCCCCCTGCTTGTGTTCCTGCTCTTGCTATGTCTCTCTCTCTGTCAAATAATAAAATCTTTAAAAAATAAATAAATAAATAAATAAATAAAATACAAAAAGATAAACTGTGAACCACAAGCTATTTTAACAAACAAGACAGGAAGAAAACTTGACAGACATAAGTTACTCAAGGGATGTCCAGGTCATATGAAGCCTTTTCATGTTGCTACATTCCCCAAGGATTCCATAATATCTTGTCACACTAGCAAGAGAATATCCCCATTCAAGGAAGAGAGAACACTGACAGAAGAACACAAAAGGGAAATACAAGACACTAGAGGCTGAAAATCCAGGGTTCAAGCCTATTTCTGCCACCTCCCCTCTACGTGACATTGGAAATTCATTTAAAAATCTCTGTGTTGGTTCTATTTTTTTTAAGATTTATTTATTTATTATTTATTTGAAAGTGTGTGCATAAGCAGGGGAAGGGGCAGAGGGAAAGGGAGAGAATTCCCAAGCAGACTCCCTGCTGAGTGGGGAGCCTGATGTGGGCTCTATCCCAGGACTCTGAGATCATGACCTGAGCTGAAATCAAGAGTCAGATGCTTAACTGACTGAGCCACCCAGGCGCCCCCTGCACTGGTTTTCTTATAGAGATAATAAAGCCCCACCTACCTAGTAGAGCTATTGTGAAGATCAAAACTCAGTAAACACGGAAGCACACTGTAAAGTACTTTACAAACATTAGTTTTTTTTAACATACTATTATTCTCACCTCTACACCTGACTCAACACTTGAACCCAACCAAGAGTCTCAGATGTGAATGGCGATGTTTCGTTCCCACCCAGGTTAAATGTTAGGCAATGCACTGTGCCATAATCCCAATTCCTGATCACATCAGTTAAGGGGACATTCGCTACAGTTCTGGAATTACAGCTAAGATGACCACACACCGCACCCGTCTCAGTTTGCCTGGGACTGTTCCAAAATGAGCATCGCTTTTCACTCTCAAAAGTGCTCCAACTAGAATGATGAATTATATGGCCATCCTAATATAGCAGACATAAAGTTATGGCACCAAGAGATGGCAAGGGGCTGGCCTCGGGATTCCCACCGTACTCTCCAGAAGCCCCCGAAAGCCATCCTAAACAAATAATGTTGGCAAAAATAGTAAGCTTGCTATGCAGAACTAAGCCCCCTTCTAATCAGACTGATACTCCTAAGGCCCTCCCATCTAAAAACTCTGTGGAGTTAATACACACAAACATTCTCTCATTTAAAAATCTTACAAACCCACAAAATATTCCAGCCTTAACACTCAAATAAGCACCTGCGCATATACATAAACCACGGAGAAACAATCAGCTGGGAATCTAAACCGCTATATTGTATCACCAATCCAACCTCCTGCACAGCCTTAGGTGAGACACTCAGCCTTCCAGCTGGTTTTCACTTCTGTAAATCTGGACAATGTTCGTCTCCTGCACTTCCACAGAGAAAGCCCATTAGCAAGCACGGTGAAGTGCGTGGAGTGCTTTATGAATGCAATGGCTTGTAATCTCATAAAACTTGCTAACTGATTGGGAAAGAAGGCTGGGGTAACTGCACATAAAAAAGCAAAACCTCTACAAGGTGGCAGGTGTTTTTTTCCCTCCTTTGCTCCACAGGTTTCTAATTCAAATGTGCTGGTGGGAGCTTACATAACAGCATGAAAAAGGTCACTAAACAGTGAGATGCTGGTCTACTTGGTGCTAAGGAACTCAGGGGTAATAATCCTTAACCAGGGGCCATGGCTTCCTAAATCTGTGGCTGAGCTTCATGAGGCCTATGAAGCCGCCAAACGATAAATGAAGGATGGGAGTGAGCAGGCACACACGCACACGACCACACAGGGAACAGTCCCCAGGACAGAGGAAAGGGCCCTCAACAAAGAGAAGACAAATTTCAGTTCTTATGCAGCTACTGTCTGGTATGGTTACCCTGGATAAGCCACTTTATCTCTGTGTGCCTCAGTTTTCTGCTCTCTCCAAAGAAGTGTTTGTTTTGTCTACTTCAAAAGATGACTGTGAGGATGAGGTGGGAAAGTACGATGACAGTGCTCTAGGAGGACCAGGATTTTAACTTTGCCTCTTTTAAAATCATGAGGAGATGCTAATAAAAATCCTGTCTGGGGACGGTTCCTATCTGTTTAGAAAGGAACAGCAAAAGAATGAGGGCAAATAAATACACACAATTAAAATTCACCTTCACCTCACCCTCCTGGCTCCTGGATTTGCTGAGCCAAACCACTCTGGGGAGACGTAAAGATCACAAGTTCAGCTTCTGCCCAGCTCAGGCTGCTCAGTGACCAGTGCTGCACACTGATAAATGCCTCCCAAACCTCAGCGCACAAAGTGAGAGTTCACAAGGTTAGGCGCATTAATTAGCAGTACTCATTTGGATTCTGTATTCATCAAATACAACAAGCAGCTATTCAATATTTGCCTGTTTGCACTGCTCTAAGATCTCTAATTCAAAGATCCAGTCAGAGAACAAAATAAAGCCCAAGAAAATAAACTAATATAAACCTGTCACCATCAGAATGTGCCTCAAAGTAAATTAGCAGCTTTAAACTATGGCAAAAGGGTCTGCATAGACCTACAGCAGAGACAGTATGAGTAATGAAGATGCAGGTTACAGAAGTGGGTCCCTTCCACAAGAGAAAGGAAAAATAAAGCAGTTCCAAGCAACTGTGCTTTAACAAATTCCTCTTAATTCCTTTTGCTTAGTTTCTTATTGATCTGCAATCCCCACAGAAGAACGGAGCATTATACAGTACCTTTCAGATCCTTTTAAATTCAGTACGTCTATTCCCATACTTTACTTCAATTAGTTTTACCTTCCTATATCTAAAATAAGCCTATATCCAACATAAGCAAAATTTTATAAATAAGTAAACATATGCACTGGTATCCAAGACTGGATAGAGACTGGCCATGATCCTTTATGTTTTAAAGGTCCTAGGTGAAAAGTACAGGATGAAACAGAAAATGTCACTCCTTTTAAAGTAGCCCATAGGACTACAGTTCTCAACCCCGGCTGCAAAACAGCATCACCTATAAGGATTTCTAAGTATGTGAATGACTAAACCCGATTTTAGACCTACCAGTCAGAACCTCTGGGGTATGATTTCTAGGCAGTAGTACTTTTCCTGATATATGGCCACGATATAGAACTACTATCAAAGGGCATAAATTTCACAGCTTACAAAAGCTCTAGAGCAGATCCAAACCAGAAAGAGAGAAAGAAAGAAAATCCTCTACATTTTCTTTAGATTTGAAGTAAATGACTGTATCTTTCAACAAAAACTTCCATAGGGACAAACTTCAATGCCAACGGTGATGATCCCACCAGGAGATGAACACAGAGATCAACACCACTCTCCCCCCCCCTTTTTCTCCATACCCCACCTGGGGCTGGTCTGATGCCAACCCAGCACCAAAAGTACAAGAACTGGGCAAGTACTCAAACAGATGACCGCTGATGATGGGGCCATCCTAGTTGTTAAGATCAGCTTCAGGGGCTCTGATGAGATTCAACTATGTCACAACACTCTGGTTTAGCACTCTGATGACACATGTCCTTTGGACAAGCCTAACAGTGAGGGTCTTTTTGGACAACCCTATAGGAAAGTTGGATAGGCATTCAAAGATAGTGCTAGGAGCTACCCTTTCAAATCTCCTGAAAAATATCTATATGCCCAAACAGCAAAGAGGCAAATTCAGAGGGTAGGTATCTTAAGCCACATCATTCCTCTGAGGCAGCTTTACCTGTTCTTCTAACCTAATGCAGCTTCAGCCTCATCTGCCCAAGGTTTCAAACAGTGGAAGGATAGGGAAGGCATTTTATGCACTCACCTAAAGCATCCAGAGGATGTCTCATAGGAAGCAGTACTGCTCTACCCACAGTAGGACCTGGGCTTTCTTCCAATCATCATCCCCATCTAACAAAGAAACGCAGCAGAAACTTCCCTCTCTCAAGCAAGCCTTCCCTGATTAAAACCATAAGGCTGAATTCCCCCAGGAAGGAGAATGGAATTTTCTTGTTGCAGATTATTGCAAGGACTCAAAAAAATCTGTGCAGGCAGGGGCTAAGTGGCAGAGAATTAAGAGACAAACCCACACTTAGAATTATGACACATCAAGAAAACCAGGTTAAAAAATTACTATCAGCCTGGAGAAGAAAAAACAAAAGCAATATGGCTGTGCCTGAGTGATTTTTTTTCCCTGTAATATCCACAATTTCAGTAACATGATTACAATTCTTTTAGGATTAAAAAATATATTTTATTTGTATCTCTAAATGTAAAGTCATTGCTGAAACTAACCACATCACTCTCCAAAATTATTTCAGGAAATGCTCTCTACCATAGCATCCTTAGAATGAACACACACACACACACACACACACCCCATCTGAGTTATAACAGCAGATACCAACCTGGCTGTCCCGTGCTGGGAATCCATGATAACCTTGGGTCAGAGGCTCGTTCTAAGAGAAAGAAAAGAAAATCAAACTATAAGACAAAATAAAATGTTAAGAATCACCAAAATCATCCAAACTGATCAAATATAAATTCCTGCAACAGTTCCTAAGATGTTCCATTGCTATATTCCACTCTAACTACATACCTCTCCCAGTTCAGCCTCTACAATGGCAAAACCCAAACCAAACAAACAAATAGTATTTGCTTAAAAAACTACTCATAAACACTATTTCCCTCCTTATACAGCTAAATCTGTTTCCTTCCCAGTATATTTCAAATAGGGAGCCACTGTGATTTGAGGCAAATCAACTCCTAACTTCACATTGTGGGACTTTAGCCTCCCTGGCCCTAAACCACTAAAAGCCTGTAGCAATCCTAAACACAAGGACAACCAAAAACATCCATACTTTCCCAGAAGTCTCCTGGCCGAACAGTACCACCCGTTCTGAGAACTACCTCTTGCCCTAGAAGTTTTAGCCACTCCCCTCTATCAACATGTGTTCCTTCAATTCTTTGAACCCTACATGAAATCCCACCTCTGCTCAGGACTTCCTCTACCGCCCTATATCACCCTATGGACCCAAGTGACTCCTAACATGTATATATTAAAATGCATTTAAGCCATTTGTACAATTTCCTTTTCATATAATTTATGACTCAATAAATCTTATTTTCGTAAAGGTGTATCATATCGAGGGTCTCATCTTCACATTAACCACTAAATCAAGATCCTTGAGGGCAAGAATGATAGCCAATAAAAGTTGGCTATATACTAAACTAGTATAAGGTCATATGATATGAGCACTCATTCATGGCTTGACCCATTCAATCATTCAGTCAACACATACTGAACACCTAATTTTTTTTTAGAAAGAGAAGGGGGGAAGAGGGGCAGAGGGACAGACAGAACTTTAAGCAGGCTCCATGCCCAGTGTGGAGCCCGATACAAGGCTCGATCTCACAACCCCGAGATCATCACCTGAGCCAAAATCAAGAGTTGGACGCTTAACTGACTGAGTCGCCCAGGCTCCCTGAACACCTAATATTTTTAAAGTACAGTTAGATGATAGTCATCAGCAAGAAAGATCAATAACACAAGGCCCTTGCCTTCAAGTGAACTTTTAAATGGGAAGAGATCCATGTGCACACCCAAGTGTAAATGAGAACATATGGTGCTTTTGTAGTTTCTTCAACATGCTCAACACAGCTACCTGGAAAATACTCACCCTCTTTTTCCATCCATCCATACTTTCATTCTAACTAGCAGAATAACAAGGTAAGAATTTGCATTGACAGGACTTTCAAATATTGGCAAGAGTACTTTCCCACCAATGATAGATCTGCTTTGATTATATCCTTATCTTTGATAATCAAACATCCACACTGCATTCAAAAACATGAAGCCAGGAGCCAACATGAGCTCACTGCAGAGACATCATGTCTGTGCACTGCGGTTTCCCTGCAATCTAGCACAGTGTCTAACACACGGTGGGCACACAAAACAATGGATAAATAAATGGAGTTCAATAAGCTGAATTTATTTTGGCATTCATCACTGATTCAATCATAGAAAATCCACATTCTCCTTTTTGATTCCTAAGTCTCTATTTTGGACATTTATAAATTCAGTCTCCCCAGAGAAAGCACACCAAAGATAACAGCCTTAAAAAATTATAGGTGCCAAACAATCCTGAGAAAGAAGAGTAAAGCTGAAGGATTCATGTTTCCTGATTTCAAAGTTTCCTGCAAAGCAACAGTAATCAAGATAGTATAATACTCGCCTGAGGGTAGACATATAGACTGATGGGCTACAACTGAGAGTCCTGAAATAAAACCTTAAAATTACGTTAAAATTATGATTTTTGAAAAGGGTGCCAAGAAAATCAACGGGGGTAAGAACAGCCTTTTCAACAAATGGTGTTGGGACAACTGGCTATCAACATATAAAAGAATCAAGTTGGAACGCTATCTTACACCATACAGAAAACTCAAAATAGATCACAGATCTAAAACCACAAAACTCTTAGAAGAAAACAGAGAAGCAAATCTTCATGACTTTTGGTTAGGCAATAGTTTCTTCAGTATGACATCAAAAAAACAAGTGGCAAAGGAAACAACAAATTGGACTTTGACAAAATTAAAAACTTATGGGACTCAAAGGATACCATCAATTCTGGGAATCTGATGTCTGGCATAGTGATTACAGTTAATAATACTGTATTATATACTTGAAAGGTACTAAGAACGTAGATCTTAAACGTTCTCACCATAACAAATAAATAGTAATTATGTGACATGAGGCAGGTGTTTGCTAACACTGCGCTGGTAATCACTTCCCAATATATAAGTGCACCAAATCAAAACCTTGTACACCTTGAACTTATACAATGTTATAGGTCAATTATACCTCAGTAAAGTGAGGGGGGAAACTCCATCAATAAATGAAAAGACAACTCATAGAATGGGAGAATATACTGCAAAAGTCATCTGATAAAGTGCCTGTATTCAAAATATATATAAAGAACTCTTAAAAAGACAACCTAAATTTTAAAATGAGGAAAGGATATGCACAGGAAGTTCTCCAAAGAAGAAATACAAATGGCCAATAAGTACATGAAAATATGCTCAACCTCATTAGTCATTAGGGAAATGCAAATCAAAATTGCAATGAGAAAATACTTCACACCCGTTATGAAAAAAAGACAAACTTTAGTGAAGATGTGGAGAAACTGGAATTCCATACATTGCCAGCAGGAATATAAAGTGGTAAAGGCACTCTGGAAACAGTCTGCCAATCCCTCAAAATGTTACAACAGAATTACCATATGATCCAGCAATTCCACATTAGGTGTAAGGAATAAAACTGAAAACACAGATCCACACAAAACCTTGTACTGGAATGTGCATAGCAGCTTTATTTCATAATCACCAAAAAGTGGAAACAATCCAAATGTTCACCAGTTGATGAATGGATAAATAAAGTATGATATAACCATAACTGAATGTCAGTGGGTAACACAAAGGAACAAAGTACTGATACAACATAATATTGAAAACACCATGCTAAGTGAAAAAAAAAAAAAACAGCAAATTGTATGACTCCATTTATACAAAATATTCAGAATGGACAAATCTATAGAGAAAGAAAAGAGATTAGCAGCTCTAGGGGATAAAAGGGTGAAATGGGGAGTAAGTGGTAACAGGTACTGGGTTTGGTTTTGATGATGACAACGTTCTGGAATTAGTGATGACAGACGTACAGCTTTATGATTATACTAAAAACTACCAAAACACTAAAAACTACTAATATCACTTTAAAAGGGTGAGATCTGGGGCACCTGGGTGGCTCAGTCAGTTAAGCATCTGCCTTCGGCTCAGGTCATGATCCCAGGGTCCTGGGACAGAGCCCCGCGTCGGGCTCCCTACTCGGAGTAGAGTCTGCTTCTCCCTCTGCCCCTCCCCCTGGCTCGTGCTCTCTCTCAAATAAATAAATCTTTTAAAAAATAAACAAATAAAAGGGTGAGATTTATGGTCTGTGAATTCTATGTCAATCAACCTATTATTTAATAACAATAATAATAATGGGCCACGGTTAGCTGCTTTCACACTCATTTTTACAGGGGAGACATATACAGCTTAGAGACAACAAAAAGAACAGGGCTCCTTCTGAAATCCACAGTAAGTGTCTTGTTTGTTCTGGATTCTGTAATTTACTTTGACACCATTCCCTACAGATTTTAACAGCAATGATGATGATAAAGATGGTGATAACGACTAGATACTGAGCAACTAAATCAGGTATAGTTTCAGGATGGAGGGGAGGAGGAGCAGAAAGCAGCAAAGAGGAGATAATAAAGCACAGGACTGAATAAGGAAAAAACTTTCAACCCAGGTCTGTTGGACTCCAAAGCCCCTATTCTTTCCATTTTATCAGCTTCTCTTCTACAATAACCATTCCATATTATTTTTTTACAGTAACTATTTTAAGATTGTCTGAGAAAGAAATTATATGATTAAGAAAGTAATGGAAAACATCCAAAAGCAAAATTAACATTCATCACTCCCAGAGAATATCCCACATATAAACTATATTCTTGAGTTCAACAATGCAAAGAACTTTTTATAAGGAAAAAAATCAAACCTACAAGCTGGTATTGTCAGAAACATTAACAGCAAAGACAAATAAATGTAGCAGGCTGCACAGATAGATGTCAGAGGAAATGGACTCATTCCTTCATGGGCCTTGGCAAAGTCAAGCTCCTCTCTCTCCCCCATCTCTCAGGTAAGGTTATCTGGAACTCACCAGCCCTCAGAAACTCCTGGCTCTGAAAGCAGCCTACCCTTAATGACAAAGGCTTGCTTTCCTTTTTAATTTTATCATGTATAAATATGTCCCTCCAAAATGCATTAACTCTTCATGTTTTTTAATTTATAGAAATGGATCTTATCATCTGTATTCTTTAGCAATTTCCTTTTCTTGCTCCAGACTATGAGATAAATCCCCCTTATTGCATCTTTACTGGATCTCAGTAGCTGTGACTCCTGTTTAGTACTCTATCTTACAACTATGTCACAGTTTATTCACCTGTCTTATTTTCCTCTTAATAGATTTTTACATTGTTTCTAATTACGCTTTTTTTTTGCACTCACAAACCATACTGTCTATGAACATTCTTTTGGATTTGAGATATCATTTTTCACTCATGAGACTGGCAAAAATGAAAAAGAAAATATCACAAGTTAGCAAGAAGAGTAAATAGGCACCTTCACATCTAATAGAATATAACTATATTGAGACCACTGTTTTGGAAAGCAATTTGACAATAATCATTAAAATGCTAAGTGCACACACCTTCTTGTAATTTCACATCTTTTCTCTCAGTAGCCTCTCTAGATAACCACTTGCACGTGTGCTCAAAGAAGCACGTGCAAAGACTTTCAATGCAGTGCTGTTCGTAATAGTGAAAAACCAGAAAGAACCTTGGTCTCCCTTAATAATGAGAATCGGTGCTATTATTTATCTCAACACCCTGTGTGCAAGTTTTTAAAAAGGTAAAATCTCTACAAATTATCTCATGTCATATTAAATGATAGCAGGACAATGCACTTTTTTAAATCATAATACGAAAAGAGATTTCTACATGCACATAAAAAGTAAATAAATGCACAGAGTAATAAATGCACAGGGGTTACCTCTAGGGAGAAGATTTGTGGAAGGCCGAGAGGGCACGCTTTAGCTGAATTGTTCCAATTTTACAACATGTAAAATTCATGTATTATTTGGTGTATTATAAAGAACCCAAAAAGTCACTATTACCAGTGTTCCATAACGTTTTGTAACTTACAAAAATACCTTCATTTAATCTTACTTAGTCCTCACAATGCAGAAAATAGGTTTTGTAACCCTCATTTTACAGATAACAAAACTGAATCTCAGAAAGATTAAGTGATTTGCTCAAAGCCAAATAGCTAATGACAGTGGCTGAGATGCCCTCACACTTAGCTCTTAACTCTGTACCCAGGACTTCTGCAGCTTCGTGACAACAAGTAGAGAACCCTCCTCTGGCCCTGAGACAGTGCTGACCAGCTAAGACGTGCCGATCTGAGTTTTCAATCAGTGTAGAAATAATAACTGATATTTAAAGCAGAGATGGAATTACAAGGCTAGCTAATGGAACAGATGGGATAGAAACCAGACGTGTTAAACTCTAAGAGAAAAGGCTTAGCAGCTATGGATCCACCTCCATAAATAAAAGTTCTGGCCTAGCAAGACTCAAAGAGTTCAAAACTAACTCTGCCTAGGCACAGAGGCTGCTCAAAAATAAAAAGAATACATAAGAAATAAAATGCCAACCACAAGAATCCTTAAGTGACTACAGAAGTCAGCAATTAAACCTGTTTAGAAGCTTCTAGTTAGTGGACCTGTGAGAGAATAATAGAAGGCTCCTTAAGTAATGGTCAAATAGAGCAACTATGGTGGGCCATGCTTGTAGAGTGGACACAGAGAAGAAAATTAGCACCTGACTTCCATATTCTTTCACAGGAGGCTTAGAGGCTCCCACATGCACCTATGTTTGAAAAATCCATTTAAGCAAAAGAACTCTTCCTTTATTCAGTAAGAATGACTGAACAATTGCCTATGACAAATGCAGCGTTGGTATCCTTGCCCTTGAGGAGCTCAAACTTATAATAATTACAAGATAATGTAACTGATACCATAACTAACATCTATTTAAAACAACAACAACAACAACAACAAACCTCAGGCCTCCAGAAGATCTTCTGGAACAGTGTGTGTGGGAATCGGGGTGGGTGCTCCGTGGAGGACCGCACCTCAGTACAGTGACTGATGCATGCTTACAAGACAGCAGGGTTTCTAAAGCTACTTTCCTAAATGATTCTGAAAGTCAATACCTTTTCTTAATGATTAGTCAAACATCTGCCCATTGCAAAAAGTATCCAAAATACTGCACCTGAGAGGAAAAGCAAAAAGTACTGCTTCCTTAAGCATTTTTAAAATACAGCTAAAAGAGAAGTGTCAGGAGAAATTAACAACACTGAAGATCAAAAATTCCCTGCACTGACATGGAAATATCATAGTGACAGAATACTCTAGCCATAACTCCTGAGCAATGGAATGATCCATAAAACATTAACAGGAGCCTAAGGAAGACACCCTCTTCTGCCAATCTCCCCCTGGTTTCACCTGCTTAACAGACTGCATGTTCAATGTCCAGAGATTTATTACAAGAGTATTTCTTATTGGCTTCTATCACTGACAGGGCTGTCTAGGAGCAGGGTTGAGAAAACCAGAAATGTACAATGAAGTTACACCAAGCAATAAAAAAATTAAAATTAAAATCCACCCCATTGTCTCTCTTTTGTGTCTAACAAAATCAAACCCATTTCACAAAATGAAAGGGAAAGAAAAATACTGAGAATGGAACAAAGTAAATTCTTGCCACCAGGCAATTTGGGGAGAGGTGAGTAAAAAGAAGCAAAGGAAAGAAGCAGAAACGAAGCTGTCTGCTACAAACAAAACTTGGACAATGGTAACAAGCCCAGATTTTTCACCAACTTATTCGCAGTTGAAAATGGACTTCCCATTACCCTACACACATTTAACAACGGAAGGAAAGATTGATTTAAACAAACACTGGCTGGAAAAAGAAGCAAATCAAGTTTCCCAAGATATTTCACTACCTTGTTTTTCAGCCAAAGTTACTGTTTTTCAAGTATAAACATGGAAGGGAACACCACAGGAATTGAAGATGTACCTAAATTCCATATGTTACTGCATGCAAAATCCAATCCCAACAACAGGAACCTTTGGCTCCGGAAGAGAGATTGCTAAGCAGCCAGAGGGTATCATTCTGCTTCCAAGCCAATATAGGGTCCACGGTACCCAGAGAGAAGATCTTCATCTTATAAGGGATATGAATCTGATAGTATCTAACAACATCATCTCAACATAAGTCCTACTGGTAACTGGTAAACTAATCTTTCATGCTCCATTGAATAAAATAAAACATAATTTATTCTACATCCTGATCAAGACAACTGATGAAAGTACTTTGTCACATTCACCACCTCCCACCCCAAACACCCTTTCTTTTTTAAGTTAAAAAAAAAATGTCCTTGTATAAGTAATATGTTTCATGTTAAAATCTGACAGCGATTGATTGGGTCCTAACAGTCCACCTCTGGAACACACTAAAATTTCTTCTTTTTAATATCAGTGACAGATTTTGAAAAGATAACCAATCAAATCCCTTTTCTTTATAGGTGAGGAAACTGAGGCTCAAAGAGAAGTGCTCTATCCTAAGTACTTCGATTAAGCAAACAGAAAAGAGAACCTAGAGCTGAGAACTCTGGTCTCTCAAATCACGGAAGTGATTCATGCCTCAGACTGTGCTAATTGCAGCTACAAACAGCTCCTTTCATGATACAATACAGAAAGCAGGGGCTCTGGGAGTGAAAGAGATGTAGATTCAAATACTGGCTGTATCACATTCTAACTCTGTGACTCTGGGTGAATCATTTAATCTCTCTGAGCCTCAATTTGCTTGAATGTGTAATAGATAAACTCTACCTCATAAAGTTGAGATGATTAAAGGAGATAATTGTGGTAGAGCTTATCCGGCACAGTATTTAACATGCTGTGAAGGAGTTGTGTGGAACTCCCCCATGTCTATCAGTTGCAAATGACTTGAGAGAGAAATCCAATCTGTGGTACTCATTCCTACAAAGTCACAGATTTTCAAACAACTAAGCTTCAATTTTTCTTAGCTTAAAGTCAGTTCTTTAGAAATATTGCTAAATGACCAACCAGCATCACTGAAGGTGTTCGAAAACTAGGTAAAAATTATTCATGTTCAAAATGACAAGATGGAAAAAAATCACCTCAACAAAAAGAACAAGAGGTAGTACCGACTGCCAGGGACCTAATCAATACGGACATTAGTAAGATGTCGGAACTAGAGTTCAGAATGATGATTTTAAAGATACCAGCTGGGCTTGAAAAAAGCATGGAAATTAGAGAAACCGTTTCTGGAGAAATAAAAGAACTAAAATCTAACCAAGTCGAAATCAAAAAGGCTATTAATGAGGTGCAATAAAAGATGGAGGCTCTAACTGCTAGGATAAATGAGGCAGAAAAGAGAATTAGTGATATAGAAGACCAAATGATGGAAAATAAAGAAGCTGAGAAAAAGAGAGCTAAACAACTCCTGGATCACGAAGGCAGAATTCGAGAGATACGTGATACTGTAAGACGAAACAACATTAGAATGGGGATCCCAGAAGAGGAAGAAAGAGAGAGAGGGGCAGAAGGTATACTGGAGCAAACTATAGCAGAGAACTTCCCTAATTTGGGGAAGGAAACAGGCATCGAAATCCAGGAGGCAAAGAGAACCCCCCTCAAAATCAATAAAAATAGGTCAACACACCCCAACATCTAATAGTAAAACCTACGAGTCTCAGAGACAAACAGAAAATCCTGAACTCAGCTCAGGAGAAGAGATATGTAACCTATAATGGTAGAAACATTAGACTGGCAACAGACCTATCCACAGAGACCTGGCAGGCCAGAAAGGACTGGCATGATATATTCAGAACACTAAATGAGAAAAATATGCAGCCAAGAATACTATATCCAACTAGGCTGTCATTGAAAATAGGAGAGATAAAAAGCTTCCAGGACAAACAAAAACTAAAGGAATTTGCAAACACGAAACCAGCCCTCTCTAAGCAGAGCCTAAAAGTAACATAGACCAGAAAGGAACACAGACAATATACAGTAACAGTCACCTTACAGGCAATACAATGGCACTAAATTCATATCTTTCAATAGTTACCCTGAATGTAAATGGGCTAAATGCTCCAATCAAAAGACAAAGGCTATGGTTAAAAAAACAAGACCCATCGATATGCTGTCTGCAAGAGACTTATTTTAGACCCAAAGACACCCCCAGATTGAAAGTGAAGGGGTGGAAAACCATTTACCATGCTAATGGACACCAAAAGAAAGCTGGGGTGGCAATCCTTATATCAGACAAATTATATTTTAAAACCAAAGACAGTAATAAGAGATGAGGAAGGACACTATGTCATACTTAAAGGGTCTATCCAACAAAAGATCTAACAACTGTAAATATCTATGCCCCGAACATGGGAGCAGCCAATTATATAAGGCAATTAATAACAAAAGCAAAGAAACACACTGACAACAATACAATAATGGGGGGGACTTTAACACCCCCCTCACTGAAGTGGACAGATCATCTAAGCAAAAGATCAACAAGGAAATAAAGACTTTAAATGACACACTGGACCAAAAGGACTTCACAGACATATTCAGAACATTCCATCCCCAAACAATGGAATCCACATTCTTCTCTAGTGCACATGGAACATTCTCCAGAATAGATCACATTCTAGGTCACAAATCAGGTCTTAACTGGTACCAAAAGACTGGGATCATTCCCTGCATATTTTCCGAACACAATGCTTTGAAACTAGAACTCAATCACAAGAGGAAAGTCGGGAAGAACTCAAATACATGGAGGCTAAAGAGCACCCTACTAAAGAAGGAATGGGTCAACCAGGAAATTAAAGAAGAATTTAAAAAATTCATGGAAACAAATGAAAATGAAAACACAACTGTTCAAAATCTTTGGGATGCAGCAAAGGCAGTTCTAAGAGGAAAGTATACAGCAATACAAGCCTTTCCTCAAGAAACAAGAAAGGTCTCAAATACACAACCTAACCCTACATCTAAAGGAGCTAGAGAAAGAACAGCAAATAAAGCCTAAACCCAGCAGGAGAAGAGAAATAATAAAGATCAGAGCAGAAATCAATGAAATAGAAACCAAAAGAACAGTAGAACAGATCAACAAAACTAGGAGCTGGTTCTTTGAAAGAATTAACAAGATTGATAAACCCCTGGCCAGACTTATCAAAAAGAAAAGAGAATGACCCAAATAAATAAAATCATGAATGAAAGAGGAGAGATCACAACCAACACCAAAGAAATACAAACAATTATAAGAACATATTATGAACAATTATATGCCAGCAAATTAGATAATCTGGAAGAAATGGATGCATTCCTAGAGATGTATCAACTACCAAAACTGAACCAGGAAGAAACAGAAAACCTGAACACACCTATAACCACTAAGGAAATTGAAGCAGTCATCAAAAATCTCCCAACAAACAAAAGCCCAGGACCAGATGGCTTCCCAGGGGAATTCTATCACACATTTAAAGAAGAATTAATACCTATTCTTCTGAAACTGTTCCAAAAAATAGAAATGGAAGGAAAATATCCAAACTCGTTTTATGAGGCCACCATTACCTTGATCCCAAAACCAAAGAGACCCCATCAAAAGGGAGAATTACAGACCAATATCCTTGATGAACATGGATGCAAAAATTCTCACCAAAATACTAGCCAATAGGATCCAACAGTACATTAAAAGGACTATTCACCACGACCAAGTGGGATTTACCCCTAGGCTGCAAGGTTGGTTCAACATCTGCAAATCAATCAATGTGATACATTAATAAAAGAAAGAACAAGAACCATATGATCCTCTCAATAGATGCAGAAAAAGCATTTGACAAAGTACAGCATCCTTTCTCAATCAAAACTCTTCAGAGTACAGGGATAGAGGGTACATACCTCAAGATCATAAAAGCCATCTATGAAAAACCCACAGTGAATATCATTCTCAATGGGGAAAAACCGAGAGCTTTCCCCCTAAGGTCAGGAACACGGCAGGGATGTCCACTATCACCACTGCTATTCAACACAGTACTAGAAGTCCTAGCCTCAGCAATCAGACAACAAAAAGAAATCAAAGCCATCCAAATCGGCAAAGAGGAAGTCAAACTCTCACTCTTTGCAGATATGATACTTTATGTGGAAAACCCAAAAGACTCCACCCCAAAACTGCTAGAACTCATACAGGAATTCAGTAAAGTGGCAGGATATAAAGTCAATGCACAGAAATCAGTGGCATTCCTATACACCAACAACAAGACAGAAGAAAGAGAAATTAAGGAGTTGATCCCATTTACAACTGCACCCAAAACCATAAGATACCTAGGAATAAATCTAACCAGAGACAAAGAATCTGTACTCAGAAAACTATAAAATACTCATGAAAGAAATTGAAGAAGACACAAAGAAATGGAAAAACGTTCCATGCTCATGGATTGGAAGAACAAATATTGTGAAGATGTCAATGTTACCTAGAGCAATCTACACACTCAATGCAATCCCCATCAAAATACCATCAACTTTTTCAAAGAAATGGAACAAATAATCCTAAAATTTGTATGGAACCAGAAAAGACCCCTAATAGCCAGAGGAATGTTGAAAAAGAAAAGCAAAGCTGGCGGCATCACAATTCCGAACCTCCAGCTCTATTACAAAGCTGTCCTCATCAACACAGTATGGTACTGGCACAAAAACAGACACATCAATCAATGGAACAGAATAGAGAGCCCAGAAATGGACCCTCAACTCTATGGTCAACTCATCTTCGACAAAGCAGGAAAGAATGTCCAATGGAAAAAAGACAATCTCTTCAACAAATGGTGTTGGGAAAATTGGACAGCCACATGTAGAAGAATTAAACTGGACCATTTCCTTACACCACACACAAAAATAGACTCCAAATGGTTGAAAGACCTAAATGTGAGACAGGAGTCCATCAAAATCCTAAAGGAGAACACAGGCAGCAGCAAACTCTTCCACCTCAGCCACAGCAACTTCTTCCTAGAAACATTGCCAAAGGCAAGGGAAGCAAGGGCAAAAATGAACTACTGGGACCTCATCAAGATAAAAAGCTTTTGCACCGCAAAAGAAACAGTCAACAAAACCAAAAGACAAAGGACAGAATGGGAGAAGATATTTGCAAATGCCATATCAGATAAAGGGCTAGTATTCAAAATCTATAAAGAACTTCTTAAACTCAACACTCAAAAGAACAAACAATCCAATCAAGAAATGGGCAGAAGACATGAACAGACATTTTTCCAAAGAAGACATCCAAATGGCCAACAGACACATGAAAAAGTGCTCCACATCGCTCGGCATCAGGGAAATCCAAATCAAAACCTCAATGAGATATCACCTCACACCAGTCAGAATGGCTAAAATTAACAAGTCAGGAAATGACAGATTTTGGCGGGGATGCGGAGAAAGGGGAACCCTCCTACACTGTTGGTGGGAATGCAAGCTGGTGCAGCCACTCTGGAAAACAGTATGGAGGTTCCTCAAAAAGTTGAAAATAGAACTACCATATGATCCAGCAATTGCACTACTGGGTATTTAGCCCAAAGATACAAATGTAGGGATCCGAAGGGGTACGTGCACCCTGATGTTTATAGCAGCAATGTCCACAATAGCCAAACTGTGGAAAGAGCCAAGATGTCCATCGACAGATGAATGGATAAAGAAGATGTGGTATATATATACAATGGAATATTATGAAGCCATCAAAAGGAATGAAACCTTGCCATTTGCAACGACATGGATGGAACTAGAGGGTATTATGCTGAGCTATAAGTCAATCAGAGAAAGACATGTATCATATGACCTCACTGATATGAGGAATTCTTAATCTCAGGGAACAAACTGAGGGTTGCTAGAGTGGTGGGGGGTAGGAGGGATGGGGTGCCTGGGTGATAGACATTGGGGAGGGTATGTGCTATGGTGAGCGCTGTGAATTGTGTAAGACTGTTGAATCACAGACCTGTAACCTCTGAAACAAATAATACATTATATGTTTAAAAAAAAAAAAAGAAGATAGCAGGAGGGGAAGAATTGGGGGGGGGAATCGGAGGAGGAACGAACCATGAGAGACTATGGACTCTGAAAAACAAACTGAGGGTTCTAAAGAGGAGGGGGATGGGGGGATGTGTTAGCCTGGTGATGGGTATTAAGGAGGGCACGTTCTACATGGAGCACTGGTTGTTATATGCAAACAATGATTCATGGAACACTACATCAAAAACTCATGATGTAATGTACAGTGATTAACATAATAATAAATTAATTAAAAAAAAACTTTAAAATAAAAAAAAAATTAGTCATGTTGTGAATCCATTCCAGCAGTCAATGAGAGAAACCAATGAGATTAGCTCTAAGGAGATCAAAGCGACTTGGCCTTTCATGACTTACATATGCTTCATATAGCTAAGCAGGCCACTCTGCTGGGATCAATTCCTGATTGGCTAACACTCCCAGTTCTTAAATTTCCTTTACAAATCCATTCTGTTCTTATTTTTTTAATTAAAATCTAATCATGATAACCAAATTATATTTTGAAGTACATTAATAATAAATAAATTCTACTTCAATCTACCCCTCCCAGTACTAAGATTTGAGATCATACTATAAATATTCTTCAGCAGTTTCTATTTTTTTCCTTTTAAAAAAATTGTGGTTATATACAAATAGTATATAATTTACCATTTCAACCATTTTTAACTGCACAGTTCTGTGGCATAAAGTACATTCACACTGTTGTGACCCTCACCACATCCATCTCCACAACTCCAACTGAAACTCCATAGTCATTAAACTCCCCATTCTCCCCTTCCCCCTGGCAACCACCATTCTGTTTTCTCTCTATAAATTTGACTACTTTAGGTACCTCATCTAAGTGGAACCATATCCTTTTGTCACTGGCTTATTTTATTTACCATAATGTCTTCAAAGTTCATCCACATTGTAGCCTAAGTCAGAATTTCCTTCTTTTTAAGGCTGAATAATATTCCACTGTATGGACAAACCCCATTTTGTTTAATCATTCATCTGTTCATGTAGACTGGTCTACTTCCACCAGTGAATAATGCTACTAGGAACATGGGTATACAAACATCTACTGGAGTCCCTGCTTTCAGTTCTGTGCGGATACATGCAGAAGCAGAATGGCTGGATTACTGGTAATTCTATGTTTAACATTTTGAGGCATCGGATACCCCTTTCCTCCACAGCTGCACCATTTTACATTCCCTCCAGCAATACACAAGGATTCTGATTTCTCCACATCCTCGCCAACACTTATTTTCTTGTTTTTGTTTGTTTCTCACAATAGCCATTACAGTGAGTGTGAACTATTATTTCACTGTCATCTTGATTTGCATTGCCCCTATGATTAGTGATGTTGAGCATCATTCCAAGTGCTTACTGGGCATCTGTATATCTTCTTTGAAGAAATGTCTATTCAAGTCCTTTGCCAATTTTTTAATCAGGTTGTTTCTTTCATGTCTGGTATTTTCACCATAAGCAATTTTGCCACAAGCATTTTTTTCTGTGAACATTTTCACTGCATAAATAAGTGGCCATAAAGCAATCTTGCCATAAAAGATAAATTCACAAAAGAGGGACATTCATCAAAAAGGACATAATGAAACATGAAAAATGAATAATAAAATTAAAACGACTACTGGGAAGTACAAAATACTTGAATACATTTGAAATGTATCATGTAGATTCACAGCAATGGAATTCAAATAGCTTATTTCATTTTGTGGATTATACCTAACCATTTATCTTCATAGTCTTTCATTCATAGAATTATACTTTGTTTTTGCCTCCTGATTGGTCTCCTTGTTCAGCATTTCACTTTTCCTTTTTTCACTAAAATTTCTTCCTTCGTTAAAAGAGGTATCAGTTTCCAAATACTAGGGTGTCTATTTATAACTAGGCTTTGTATTGCATTGTGAAAGCCTTCTACACTGTTAGTTCTTGTCATCCTGTCACATGTTTGCTGACAGACATTACAAAGTTTTATGGGAAATAAGGGCTTCAAAACTCTTCGCCACTATATGGACCATAGGAGGGCAAAGATTTATATAATATAAAAATGGGAGTACTATGTCAATAGAGAAATAAAACCAAATTGTCAACCACTTGATAAAAACAACAACTGTCAAAAGTCAACCAGTTATTTTTTTTACCTTTTACAAAATTGTCTTACAGACAATTAGTTATGCAGCAGAAATACTTGTGGCAAAGATACCTTCCATGAAACAACCTAGAACCTGTTTTTTTTGTTGTTGAATTGTAGGAGTTCTTTAAATACTTTGGATATTAATCCCTTACTAGATATAGGATTTATAAATATTTTCTCCCATGTGGGGCTACTTTTCCATTCAGTTGATGGTATGCATCCTTTGATGCACAAAAGATTTTCATTTTCATGAAGTTCAATTTAACTGTTTTTTTTAAAACTGTGCTTTTAGTATCACACCCAAGAATCTACTGCCAAATCCAAGGTCATGAAGATTTATCCCTATGTTTTCTTCTTAGAGTTTTATAGTTTTAGATCTTGTGTTTAGGTCTTAGATCCATTCTCAGTTAATTTTTGTATATGGTATAAGGCAAGGGTCCAAATTCAGGGTCTTTTGCATGTGGCTTACTTATATTTGAAGTTCCTTAGATCTCTATTTGCCATCTTCTTCCTGGTTTCTGAGCATCTGGAATTAAACAGGCATTCTACCCATATACTGGTTATCCATTAGTTGACTCTCAGCTCCACATTCACCCTTTTTGCCTGCTCTGTGAAAATGGATCTGGGCTCAGTCGTTGAGCGTCTGCCTTTGGCTCAGGTCATGATCCCAGGGCCCTGGGATCGGGCCCCGCATCGGGCTCCCTGCTCTGCGGGAAGCCTGCTTCTCCCTCTCCCACTCCCCCTGGCTTGTGTTCCCTCTCTCACTGTGTCTCTCTCTATCAAGTAAATAAATAAAATCTTTAAAAAAAAAAAAAGAAAATGGACCTGGGCCTTTTAAGTACTTTTCCTGTGACGGCATGCATGATGTCAAGTTGTGTCAGTAGAGGGCACAGGAAATACACTCTGGGGGAAAGCATTTTGCTTCCAGGTCCCAATGTGCCTTCTCAGCAGTTTCTTACAAGACAAGGGGTTTTCCTCCTTCCCGGCTCCCGAAGCATGTAACAGCAAGCAGCAGCACCGAGCTGCCAGTACCTTCCCCTAGTAACCCCCTTTGGGCTGGGATACAGCAGAGTACGTCTGGTAAGACAACCTCCTGTGAACAGCCTTCCTCAGTCAGGACAGATGTCCCCTTCTCTTTGAAAGTCTGTCTTACACCACTTCGCTTTAAAGAAAAACCTAGGGCGCCTGGGTGGCTCAGGTGGTTAAGCGACTGCCTTTGGCTCAGGTCATGATCCTGGAGTCCCAGGATCGAGTCCCGCATCAGGCTCCCTGGATTTGTATTATTGTAGGCAAATTGCATAGTTTTCTGAGCCTCATTTTCTTACTATAGAGAGATGTGTCATAGAGTTTAGTGAGAATACCAAGTAATAATGTATAGAAAACACTAAACATAACGTCTGCCCTGTGTATAGTAAGTGGCTGTTAACATTTTGTTTCAGCTCACCTGTATTAAGAAGTAAAGAGAGCTCAAAAGAATAGCAGATGTAATGTAATAGCACACTCTCCCTGAGCGGAGAGTCTGCTTCTCCTTCTGACCCTCCCCCATCTCAGGCTCTATCTCATTCTCTCTCTCAAATAAATAAATAAAATATTTAAAAAAAAATAAAGAAAAACCTACATTAGTATCTGGCTTTGCTAACAGAAAGAAATCCAAAGAGGATTTTTGCTTTCACAAAGAAAGGCAAAAAGTGCAAAGTGTTCAGTGACTGTTTTGTAGCAAGCCATGACAGAGGTAGCACCCACCTCCAGCAGCTACCGTGGCACCACCAAGCTCCTTCCCAAGAAAGCACACTCAGCATCACAGCATCAAGCCACCTATCTCTGAACTGTATCCATGAGCAGCTGTGCTTTATCTCTATTTTGTGCATTAGCTAGCAAGATGTGTCCGAAGGTATCAAAAACATCTCAGAGAAGTTATTTTGGGGGTCTAGAAATGCTCAAATTTCTTTCCATCTATATTAATGGTAATCATTTCTTCATTTTACTCTGTGTAGGCTTACAAAACATTTCATAGGAATGCTCTACTTTCAGATGCCTGAGAAAACCTATACTCTCAAAGGTAGATTTCTGGCAACTTTTTAAAGGCAGATTTCCAACAAGTTCTGCAGGTCTGGCATCACAGGGACTCAGAGAGCTCTCCCACTCAGAGAGCCACAGCCATGCCCTCTCCAATAAAGTCTAGATCTCAGCCCCTGGTGCAGGTGATGGAGGGAGGGAAGGACAGCTCTGTCTTTGGGTGCTTTATCTCAGCCCAAGGGGTAACTGCTATTATATATTAATTACATCAGTGATATTTTATCATATATATTATACTATATTATACCTGCTATTACATTACATCTGCTATTCTTTTGAGCTCTCTTTACTTCTTAATACAGGTGAGCTGAAACAAAATGTTAACAGCCACTTACTATACACAGGGCAGACGTTATGTTTAGTGTTTTCTATACATTATTACTTGGTATTCTCACTAAACTCTACGACACATCTCTCTATAGTAAGAAAATGAGGCTCAGAAAACTATGCAATTTGCCTACAATAATACAAATCCAGGTCTGTCTCACACTAAAGTCCCTGCTGGTTCTCTACCATGGCATTTAGTTTTCTTCACAGAACCTAGCAACACTTAAGGAATTAAAACACCTATACACAGGAAAATAATACAGAAGCCTTGACTGCCATCCTTAGGAAGGACAGGTTGCAAGGTTGGCCTTGGTTGGTGCCTGAGAACTTAGATTTCCTTTTGGGAGAGTACCTGCAGAACTGATAAAAAAGTGGCCCACCAAGCCTAAACTGTGCAAACAATACAGTTTATGCTGAACATTTCCTTCTGAGAGTCTGGATTTGGGGTATATAGTAGGTAGAGGTCCCTCTGTGAACAACCCTTCCCACTTACCCTCCAAAAAGAAAAATCTCAGCACTATGTCTCTAATGAGCTTCCCTGGTAGACAACATTGTCACAATTTGCCGCTGAAGAAAGTCACACATCCTGTGCGACTCCACTGGGAGAGAACTCTTGGAAGCTTGAGCCTGATTTCTTCTGGACTTCACCCCCATGCACTCTTTCCTATTGCTGATTCTGCTTTATAGCCTTTCACTGTTATAATTCACAGCCATGACAATGACTACGAGCCATGTGTATTAACTCTATGTTGAGTTCTGTACAAGCTAGTGAATCGCTGGACCTAGGACCATCTTGGGGACCCCCAACACAACCTATGACATGCCAAGCATTTTATTAAATGCAGAGGACACAAAGATGAATAGGTCCTCTGCCTTCAAGGAATTTTAAGTCTATTTAAATTTCCCTTCTCTTACTTCTCCTATCTTCACTTCTTAGTCTGTTACCACTTAAAATAGATTAGACACATTTCCCTAAGCTAAATTTCATTCTTAGTGCTGAAGTGATGCTAAATATTTAATAAGTCCATCAGGCAAAATCTTGAGATACAAAGCTCTAATAAACTCAAAGGCCACACATATTTTCTCTTTACTTTTCCTATCTTGTGTTCCTCATTAAAAATAAATTGACAAACCCTTGTACACTGCCGGTAGGAATATAAAATGGTACAGCTGCTGCAGAAAACAGTTTGGGGGTTCCTCAAAAAGTTAAATATAGAGTTACCATATGGCTCAGCAATTCCACTCCTAGGTATATTCCCAAAAGAACCAAAAACAGATACTCAAACAAATACTTGTATACACAGGTTCATCACAGCACTATGCACAACAGCTAAGAGATGGAAGCAATACAAATGTTCACTAACGAATAGATAAACAAATTGTGGTATATACATACAAAGGAATAGGATTCAGCTATAAAAAGAAACAAAGTACTGGTACATGCTACAGTATGGATGAACCTTGAAAACATGATGCTAAGTGAAAGGAGCCAGACACAAAAAGTCACCAATTGTATGTTTCCATTTATATGAAATGTGCAGAATAGGTAAATTCATAGAGGCAGAAAGCAGACTGGTGGCTGTCAGGAGCTGAGGAGAAGGGGAAATGGAGGGTGACTGCTTACTGGGTATGGAGCTCTTCTGGGGGTGATGAAAATGTTTGGAAATAGACAGGGGTGGTTGCTACACAACCAATACCACCAAACTGTTCACTTTAAAAAGGTTAATTTTAGGTGAATTTCATCTCAATAAAAACAATTTTTTAAGCAATGCAGTACACAATATGGTGTAAAGAAAGAAAACCAAACTTCCTGATGTCATCTGTATGGATACTTACAACTTGAAATAAAATCATCTGCAGCTATAATGTCCACAATAGCCAAACTGTGGAAAGAGCCAAGATGTCCATCGAAAGATGAATGGATAAAGAAGATGTGGTATATATACACAATGGAATATTATGCAGCCATCAAAAGGAATGAGATCTTGCCATTTGCAACGACGTGGATGGAACTGGAGCGTGTTATGCTGAGTGAAATAAGTCAATCAGAGAAAGACATGTATCATATGACCTCACTGATATGAGGAATTCTTAATCTCAGGAAACAAACTGAGGGTTGCTGGAGTGGTGGGGGGGGTTGGAGGGATGGGGTGGCTGGGTGATAGACATTGGGGAGGGTATGTGCTATGGTGAGTGCTGTGAATTGTGCAAGACTGTTGAATCACAGATCTGTACTTCTGAAACAAATAATGCAATATATGTTAAGAAAAAAAAAGAAGATAGCAGGAGGGGAAGAATAAAGGGGAGTAAGTCGGAGGGGGAGACAAACCATGAGAGACGATGGACTCTGAAAAACAAACTGAGGGTTCTAGAGGGGAGGGGTGTGGGGGGATGGGTTAGCCTGGTGATGGGTATTAAAGAGGGCACATTCTGCGTGGAGCACTGGGTGTTATGCACAAACAATGAATCATGGAACACTACATCAAAAACTAACGATGTAATGTATGGTGATTAACATAACAATAAAAAATCATCTGCAGCTATAATAGATGTGAGAGTGCTTTATCTCAATATATGACCTAGAAAATTATCTGAAGACTTCAAATGGTTCTAAGCAACGATACAGACACTGATGCAGCAGAATATGTACAGAAGTAAGCAGAGTATGTATAGAAGAACCACAGAAGACAAAATGTTTCTACTTACATAATTTTGTGTATTATTTTAGATATGGATGAATAAACAAAATTAACATTTTAGAGACATTTGCCTATTTCAACATCCCTGAAAGTTTACATATTTAGATCTACATATTAGGTTAGCCTATCCTTTTTTTTTTATTTTTAAGATTTTATTTATTTATTTGACAGAGAGACACAGTGAGAGAGGGAACACAAGCAGGGGGAGTGGGAGAGGGAGAAGCAGGCTTCCCGCCGAGCAGGGAGCCCGATGCAGGGCTCGATCCCAGGACCCTGGGATCATGACTTGAGCCGAAGGCAGACGCTTAACGACTGAGCCACCCGGGTGCCCCTAGCCTGTCCTTTCAATAGGGAAACAGCACAAAGCCTTATATTCAGGGTTTCCTTATGTGCAAGCATATATAGCACATGGACACACCTTTTTTTTTTAAGTCTAAAAGGATATATCCCCAAATGTTAAGTGATTATATGTTTTGGTGTTGAGTTTGGATTTATGATTGATACACATTATTTTCTGCCTATCTGTATTTTCTAATTTTTCAACAATGAACAGGTTTTATTTTTACTTAACCATCAAACAATGGAAGTAACAAAAAAAAATGGAAATAACCTCTCAAGGATGCTGTGGAGATTAAATGAGATAATACACCCTGAGCCCTTAATATAGTATTCAGGATATTATAAGTATGCAATAAATGTTTGGAAGCATGGGTATATTATTGTGTTTATGTTTTTGTAAATATTCCTCAGGATATATGTCTTTCATTAGCTATGACAAAAGTATTCACCTTAATGCTTTTAAGGCCAGGGTCACCTGACTTAGGCCTTAATTACTATAATAGTTTTTTGGCTGGTCCAGCAGCCTCCATCCACCTCTTCCCAATTTTCTTACCAGGGCCAGGCTTAATTTCATAAAACGCCATCCATATCACTCCCATGCTAATGGCCCTCCACTGCTTCCATGATCAAGCTCCAAACATCCTAAATCTGGCCTCACCTGGTCATTCCTTTTTCCTCCCCATTTATTTATTCTTTCAACAAACATTTACTAAGTGACTTTCATGGGTCTGGTACCATGGTAAAATCAGAAAGGTTACTAATTCTTCTCTTAAGGAACTCACAGTCTGGTAAGAGAGAGGGGTA
Organism: Zalophus californianus; assembly: GCF_009762305.2. Lineage (NCBI taxonomy): Eukaryota > Metazoa > Chordata > Mammalia > Carnivora > Otariidae > Zalophus > Zalophus californianus. The sequence continues at coordinate 11,961,107 of NC_045603.1, read as the reverse complement.
CGTAAATAAATAATCAACAATAATAATAATATACATAATATACAAACATAATATACAAACATAATAATAAACAACAGGCATCATGCAGTAAAATATAAATATGAGGCCCAGAGGTAACAAGTGTACACGGTTGATAATGGAGTGAGAAAGGCATGAAGAAATCACAAGGGGAACTCACAGAAGACAAGATTTGAATGGGGTTTGCAGGATGATTGCAAATAGCTATTTCCAGATAAAAACTCTAATCAATTTACTTCACATCTTAGGGTGTTCTCCCACATCAATTCAACTTAGGTAAAATCTAGCAAAGTCCTAGAATCTACCCAAAGTCCTAACCTCCCTTCACAAGGCAAATCCTGTACTTGAGCTAGAGCTCAGTACTTTTTCAAGCTGTGGGTCAAGACCATTCATGACACACTGAAGATGTCTCAATCATTATTTAAAAAAAAAAAGTAGCAATTCTCAAATTTTGGTCTTAGGATCCTTTTACTTTCTTAAAAATTATGAAAGCTTCCAAAGACGTTTTGTCTATGTGAGTTGTAAGTATTGGTATCTGCCTATTAAAAACTAAAACTGAGTAATTTTTTAAATATTTGTCAATTCATTTTAAAACAATAGTAAACCATTACGCTAACATAAAAATATTTTATGAAAATTAACTACATTTAATAAACAAAAAGAAAATTTAATGAGAATAGTTTCATGTTTTACATTTTTGCAAATCTCTTTCACATTCAACTTAAACTAGAATGTCCTATCTGCTTCTGCATTCAATCTGCGGTATTATGTTATTTTGGTTGAAATGTAAGAAAATCTGGCCTTCCATAGATACGTATTTGGAAAAGGTAGGAGTATCGGGGTGCCTGGGTGGCTCGGTCAGTTAGGCGTCTGACTCTTGATCTCAGCTCAGGTCTTGATCTCAGGGTCATGAGTTCAAGCCCTGTGTTGGGCTCCACACTGGGCATGGAGCCTACTTAAAAAAAAAAAAAAAAGGCAGGAGTATTATAATAGTCTTCTTCATATTCTGTTATATCAAAATCCATTGGTCTGTCTTACATTTTGAATGGATTTTTACCTATTACTGTTTTTTTTACTATTAATGTAAATAGATTAATGTAAATGGATTTTTACCTATTAATGTTAAATGGACATTTAACATTATGCATTGTTCATTTATAAAATACTGGTTCACTAAGTTATAAGATCTTCTAAATATTGACATATTCCATTACATAATACCAAAAAAATTCACATTCACTAATAACACCATCATTATCATCAGAAAAGTCTAAGTACTAGAGCTGTCACATCCACTGTCCAGGACACACATTTTCTGAAATTCTAATTTCAAACAGAATTTTCCTTGAAAGCTCAAATTTTATCATTGATACCAAATACTGCCATTGTTTTCTTTTAAACAGGCCCACTTCATTTTTAATAAAATGTCTCTCAAATACCCAAGTCTAAATAACAACAGCCAATTTGATTTTTAAGCAAAAATGGTGTTCCATGAAAAAAGTGGCTAGTTCAGCTGGCAACTCAAACAATCACAAAAGTGTTTCTCCTTGAGATAACACTCATACTCGGTATGCAAAAATGCCTTACATGTATTACCTACTTTGCCACATAGAACACTAAAAAGATGCATAATCAAGGTGGAGATTTAATAATGGTAATAACTTTTACTGCTTCATAGAGAACATTCTTAAGTGAAATTGGCTTTTTTTCCTTCTTTAACTGTAAGTGTGTGGGGTGAAGAATATGACTACATGTACAATCTGTCCCACTGCCTTGATTCTGGCTAGGGTGTCAGCAGTTCTACCCATCACTGCTTATGCAACATCAGTGCAAATATCATCACAGTGGAAAAGGAAAATGATATCTTAGTGTGATTATAAAAATAGTTCTGACCTTTAAGACCCTCTTAAAAAAGTGCCTTGAGGGGGCACATAGGTGGCTCAGTTGGTTAAGCATCTGCCTTCAGCTCAGGTCATGACCCCAAGGTCCTGGGATCGAGCCCTACATCGGGTTCCCTGCTCAGCGGGGAGCCTAATTCTCCCTCTCCCTCTGCCATTCCCCCCGCTTGTGCTCTCTAGCTTGCTCTCTCTCTGTCAAAGAAATAAATAAAATCTTAAAAAAAAAAAAAAAAGCACCCTGAGGGTTCCACTGGCCATACTTTTAAGAATCACTAGACTAGAGGGGCGCCTGGGTGGCTCAGTTGGTTGGGCGACTGCCTTCGGCTCAGGTCATGATCCTGGAGTCCTGGGATCAAGTCCCACATCGGGCTCCCTGCTCAGCAGTGAGTCTGCTTCTCCCTTGGACCCTCCCCCCTCTCATGCTCTCTCTAACTCATTCTCTCTCTCAAATAAATAAATAAAATCTTAAAAAAAAAAATCACTAGACTAGACTACAACAGAATTTTTAAAAAGAATCAAGTACATTTAGTAAGGGTAAGAATTATTTAATGAAACTTGTTTTAGTCACATATGTGCATATAAATATTTATATACTAGGTTGTCGCATAAAATGGATCATGGGTCATGGTCAAAAAAAGCTTGCAAAGCAACCTCTAGCCCATACTAACTACGCCCTTCTTAAAACAACTAGAGCACTTACTGACTTTGACTTTATTCTGCCACAGACTGATTTCTAAATGTATTATGTATATGCCTATGAGATCGTACGCTCTCAAACTACATCTTACACATCTTTGTATATTCTCCCAATGATACTAGATACATCACAGGTTAGCAAAAAAAAAAAAAAAAAAAATTTGAATTCCTCATTACTATATAATAGGCCTAAGAAGCAATTTGTCTGTGGCATAATAAGTCCATAAATACTTCCTAGCTTTGACATGTCACAAATAATTCTATGCATAGTAAGGTGCAGAAAGGGAAGTACAGTTGTTGGTATCACACTGACCTATGTCCCTGACACTTAAATGATCATGAAATGTTAGTTCATCTCTGAGCTTCAAATTCTTCCCCTTCCAAACACCAACTACCTCACAGGGTTGTTAAAGATTAACTGAGATAATACATGCAAAGTGACATGTACAGTACCTGTTCCTTAAGAGGATATCAAGCTAAAGGACAATGAGAATGAGGAACAATGCGTTATTTGTACATAATACTTCACCACCCACAAAACATAGGCAGGTCTGACAATTATAGGAACACAGGTCCTGAGGGAACCACACAGAGACCATCTAATTCTAATTCTAATCCAGCTGCCTTATCTGCACTCTCCTCACCTCACCCCACACTCACACACACAAACAGACCAAATAGACCTTACAGATAAGAAAACCAAAGTAGCAGAAGGCTTTAAATGGCTTTCTCATGGTTATAGTCAGTGATGGGCAGAACTTGTATCAAACACATCCTCTTATTCATAACAATCCTGCTAAATAGAGACCATTATTTTTGTTTGATTGATAAGAGAAACTCAAGTTCAGACTTTTTTTTTTTTAAGATTTTATTTATTTATTTGAGAGAGAGAGAGAGAGAGCACATGAGAGGGGGTAGGGTCAGAGGGAGAAGCAGTCCCCCTGCTGAGCAGGGAGCCCGATGCGGGACTCGATCCCGGGACTCCAGGATCATGA